>NC_132991.1:23437500-23792500 GCF_048564905.1 Vicugna pacos
TGTTCTCACGTGTGCTTTATATACTAAAAGCATCAACTGCATAGAATGCAAGGGGTTTGTTTGAACACAGGGTTTTCAAAGTTAGGAGGAACCATGAAATGACCCCTCACATGTGTGAAGGTACACACACGAACGTGCCTGCCTTCACCATCACAGCATCCCCCCAACACGTGTGCGCACACACACACCCCTGACACACGTCACACACATCACCACACATCCCCTCGATGCTATAAATCTGCCTCCAATTAACCAAAAGCACAATTTTGCCCTGACAGGGAAGATTTCATTTGGTCCACATATGACTGGGGAGCCGATTTCATTTCCTGTAAAAACCCCCTCAAACGCTGCAAAGTTACCTGACTCAGCTGCTTGTAGAAATCAAATTCAGTCTGAGATAACAGCTAATCATTTGTCACAGTAAGAAGCAATTCCCTGAAATCGGAAGGGAAAACCTGCCGCTTCAATCCGCAGGTCTGTCAGATTGCTAGAAATTACATTCTGCTCTGACTAACCTCTGCACTTGGATTGCTAACGACAAGAAGTCTGCTCTATCAAAAGAGAATATCATACAACTAGGAACCGCTTTTGATTCGTTCTGTTCCAATAACCTGAGAAAAGTTTATGGACATGCCTTGCTGCCTGGACCTCAATTTCCACCAACCTGCACACTGTTTTGAATTTATAGCGCTGCAGCTCCATAGTAATGTAGGTAAAATTTACAGGCTATCTGCTACTTCATTGAAAGAAAATTAAGAGTTGATTTTATAACTGCACAACTGATATCTGCTTTCTGATACTTTGAGGAAGTCTACAGTTTGGAGGCTTCAATTAAGCTGCCAAAAGAGAAAAAGCAAATTGATTAACTCTCAAAACACAATTTATATTTTTTAGAAATGCTTCCCAGGGGGGAATTAACTTTATACTCTTCTATGTAAACACGATTTGTGCAGCGTAAGTTTAATAGAAATGATATATCACCTCTCTGTTAGATTTATAATTTGCATGACAGTAGTGAATATGAGATTTTGGTCAAAATGTTCTCTCTCTCTCACTTTTCCCCTCTCCATGCAACAGTTTACTGGATTGCTGGAAAGAGGTACGTTTAGTATCTAATCTCGCCTGAATCCTGGGAAGCCGTTGCTATTAAAGTCTATTTCAAAGTAGCCTACTGACCCCCACAAAGTTACTGTTTTCAGTTATAATCATAGGATCTTTTTTATTTTTTAATAGAAGACATATTTTGCAAACTACTCAGCCAAACGCCCTTCTTGAACTCTGACTAGATTTACAGTAAATGCATATACTGCAGTTCTTTTACAATAATTCAGATTAAGTCAGACCTTCAGCATTTAAGAAGCCGGTCTCTTAAGACTGAGTCTATCCCAAGTTTGTTCCATGGTGTATGTTGTTTTTTTGTTTTAAAAGCATTTTATTTTCCACAGTGGAATCAGCTGAGGAGAGAGTGTGAGCAATGACTCTGAATTTCCTTTGCTTTTGTCAGACTGTATCACAACCGTGAAGTTATTTTACCAGAGTTTACTTGCCTAGGCATTTCCTTTCTCTTGTCGTCGTGTAAGAGAAAGGGAAGCAACAGTTTAAAAGGTAAGTCCAGCTGAGTGGATCTGAGTGATTGTTCCAGTTCCTATCATCAGCAGACCGTTCAATGAAAAGTGTGTGAGCTTTTTCTAAAGCTTTTAAAAAGTATTCATAAATCTCTTTCTGGCTTCTTTCATTTCAGTTTTCCTCAAGCAACCTCAGTGGGCATCAAACAGGTTTGAAAGTTTTAATTCCTTCCTTTCTTGGGCCAGTCCTCATTACCTCCATCGTGGTTAATACTGACTCAAATGGGGGGACTTTGGCAAATTCTTCAATCTATTATGTATCTGATATAAAACATCATGACACAGAATACAGTAATTGATGCCATTGATACGTTTAGGGGGATTATCCAGTAAATGTCCTTAAAGTAATGCTAATGATGCCTCCTTCCTTGGTCTTCCATGCGGCTCTTGCAGTCATTCACGCAGCAGCCAGGGCTTAAGGGCCAGCACTGTATGTATGAGAATACAGACAAGCAGATTTCACAGTCAGATGACACTGAGACTCACGCTCACCGGGCCAGACCCTCTCTACCGACTGCTGTCTCATCTTGGGCCAGCCCAGAGATCTGAGAACCTGCTGCAGTTAGAGAGAAGTCACCTGACTGCTGAGTTCCCCTCCTGTTTATTCTCAGTCACCCCAGCTCTCTTGGTCACCAGCAGCCAGGGTTCCCTCTCACTGTCCTGGCCAGAGAGGCATCCCCAAAACGGGTGCGTTTTCGTCTTCCAGGAGAACAGCACGTACAAGAAAGGGCACTGTCAGTCTCTGTACACTTTCTCTAACATCTCCATTTCCAGAGCCTCACATGTGCCTCCAGCACTCTTTTCTCCCCCCAGGTTTAGGAGGACAGGTTGACTGTGTGATACTACATTAATCTCCCGACAGCAGAGCTAGTGCACAGACATTTTTCACGTGATCCTCATGACAGCCCTTTGAAGGGAGAGGGAGTATTTATTATTATTATCATGATTTTATAGACGAGTAAATGGAGACTCAGAAATTTTAACTGACTTTTGCCCAAACCGCCTCTATTGTCAGAACCTGGATCTGGTTCCTCCTCCAGATCCTGTCTGATTCCAGAGTCTCCCTGTGCTCTTTCATCCCCTTTGGGGTACAAAACCACATGAGCACACAAAAGCCGAAAGAGGATTTCTAACTACATGGCAGAGTGTGGTAGGTAGTGTAAGAACATAATACCCTTGTCCATCTGATTCGGTGGCTACATCTGCGGCTGGGCAGGAGAGGGCAGAGGAGAGGAAGGGAGAGCTAAGCAAGGTCAAGGGCAACTGAACTAAAAGTTGTGGGAAAAGCAAGTTAGATGTAACTAAGGAAGAGCACCTGGTGTGCAATAATTTTAAACATGCACTTGGGGGGAGGGTATAGCTCAGTGGTAGAGTGCATGTCTAGCAAGCACAAGATCCTGGGTTTAATCCCCAGTGCCTCCATTAAAAATAAATAAATCTAATTACCCCCCTAAAAAAAAGTTAAAAAAACATGTACTAATGGGATAAGTGACATCCATCATTTTGGAATAGAATAGGTTCTATCTTGCTTGAGGAGTTAAAAAAAATTTGTTTGTTTGTTTTTTCATAATAACCACACCAGAGGTGTGCGCTGATCTTCCAGCGCATTTACTCTCATCTCCCAGCTTATCTGAACATAAAGTTCAAATGGATTCTGCAAATGAACAGACAGCTGTGTACTAAATAACTCACAAAAGTACCTTTTTGGTTCACAGGTTTTTTCCTGCCCCATAATGCTTCTTTTAGAATTGGGGGTTAGGTATTCAGTTAAAAGTACTCTTCTTCCCTTGGTCATGAGAATGTCACTGGAGTCCTAATGCTAAGACTAATTTAGAAAGCTGACATATCATGTCACAGATCCGCAGCATACATGGGAAACTGAGTCCCCTGCTCTACAGGAACTTGAAATTGGCTCCCTATTGCCCATATCCACAGGCTTTTAAAATGTTATCTATTTACACACACACACAGCCCATCACCACCACATACCACCACATACTACTTCAGGCATTTTTATTTACTAGAATTAAAGTAACCAAAACCCCAAAAAAAGTAAATTAAAAATGCCAACCAAGTTTTGATAACATTTTTAAATTACCTTGCTTTATATTTATTTTTTCTATTTTGTAATATGTTTTGTTTATCTAAATAATAAAATTAATAATCTTCCCTTCCTTGCTTTATATTTTTATAACTGAAATATAAACTCTGGGTGAACAGAAATTGAAATGGGAATGCTCACCAGTGTTTACGTTAGCATCAAGGAGATGCTGTAACAAGTTACCTGACTTTCGTAAGATGACTACATTCAGAAGGGTTTGCCAGTTCTTGCCAGCTGGATGAGTCTTACTGGTATTGATTCAGACCACACTGTTCACCTTGGGTGTGATACAGATATCCTAGATATTATGAGACTTGGACTTGAAAAGAAATCATCATTTTGTAATTTTGTTCACATTTCAACTGATAGAAAACACAGCAGATACTTAAATTTTCTAAGGGAAAAAAAAAGTCCTGCCCATTCTTCTGAAATTTAAGTAGGCAGCCCTTGAAAGATCACTGGGAAAAGTCTGTATTTCCTCAGGTTTAACTAAATAATTTATGCATACTTTCACTTTGGCGTGATGAAGCAATTTTAGCCTCTAAAACCCACAACTACTCAGGAGGGAAAAGGTCTGGTTCCTGCAACTTAAATAATTTAAACATCCAGGTGGAAATGCTTTCAGCATTTTCCCTTTTTGAGACAAAGGAAGAAGACTTCAGAATTTTGAGATACTAAGAATAAAGAATTGATAAAAGACCTAACCTCGGATGTATTTAATTTAGAATGGAAATCCTGCAATATTTTTCGAATGATGTGGACCAGAGTGAGGGGTGAGATTAAATGTCTGCCTACCTGCAGTTCATAATAAATGAACACACAGAAAATAATATGTCAGCATAGCCCCAGGTCACACATATATGTATACATACATACACATATACACACAAAAAAAATATCTATAAACACTAATATAACCCTGAAGCCCACATCAATCCAAGCCTTAAGCATTTGGTAGCTACGAGAGTTCTTAGAAGAAGCTGTGTAAAAATACAGTGGACTTTAATCCCTGGCTTCCTGGGTGATATGAGTGTGTATAGCCTTTGATATATAACTAAGTAGATTAGGATGAATGAGAACAGAACAAAATGTTACTTCTCTAGGACACAGGACTGCAAGAAAGGATAGATGAAACTACCAAAATGACAGAGGAGATTCTGAAATGTAGGTGTCGGGTATAATGGGCGCCGTGGTCCCTGGCCGCTCAGCCTTACGTCAGACTTCAGAGCTGCCACGGGGAAGTTTGCCTTCCCACTAGCAGGTCTGCGAGTGGCATACTTGTAAAAGAGCGTGGGACTTGGAACACAACCCCGTAGATTTAGAGCACAGTTTATAACCAGAAAGTGTTCAGGGTTAAAAAATTTCCTGCTGTCTTATAAACATCCCCCCAATGTATGTAGTCCCTAGTGTTGTAATTTCTTGTGGGAGAGAAAAACACTCAACAACTCAGACATAAAGCACTGTGGGTTTTTTGTTTGTTTGCTTGCTTAATCTTGGTCACATCCAGATTTGATGGTAAAGAGGTAAAGTCACTAAGGTACAAAATAAGGTAACAGAGCTAAAGAGTTGGTTTCCTTTAGACTTAAGTATGACAAAAATTACACAGGAAGGGTAAAAAGAAGTCTTGCCGGGTATGTGTTCTTTACAGTGGCTACAGGCTTCATCCTGGTTTAGGGGAAAATAGGTCTTCAGCCTTTATGAATTTCAACTCTCCAAAACTTTGGCCTGGTGACTCCTGGGCAGCAATACACTGGGTCTCCTAAAGAGAGAACCCGAAGAAAAATATGAAGAAAGGTTATGCTCTGAGCCAACAGGAAATGTTAAGCTTGGCCAGGGCTGCATAAAAGAGGGTTGCTGAAACCAAACATCACGTCCAGAACAAGGTCGCTCCCTCTGCTATGATGATTTCACTCTGAGTGCGATGCTGAATGTGTTTTTGTTGCGGTGGTGCGGGTGAGGGTCATCTAAGTGACGTAGGTGAGAGATGGGGAACTGGGAAGAGAGAGATTACACCACGGACACATCAGTGCTGTTAAGGGATTCAAGAAATATTCTTGATAGATTTAAGGAGCTGAACATCAATAGCTAAGATATGGAAGGTGAAGGGTGGCCCGGAAAGAGATTGAAGTGGGGTGAGTGGTGGTTTTTCTTTCATTTTCTTTTCTTTCCTTTTCCCCCTCTCCTTTTGGTCATCCATTGACTTTAATTAAGCCCAGCCAGCCTCTTAAGCATGGGAAACTTGGAGAACTTTTTTGTTTAAAGTGACCTTGTTCCCAGGGTTTTCCCTACAACTTCTCTCAGCTCTGTTGCAAGGATGAATATTCACATCCTTGCTCTGAATCTTAGAACAGGGCACCTGGCATGAACAAACAGGAAATTTTAATCTCATCTGAAGTATAATATGAAGGGTGCTTTTTTTTTTTAAGGAAAAAGAAACCTTTCTCCATAATCCTGCTAGTTATACTTCTTAACTGTATTATTTTAAGTCAATTAATTCAAATTTTAAAATAATGAAATTACTAGCAGAGACTCGAAACTTCTTTTAGTATATTAAATTGGGCAGATTGCTTCTCTCCTTCTAATTATGAATGTTGCAGTTACAAAAGAAACTGTCATTTTGATAGAGCAAAAGACAATCTGTCTGCCAAAAATGTCCAACCATAATTCTAAAAAAAAGTCATCGGCATCAAGAACATGCTACTTTGTTTGATGTACTGTCTTATTGGAAACCTAATTTGCTTTCAACCTCTGAGACAACACATAACATAAGTTTGTGTGACTAATTTTTCTTGGAAATATGAGTAATTAGAATTAGGGGCCATTCTCATAGCAGGAGTGGACAGGTTTTTAAAAAATTCAAAGTAAGTGCTAGAGTTATTTTCTTGGCTTTTTTTTTTTAATAACCCTCCTAAAACCAAGTAGATGGGGGGAGGTTGAGCTTTGTACTGGATAATGTGAGTCCCCATGTAAATTGTGAGCGATTGCAAAGTACGAAAAGGTTTATTACCTAAGGTGAGCCCTCCCAGAGCTCCAGGAGTGTAAAAGCATTAAGTGTATGTTCTAACAAAGTCATAAAAATCAATAAACAGGAACCCCCCACCTGTGCAATGGCCCCAGTGTTAAGTTTTATACATGTAGTAATAGTGCATATCAATTTTCACCACCCTTCCTACGCTAGCTATTACAGGGCCTACCACCACCGGAGGGACGGCAAAAGCCGCACCATTCATCCATCCCACAGAGTTGTCTACATGCCAGGCCCATTGCATCATTGTCAGTTTTATTCTATCTGCAACTGGACGAGGCTGCAGCCCTGGCTTCTATACACCCACTCAGTACCGCAACAATTGCAAACTGTGTGCCTCTGTTTAAAGAGTTTACAAGTCCTCCTGAAAGAGAAACAGAATCGTTGCATATTAATGCCCCGGACCCCGAAGGAGCACACAATGGAAAGGGGACAGACACGTCGCTGCCACCGATATGTGACCTTGGCCAACGGCTGCAGTCTCTGGCTTATCCACCAAGGTTTAAAAAATCATGCATTCTCGATCAGCATCCAGAGGACCAGGTTTCTACAGCAACTAGTTATAAACTGCGTGCCTCTCAACAGCCAAAAGATTCCGAAAGCACAGGTCTCCGTTTCAGTAGATGCACAGTAACACAGGCTAAAAATTGAGCCCTGAATACGCAGCATTTTCACAAGTTACAGAAATAACTACTAACATCACACTTATTTCATAATTAAAGGAAATCCTCCCACCCCACCTCCCCATTTTTACCAATGAGGTAGAAACTATCACTGAATGTGTAACCTTTGTACCACATCCACTCTTCCCCATCCCTTACTCTGTGTGGGGTGGGAGTCGGGTGGGAGTGGGGTGGGTACAGGCTTATTAAAATCCCAGCCACTTGTTGGTAAAGAGGTCCAATAACTTTAGGGGAAATACTTCACTTGGGGCACTCTGGAAGAAGGAAAGAATAAAAGGAAAAAAGGCCTCGTTTTCATTATAATCTAAAGATAACTGCTCTGTAGTAACGAGGAGCATTTGAGAAGAGAGCCTTCATTCAGACACCGGACTGGGGTGAATATTTCCTTTCTTGTAAATGGTTCAATTGGCCATAGTTTTAATAGGCCTGAGAAACAAAAGGCGACCCTTGGCGATGACTCCTCTTCTCCCCTCCCCAGAAAGGAAAAAAAACAAAAACAAAAACAAAAACCCAAAAAACCAGGAGTTTTATCTGTCTGAGGTTGCCTTTGATAGTGCTCAGAGCACGGAAGTGCCACTCTCGGGCACTTAAAGCTGCGTCATTTAGGAGCATAAAAATAGAATAAAGTTGTGCAGCAAATGAGAAATGAGGGTATAACTCAAGTGCTGTGGCATGAAACAGGCAAAATGAGACATCTCAACATTTTCCAGTGCCAAAAATTAAAAAATAAAAATAAATGAAGAAAGGAAAACGCAACTCTGATATGAGTTCCATGAAGGTGTGTGCTGACGTCTTACTAACTTCAACGCCATCCACAAGGAGAGGGGCCGTGGACATCCTGAGCAGATGAGACATTTCTAGCAACGCAAAGAAAGTGAAGCACTGCAGTTGCGAACAGCTGGCATACAATAGATAATTTAAGGGAAAGTGGCCCTCATGTATAATTTTTAACTGAAGAACTGTCAGGCCCCATTAGTTCCAATAGGGCCTGCCAGGACCAAGATCGGCTTATAGGAGTATTGTATTAGCATAGTTTCTGAACGAGCAGCATGAAAACATAATACAGGGATTCAGTAAATTTAGTGTTTTTTAAAATCGTACACATTGTTTGTTATACTGACATCCGTGTTCTCCGCCTCTGTGTTCAGAATGAAAGGCCCAATAGGGTAGCAACTGCCTTGGTAAACAACTCGTGAAAAAGCCCTTCTGAGCAGTTGTACTGTGTTCAAAAGTAACCCCCAAAAGTTAAGAGGGAAAACCAAATGGTGGTACTGATTATTCACTGTGGTACTGAATGCTCATGACTCAAAGGCCTTGAAGGACATAGGTCAAGGAGCAGGAAAACCATGCGCACCAATTCGGCTGAAGTTCTTGTCAGGAAGTATGGGAATTCCCAGACAGTGTGTGGAGGAGGTGACATGGTCTTGCGGGGGAATACAACATACGTGTTTCAAAAATAATAGCCAAAGTAAACCACAGGAAAAAAAAAAAGAGGTCACCTCGTCTTCAAGCTGTCCATTCAACTGAGTGAATACATATTCAAGCTTTCGTCTCCCCAGGGTTATCCAAGTTAAACTCATGGTGGGATGCCAACCTTAAAGTGGTGTGCCATGGTTTCAAGTAGTGCCATCTTTACTGAAAGCAAGGATTGACGGCAGAGTAAAGAGTGAGCGGTCAGGGAAGCCGTGGAGGAAGGGGTAATAGAGCTGGTGTGTACGCAAAGAACTTAGCCTGGTTGGCCTTGTAGCTCAGTTAATGATGGCTGCGTTTAACATCTGGTGGAACGCACCGTACTTAATTTTGTTGTGTGATGTTGTGCAGTTTCAAATCACGTTTGCCTTACCTCTCTATCCTTAGGGGAAACTGCTTGATATGGTCTTGCCGGTATTCTTTGGCGTAAATGTTTCAAGGAAATTTCAGGCACTTATACCCCAAATTAATGGGATTCTTGGCATCCTCTCTCCCTTTTAATGTTGCACTGATGTGGAATTAATCTCTCTATTTAGGTGGTTTGTCTTTGCTACGAATATTAAATAATCAAGTCAACATCTTTATATATTTAAATCTACCATTTTGTTATTTAGACAGGCAACTATTCACTTCCATAATTATAGCCACTTGAAGTTGACTAATTAGACAACGTAGCCGAGCTTCACAGGTATTATAGAACGTACTTCACTAGACACTATATTACAAGCAATCATTAGCCCAGCTATAAAAGGGTTTAAATACTAATGTATTTTTTAATTTGCTTTATGACCTAAACAAGCAATCAATGTACATTAATAAGCATAATTGTTTTTCTGGCATCTGTCCATTCATTTGGCCCACCTTGACAGCCCCAGCAAACACATCAGCAAAACTCAGTAACCACAATACACTAGGAGGAACCCTCAGCGACATCCTCTCAAATCCATATTATGTGTTACATTATCCTGATATTGAGAGACGAAAACCCCTGCAGCTTGCCATAGCATCCCCCTTACCAATGTTCCCGACAAGGAGCTTGACAGATATTTCCACCTCAAACACCACTTTCAAGTGGCCATAAAACAAGCCTTAATGAGGTGATAAATGTGTTTACCTTTGATTAGGTGAGCTGCTCGATAAGATAACATGGAGGACCACTTTCCAAGAGTAAATATGTACACACTTGCTGGCCACGGCCACTCTGTTGGGATTCTGGGGGTAAGCACAGCTGCCACAGGAACGCCTCACTCCTCCATCACTCCTTGCCGTTGACTAGTCTGGCTTCGCCAATGGAAGGGGCAACATGTGTAAGAAATGTTTACATCCCGAGTGGACTCCAACAGTTCATAGAAAACCCATTCCTGGATTCTAAGACTCTGTACTAGTATTCAACTGGACCACAGCTCTTCCCGTGGTTTAGTACAACTGTTTTCTTGCTTGTCTGTTGCTGAGATTTTTTTTCCGTCATCTTTGGGTCCTCTGAGGCCAGTACTGTGCCTGGCCTACGGTTGACGGCACTGGTATCTTTTGAATGCATGCATTTTGTTGTTGCTTCTCTAGAGACACTGCAGCAGTTTTCGGATTCCACAGATCTCCCTCATCTGGTAGGAGTCTTATATCTAGTTTTAAATATATAAATGTTGATACTGTACTGCCTTTATGACAAATAGGGCAGTAAGCACCCACCGAGAGCAGGGTCCAGTAACACCCCCCTCCTCACTTCAGCTGACCTTCCTGCAGGGTGATGTTGGCATGGTCACCACAAAGGTGCTGTGGTTCAATTTCCCAGGAGGAGACCATCATCATTTGGTCCTTGACAACTTCCCAAAACAGTTACTCTTAGTCTAACAAGGAAACATGTAACTGACAGAACCAGGAGGGAAAATAGAGCCAAAATGGCAGCCTCATCACACAACGTGCACACATCCCAAAATAAAGGAAATATGAATAAAAGGTAACTTATTCAGTGTCACTCGTACATATTTATAGTTTAAAAATGAGTCAAAGTTTATGTCCTGAGGTTGCACCTACAGGAAGCCAGATGTGCCTTCTGCATGTGACCTAAGACAGGCCTGGAGCAACACGAGATAATTTCTCGCTCATCCTCTACACCGTCGATCGCGGCGGCTTTCTGAGGTGAGAGAAACTGACAGCACTAACTCTCCAGGGCAGAACTTTCCAGTCAAGTGGATCAACGGACTGAAAATCTCTTATGAATAGTCATTAGGCCTTCATTACAAACCCCTCAAAACCCAGTTCTCTTTTCGCAACCAAATGCCTTTTGTCATCTTCACAAGGTGCATCATTTAATTACCAATTGATTTCTTTATATATGACAACATGTCAGATAGCAAAATACAGTGTATCTCCCTTAGGGGGAGAAGTCTGTTAACTATCAGTATGCCAGATTATGGAATTATCTGAAAAACAGGCACCCGGCATACTGTGTCTTCAATGCAACTACTTTCTCTAACATCTGAGTTTCTTCCTTTTTGTTGTAAAAAGCCAATAAAAGAAAAGAAAAGAAAAAAAAGGAAAACAAACCTAATGAGGCTCCTGATGGAATCCTCCCATGCCCTGAGACTCTTTCCAATGCGTGAGAACACAGTTTAAGCTGCCTCTCTATGAAAAATGAATACTCAACAACATAGGGGGAAGAGAGGGAATGCCAAAATATGACCATCCTGCCACATAAAAAAGGGCCAAACAATTGTTCCCATTAGACCAAGAATTTCCTCCGCTTCTGACTTAGCTAATGCACTGAATCTGTCGCTGCACCACGGCTGCCTGATAATCAAGTCAGCCCTGTATTAATAAGCTGAATAATAAGGGAATTTCAAAAATGTACAGGACTATTATACCATAACAATAAAACCTCAAACGGAGTACACCAGGGCAGTGCTGAAGGTAGGCGTCAGGAAATAATGAAACCAGTGTCGCAGCAATGCACTCCATTGTGTGCTAGTGTAAATGCCTGCTTCTTTCATACACAGAAGCCACATTACATGAGTCCGAAATGTTCTCAGAGCGTCACTGTGACTGGTTGTGCTAGAACCTGGCACCGACGGGCACTGAAAGCTGACATTATACTGCAGGATGTGCTGCAGGTGTGCAGGCCTGGGGACGTGCTCTAATTACATATTTTCCTGCCGCGCGACAATTAAGGTCGCCAAAATAATTGCCAGTTTCTTAATCCCTCTCTAACAAGACTGACATAAGGAATGGTTTATTTTTCTCTGGTTGTTTTGAAAGTGTTCCTCAAGATTTTGGTTTTCTATGGAACTGCATAAAACTAATTCTTATGTTCAGATGTGTGATTATACCCATTGTTTAAAAAAAAAAAAGAGGCCTGTCTGAATTGTAGTAAAACTAAAATAATAAAAAAAAATGTGAATTGTATAACCTGGTAGGTGGTTTAAACATTTTTTCCTCTTAAAGAAGGTAAAATTTGCTTTTAAAACCCTATGATTCTACTCTCTGAACTGCTCAAATCACATGGGATGCTAAAATGTGCTGGGGCAAAAAGAAGCAGACCGCAGGAAAACGCAGACTAAATGGGTGTCTTCACTAATTTAGCACTGGTTCTGACCCTTTGGGGAGGTCACAGAACCTTTTAAAAATCTGATTAAATGTATGGACCCACTGGCCAAAAAATGCATCCATGTCCAAAATGTTACATGCCTTTCTGCTGGTCTACAGATCCCTTAAAAATCCATTAATGAATCGCAGGGAAAGAACCCCAGTCAACTAACAAATACTGTAACTGTTTATACACCTTCCTTCATCCATCCATCCTTGCAACCTCTGAGCTATCTGACCACCACATGGGGGTTACAGTATCCACCACAGGCATCAGGAACCAAGGTTGTGGGATTTATACTCTTCACTAAAACCCATTCATTTCATTACCATCAGTTGTCAGTTTCCCATTTTGGCTGGGCTAATTGGGCAGAGCTGAGTCATTTGGCGAATTTTGAGCCAGCTTACTCACTCTTGCCCCCTTTCCTCCAAATCAGAAGATGGCAGTGTGTGCTGATTGAGTACTTAGCAGACAAACTGAAGTTATGTCAAGCGCATTACGATTTAACAGAGGCTGAATGGTAGGGCAGCAGATGTAACTAATGGGGTTAGGGAGAGGAGAAGCCGGAGTGGAGGGAGAGGCGAGGGAAGGGAAACAAAAGTGATTGTATCGGTAATAGAGACTTCAAAGGGGAGTAGTTGGGAAGATTTGGGGGGTGGGGGAATCTGGCAAATGGAAAAAGAGGCACATCTGCCTATATAGGGGCTGATTCCACAGGAGAGAGGAAAGGCCTGCCAGGAGAAACAGCAAAGGAGGAGAATCAAAGGCAAGGAAGTGTACAGCTGCAGAAGAGAGGAAGCCTGACGCTATTTGTGGAGGTAACGACACAAGGCCTCCTACAGCTGGAACTGTCCCAGACTGTCCTGCCTTGAGTGGCCCGTCCATGAGGCATCTTGCTAAGCTGGAGACAAAAAGTAACTGTAATGATTGTATCTTGATGTTTGGAAATGAAACAAATTCATCCTGATGTTTGAAAAATCCTTTCATTACAAGACTGGTGTGTGGTTTAGATCTTAACTACTCCCCACATCCCCACCCACACCCCCACCCCACCTTTCTTTCTGATGTGTTGGGTGTTTCAAAACAGCGTTTGGTCAAAAAGGAGCTCTCTTAGTGGACAACTAAAACTTGAGTTTTATGGATAAGAGTCAGGGGCAGGCATGCTCTTTCTCTTCTTTCATGAGATGAATGAGATACTTTGGTTCTTACTTGCGGAGGCGGATGCTTGACTCCCAGTGGTATAGTGTGTGTGTGTGTGTGTGTGTTACGGTACAGCAGGGAGTGAGGGGAGAGAGAAAAGGACCAAATCCTTAAAGCAGCATCAGGAAGCGCAGGGGCCAGGACTGGGCTGTGCCGCTAAGAATCCTGGGGTGCTGTTTCCCCCACCAGGGGACAACTCCTGTCCTTCCTCACACGGGGAATGCCACTCATTCTTTTTTAAGGCTCGCTCAAGCGCGTCTTTTCTTACACCTGCGCTGACCTGTTTAAGGAGAGGGCATCTCAGTCCCTCCTTGTGAATAAACAGCACCAAAGACTTACCTTGATCATCACTGATTCATTCTCTCAGTCACTCAACAAACATGGCTTTCTTGAATACGTGTTGACTATGAAATATTTATTGAATATTGACTTTCTGAATATTTACAATGCGTCAGGCTCTGACCCTGCCAAGCTATTCTTTCTGACAATGATCCCTGGGCTTAATGAGGACTCTCCTTTGGACCCTCGGCGCTAAAGCCGTACTTAGTGACTGGTAGGTAGCTACTATTTGTTAGATACAACAATGAGTTAACTAAATAGAGAACAACTTCCCTGTTAGCAGGTTTATAGTAAAATGCTAAGAATAGGTGTAAACCTTAAAAGAAAAAGTTTTCTCATATAGAGGTGTATTCATTTTCGAAATAAGTTTTTAAAATGTGGCAGTTCAGCTCCTGGTTTAATCACAATCATAGCACAGGTAGCTTTTTCCTGGGCACAGCCCATACACCAGCGAACACACAGCCTTTCACAGAGCAGGCTGAGTAGATGTCTGTGGATTCATTTTCCATGGCTACAGATGCCATCAGTCAGTCCTGAGCATTTCACGAACACTGGCGAGACTCTAGTCTGCTGGTCTTGTGAGTGCCTACAGACCCCCTATTAGACACTGTTCAGACAATTCTACATCCATCCCAGAACAGGCTTTTTTTCTAACCCAATTTCCTTGACCTGTGTTTTCCTTCTAACCAGACTTCAGAGACAAAGGCAGAGCAGTAAATCATTTTCTTAGCAAAACACCATCAGGCTATTTCGGACATTTGGGCTGTTATTTATAAGCAGTACCTGAAAAGTTATTTTGAGATGGTGTAGCTCACTAAATTCTTTTTTCCTCATTATCATCATTACTTCAAAATCATCATTAATTGGCTCTTTGGCTCTCCAAGTGGGAAACATCAAAGAGAGGAAACTTCTCCCTAATTTAACTTTTCTTGAAAGGTAACTGATTTACAAACAAATTACTTGTGCCTTGCAAGGAAGAGCCAAACGTGTCTGCTCGTTTGATACATTTTCAGGGGCTACAGTGTGGAAATGAAGTTCTAAGAAGCTCCTGTGTGATCCACAAACAACTTCACGGTATATTACACGTGCATCAGATACAGAGACCAAACCCTCTGAGTTGCAAGCAACCTGCCAGGCAGAAGGCTTGCTTGGCAGTGCCTTAAACAGCTTATTTAAATTGCAAACTTGCTAGCTGCCACTTACAGGTGATTTTGAAAGTTCATCACATAAACTAAACAGCTTCATCTCCAGACTTTGTTTCTTAAATCACACATACGTCTCCTTTGAAAGGTAGTATTGCATCTCTTTCTTAAAAGCTCATCACCTTTGCTAAGAAATTGCCTTACAGAGTAAAAATGTATCTAAAACACGCATAAAGCTTAAACAAATATTCCAACTTGAGGGCAAATAACATTAGAGATGTGGCTAGGAATTGCCAGGATGAAGTTTTGCCTTGACTAGAAATCACATGAGAATCATTCTGAAGTCATAACTTTATGGTGTAAGATGATCAAAGCCAAGTATTAATACTTTTTTTTATCAGCTCACCTTCTAAACAGTATTTCAGTAGATTTCCTTTCACACAGTGATATTTGTAATAAATGTTCTGCCTTTGTTTTAAAGTCAGTCTGTAGAAAGATGACATCAGCTTAGCAAACAATAAAGTGCCTGTAATATTGTCTCCAGAGGGCTGTTACATTTACTTTGTAGCAGTAAAATTCAATTTTCAAAAAACACTACATGAATGATGTTAGGTTATTAACCCTATCACCACCGTAAAAATATCATCATTGTGTGCAGAATGTAGGTCATTTTCTAGAAGCCCTAAGTTGCTTTAGTTTGTTGTTAAATAATCCATTTAAGCTTCTTTTCTCTCCTACAGCCTGGGCTGTGTCCCTTCCTTTGGGAAAAAATATTTCAGCATTTAGTCAGCAGGCGGGAACAAGACCCTTACACTTTTCATTCTGAAGCTCTTTTCCTTTGCTGTTACCACGTCACACCTCTCAGTTTGATGTAACCCTTTGCATTAACTTTTTACCAGAACCTATGGTTCTCAAATTAAAAATCAGTATATCTTGCCCGGTCTTTCAAATGGCAGAGTCATACCTCTCACACATTTCAGTTCTAGGACAAAAAGAGGAAGAGGATGGTTCCCATTTCAAAGTCTGCATCACTGTCGCGTTTTTAGACCTTGAACACAAACACTTTAATTTCTGGACCTGAAAGCGCCTCCCTTGCTATGTACAAGTGAAAACAATATGTACCAAATAAAAGCGATTAAAATCCTTCAGGTTTAGAAGGAAGAAGACTATTTATCAGCAGCCCCTCGGCATGCAAACAGTTAACTAGTTAAACTTCTACAAACCCCCACAGTAACTTTCCAAAAGCTGACAATAAGTAAAAGAAGTGCTGGTTATCCATTTTTTAAAGGGATGGGATTGGTTTTAGAAGAAAGGGAAAGAGGATCAAACACCTCAATGCAACAAAAGGTTGTGTCAGAAGGCCCTCAATCACAAACCTCCTTCAACAACAGATATTCCAACCTTCCAGAGCAGTTACCCGGGCAGCACAGCTAAAAAGTTCCATGACATGAAAAGAACAAAAACCAAAGGGACAGAGGTAGTTATTGTCATGCACACTCCTCTCCCTCTCTCTCTTTCTCTCTCTCTCTCTCTCTTTTTTTTTTTTTTTGGCTTGGGCTTTTCCCTCCCCCACGAAACTTTTGCATAAGCTGTTAGAGAAAAGTGATGGTGTGGCTCACTGGGAAGAAATCCCCTATTTGTAAGCTGCCTCCTAGGTGATGAGGTAGACCTCGTGGATTTTCTGTAAGAAACACCTGATGAATGGAGAGATCATTTACATGAATATTTCAAAAGAGTCATCTGAAATTATAAGCATAATTATAGCCCTGTAAATATGGTCAATTTTCCCTGAAAAGCACTTGGGTTTTTTTTTTAATTGATGATGTTTTCTTCTCAGACAAATTCTGTCTTCAGCGCACAGTGGATGTAAGTTATTTGCATTTTCTATGTTGGGTCTTAGAGGTATCTTAACAGCATGTACAAATTTTCCACTAAAATGTAAATTATTAACAAGTCAGAGTTTTCATTTGTTTTATCTCCTGATGTGAGATCTAAATAAGTATGTAGAACACTTAAAATTCTTACCATTTCTCTGCTTTCTGAGAAATAAATCTCATGCACACTGCACAACATATTTTCTTACACATGTCATGCCTCCATGTGATGGGAAAAAAACTAATTTGAGGGGAAATACTGTATGTTTCCTGGAGACTTAGTTGTATAAGCAAAGAGTATTAACCCAAAGGAGCATCTGGTCATATTTTCATCATCATGGCCCTCATCATCTTCATTGTCATCTTCATAATCATCCTCAAAAAGCATCATTTAGGTCTTCATCATTACCTGGTTTGATACCAGTCATATTCAATTAACTGTGCCCTT
Source organism: Vicugna pacos (assembly GCF_048564905.1). Lineage (NCBI taxonomy): Eukaryota > Metazoa > Chordata > Mammalia > Artiodactyla > Camelidae > Vicugna > Vicugna pacos. The sequence goes on from NC_132991.1 coordinate 23,454,988, forward strand.
GATATCTAAGACATAAGCTGCCATTAGAACGAGATTAAGGAAACTCAGTTGTGCTGTCATCAAAACTTACATGCAAGAATAAAAGGGCACAGTACAAGGGTGATTGAAGCGGGTGTGACTGGGTAGTTGTCCACTGAGATACTGTAATCATTATCATAACAACAGCAGTAAACATTTAAATGGTGCTCACTATGTGTCAGCAGTGTTCTACACGAATTATCTCTTTTTTTCCCTTCACAATAGTCCATTTTACAGGTGAGGAAGCTGAGGATCAGGGATGTTAGGTTACTTGCCCAGTGTCACAGGTAGCAAGTATTGGATCTAGAAGTTCTGAACTGAGTGTTCTCTCAACAACCCTACTTTGCTGCATCAGAATGGAGGGAAGGAAAGGAAGGACTAACGAAAGACACAAAGTTTTAGCATCTGCCAGGTGAGGGTACGTATCAGGAATTGGTAAAAAATAGAAGAGCTCCCGAAGCAATGCGAGAATGACTGAATCAACAAGAGATGGGCTTACCTTGGAAAAGAAAGAAAAAAGATTGGAGCAATTAGGAGATCCTTCAATGAAGAGGTGAGACACAGAAAGAAAACATGAGAACACAGATCAGAGAGCAGCCAGCAGTCTCCGTGAAACCCAAAGGAAACGATGGACTAGTTAAAGATACAGACAGAAAAAAGAAAATTCATCCGTGGTGTTACATTAAGTTGGGGCTTGATATGCTCATCGGGAGGGAGAGAGGCAAGAAGCCGCAAATTCCCAGTGGGTCAAAGCCAAAGCCTAGACTAAGACCACAACTATGAGAATGAAAAGGAAGGGGGTGGATTCAGGAAATGCTGGCCCCCAAAAAAGTGGCAACGGTTGGTAACAGACTGGATGTGGGGAGTGAGAAAGACAGTGGTGAGACAAAAATAACCCTGGGGTTCCTGGTTGGGAGGTCCACGATAGGGTGGTATTTCCCACCGGAGTGGAAAACCGGGCAGATAGGGAAGATGAGTGGCTTTCTGCCATAATATTTAATTGGCTGATGCCAATGTCAGTACGTTTTGAGGTCTCTTGTGGGAAGAGTGCTCTGAGGTCCTAAAGCATGGCTGGTTTCACTGGTGAATACCTTGACCCTTTAAATAGAGGTCAGTATTTTAGTGGCTGGAATATCAAGACAGAGGCTGTCAGGTGTGTAGGAATCTGATGGGGGAGGCATGGATGTTGGATTGCTAAAGAACAGAGTGTGCACAGGAGGAATGCCAGAGAAACACTCTAGAAGCAGAGGTGTAGAAGTGGTTACAGAGGTGCTGGGAAGTTGAACATTGCTTCTTCCGGTGTGGAGCAGAGTGAAGTGGCCTAAGAAAAGACTTCAGGCTAAGTCATGGCCAACACCTCAAACCCGGGCTCTCTCTGCGCTAGAGATGTTAACAGCCCCAAAATCCATGGTTTAAACTCAGGTAAAGACAGTTGCATTAAACAAAAAATTAGGATGTGTGTGTACAAAATTGTATCAGATCATTCTTTCCATTTCTGGGGTAAAATTTTTCTCAAATGATTCAGCCAGTTTTCCCAAGCACCGTTTCTAAGAGAGCAGAGTTTATCCATAAAATATCCACGTTAAAAAGAAAATTCTCTCCAATGCCTCCTCCTGGGCTCACCAGTGTTTACAAGCACGCAGCCTGGTGAACAGTCCTGCCTGGGCAGCGTGAGCAGTGACCCTCCTTAACGCAGGGCACTGGGAAAGGAGGGTATTATTTCAGCTGGGAGAGGAGCAGAGCTCTGGGATGAGACCGACTGATTCAGACCAGATGGGTGGCCACACGTAGGTGCGACAAAAATAGAAACACATTGCCGACATTCCAGGCACTGTCCTCCCCTGGCCGGGAGGTGGGTCGCCTGCGCGGCTCCCTTATCTACCTCCTAATGTGCTCTCCAGTCAGCGAATGCTGATGACCCGAACTCTCGTCCTCTGTGTTAGCAGCCTGGCCACGTGGCATCAGACTGGGAGTTCCATTTAAAAAGTTAAATGACCATTGTCCAGGTTTCCCCATAAATAAAGCTGAAGCAAAGCATTTCATCTCGTACCCAAATGTGTTATTATTTTAATTTCCTCTTCCAAGTGAGAACTTTCTCTGACCCTCAACCTCCCAGGAATGAAGAGGACATTTAGAAATGACTCCAGTGTTGGAATCATTGATTAGAATCTAATTCATGGGGCCTAAAAGGGTGCTACATAACTGAGGACTCTAACCAGCTTACACGCATTTTCACCCTAAGTTCCTTGAGCCTGAGGACTCTCCAGCAGAAAAAGGTACAGTCTTACATTAGGGAACCACCACCATCTACCTCTTTTGAGTCACCATACGATGTTTAAGATTTTTCTTGGGTGATTTTGGTTCTCACTTCAAAAAATTAGTGCATTTTGAATTTATAAACAAAGGTAACGGTTTATTATCTTGACAATATTGGGAAAGAGAAACACAACATTTTTATTTATTACAAGAATTACTTTCTTACGTGAAAGGAAACTCAACAAGCATGGGAAATTCTCTATCATTCAAAACTGAAGTGTAGAAATTATGCACAAATTTGAATATTTATCGAAAGTAAAGGAAACTCCCAAAGCTTTTTTTGTAAAATTATATAAAGCCTAGAGAAACAGTGAACGTTCAGCAACAGCCCAGTGGCATTTAAACAAGTTCGGGAGAGGCTCTGTCATCACAGGAGGAAGGTTTTCTCACCCTCTACCTCAAATGTCCTGCCCTGTTTTGTCCCAGCATGAAGTTGGAGTTTATCTGTTCTCACAGAGGACTGAAACTATTAACCTACTTGTTATACACCTTCTCAGATTTCACTGCTGAGGGTAAATCTGTGGGTTCTGATTGACACCCCTGGCTGTCTCTCATGCTCACTATGAAGTTCATACACACCTACCACCTGAAAGGCAAGGTCCTACATTGTTTTCACTCTGACCTTGATTTTCAACTAAAAAAGTAATTCCTCAGATATAATTTTGAGCCAATTGCATATGAAGGGAGTTATTCTTTTATTTTAAAAAGCTGCAAGTATGGGTCTTTTTCCTTCCCATAAAATGTTGGTACATTGCTGTCATGACACCCATCTGGAATTAAGATTCTCTGGAAGACCGAAAAAAAAAAAGGATTCTCTGGAAGGCCTTTCTTATAAAAGTGTTTATTCCTTTTTGTGTCATAACAATTCCTAGAAGTAATATACTAGTGATAGACAGCTCTTGAATTTACTCTGCCAGGAGGCTGCCTCCTTAAAAAAAAAAATTATTCCTGTGCAGGTGGAGATTAGCATATGAAAAATGCTTTTAATTTTGTCCACTCTCGGACTTACCTATCTGTCAAGCCCATACATCTGACAGCAGTTGGGTTCAACTTATCTCGGCTTTACCACCTCAGGAGCAGGTTTTAAATAGTCCATGGGCTGTTAGCTATTTGTAAGCTGAGTTCATTTAGCTCCCTTTCTCAAAACAAACCCAATAAAGACACTGAACTGCCCGTTCAGTTTCTGAATATCAAAAAGAAACACGATCGGGTCCAGGAATCTGTGGAAGTGATTTCCTTTTGACACGAGGGAATAAAACAACCCGCCAAACCACCTCTGGACAGCGACTTCACGAGACCCTGCGGTTCTTTCTGCGTGGAACATCGTTTGCGTATTGCTCCTTGTAGTAATATTTTCTATTGACTATTTTTTTTTCTATTGCTCATTTTTTCCTCGTGAACTCAAACTGGCCTAATTTTGCAGTTCTCATTTGCACCATTTGATTCGTGCAAACCACAGCTTCCCAGAATTGAGTGACAAGAGATGCCCCAGTGTTGGTGTGGCTGTGGATCTATTATGGCTTCATGCTTCACTAAAGGGCAGGATGCCCACAGAGCAGCACCTGTCGTGAAGGGGGCCTCAAGGGGTTAACGTGGGCTACATCTCAAAATAGACACGCCGCTGGGCCCACCTACTCACTTATAAAGAATGAGCAGTAAATATGTGCATGCAAATTTTATTTCTATTAAAGGACACAAGTTACGGTGGTGGAAAAGTAGAATGCTCTTTCTCACCATTCAAACTAGAAGAAGATCAAGGGTACGGCGCACCTTGCCCTCTTCAAAGGGACCAAGCTGAGGGGAGCACCTGAAACAACTTTGCCCCACCACCAACAGGCCTGAGACTGGAACAGGAAGAAAGTTCTCATAGGAAAATAAACTAGCTCAGTCTCCTCTCAACTAGCTTACTTCTCTATATTTTACCAGTTTTATTGTTTTACTGGATCTTCAGCTGTCACAATCCAGACTATGCTCCCAAAATGATCCCCTGGACTGAAAATAAAAAAATTCTTCGCTATGTTAATCCGGTATCGTAATGAATGGGCTGACATCGGTGGGCTCGGCAGCTTGTGTGCTGGCTCCTGGTTTCCCACTGCCTTGACATCATCAAAATTCTCCTGGTTTGGACGGGAAGAGGTGAGTGGACAACAGCCAAATGCAACTTTCAAACTTAATCTACTTGGGTCATTTAAAAACGTTCACAGGGACAATGAAACAAAATTTATATATTATCTACTCTCTCGGGTAAATACTGGTCTCCATGACAAACTGTCTGGTAGATGCATGAAACCTGTTTCTTCTCTTATCAGTGTTTTGCTGGCCATCAGAACTCAGGGCCTAGTCTATTTTAAATTTAACTCTATGAAAGCGGGCAGTACCCAAGGAAATGCTAGCACGATTCCAGATAAAATATACTGTTGAGAGGCTGAAAAGTGCATGCAAAGCAAGCTGCATTATTAGAATGTTTAAATATTAATTATACTGCTGTGTAGTAAAGATGATCAAGTATGAGTGTCAACTAATTTTCTAAAAGCTGCAACATTTACTTTCATCTAAACTTCCTTTGTTAAACTAAAACTAAAAGCCCAGCAAGTTTAGTCTACTTGAGTGTGTTTATTTTTATTGGTTTCTGCATAATTTTTTTCTACCATAAACCAACTTTAACCCCTTTTCTGTAATCTCTGCCAGTATAACTCCAATAGCACATCATAAAATTCCTATAATTCTTCAAAGCCACGGAGTTGGAAAGGAAAGGCTTGGGCATTTTGTAACAAATGCCAGCTACAAGCTTCAGCCAATTATATTTAACTCTTGCAAACCTACTTTTTTTGTGCGAGCAGAGAAACTCAGAGGTTATGCTGTGTGGTCACTTTCATTTCCACTGTAAGCATTCTTCAGTTGCTTCTGGGTTGGAAGCCAGATCCATTTGGAGATGAGTATTGTGGTGGAGGGAGAGAGAACCCAGCCCTAAGAGCTGCGGAGCCTAGGCTGACAGATGGGGAGACAGATGTACAGAGCCCTGGAAAACCAGAGCGACTTCTTACCTGACGCAGAAGCCTTTGCTGACGGAGACGAGGTGGCCTGGAAAGCGGACATTAAAATGGACCCTGGTGGTGGAGGGGTGAGGCAGGCTCACTGCCACTTCCCCCCTTTCTTTTCCTAGCACCTACTGCTCTCTTAGACTGCAAAACAGCTACTAGGACCAGGCACTTTGAGGTTCCTAAGAAGAGACAAAGGAAGAGCCCGTGTGTGGAGAGAGACGCTCGGGTTTCATCCTGTCGTCACCCATGGATGCCCAGCCAGGGCTTCCCACCTGAGACAGATTGCGACTCGTGTTGGGCTCACTCATGCACAAGAAGCAATACCCAAGTTCAGTGTAAAGCCACTTTAAAAGCTCATCGGGTGCACACTTTCCTTGTACAAAATACCTTATTCATGACGGAGCATTGAGGGCCTAGGTAATTACTTGAATCAAGGTGGCCTCAGAAGTGTTTAAATCTACAAGGACACTTAGAGCATGAATAATGCAACATAATTTGCATCTAAATTTTTTAAGTGTTCTTTATTCAAAAACTAAAATGCAGTTCCGATTAAAGTTTGATGAGTGAAAGCTGAGCACTTCGTACCCACTGTGAAACGTCTCCTGTGTGTGGAAATTATTTCAGACAGTGGTGAAGGGACAAAAGAGGTTTGGGGGGTTTTTTGGTGTTGTTATTTGTTTGTTTGTTTGTTTGTTTTAATTTCGTTGTGACTAGGTCGTGCTTCTTTTAAGCCTAACCTTCTTCAGGTTTTGAAGTGGCCTCCAGGGTCATTCCCGAGTTTATCAGATACAAATCCAAATTTCAATCCAGCCCCTTAGGAAACACAATGAAAACACTTACTTTCTTAGACCCAGTCATTTGCCAAACAAAATAACATTTGCATTCCAAGCTAATGCAATGCAACTTTCTTTCATTTTCTCTTACCTAAAATTTTTTATTCAAATTATTTTTCTTTTGGAATCATTAGACACAAAATATCTCTGTTCTCACAAAAGCTTAGAATACCCTATTTCGTTTCCTTGTTATTATATCTCTACTGCTGTGTGAATATACATTATTTAACATGTCACTGGCCAATTTTCACTGAAAAGCTAAGCAGTGTCTGTATGTTAACTCATAACTTTTTTTAGGGAAACAAGATTGAAAAGCTGAAAATCAATTAAGAACACAAAGGCAACTCTGTCACAATAACATATCAAAATGTTTATTATTATCTAAAAATAGCTTTTCTTCATCTAGTTTCCTAAAGTTGAACATTTTGAAGGCTGCTACAAAGAAGAGCTACAGGAAGACTGAATTACCGCCTTTCCGATGTACAGATATTTCTGTCAGGCGTTTAAAAAAGGAAGGTACATCATGATTAAAAATAAAATTGCCTTTAATTTTGTGAAATTTCTACCGTGTATTATTGCTTGGGCTGCATAACCTGCCCTGGAACTTCAGCACGTTTGCATTTCATTTAATTTTGTGAACATCTGAGACACCCACAATTCAAGAAACTGTCACTGTGTCCTGGACTCTTTTGCCATGTGGTAGGGGACTCTGCTGGCCTTTCTCTTCTACCTAAGATCAAAGTAAAGTTCAGTTAGAAAATAGGCCTTTCTTGTCTGGTTCACAGGCCTGCTTCGCTCCTTCGTTGCCGTGTGGAGGGAGACCGTTGGAATCAGGTAGAAAAGGCAGTACAGTGCGTTTGGCCAGGTTAGCAGCAGACCCGACCTTCTGAGTTGGATTCCCAAGGTAAGTCAGTCACTCTGTGATCTGCAGCAAAGGGAAATCTCCTGCGATAGCCTTGACAAAGCATAAAGACTCCAAATTTATTGCGTGCTCCAAAGCAGGCTGTGACTGTATTGGAATTTTAGATGAGTATGTTTACCCCACTCTTGGTGAGTGGGTGTGCTGCTTTTTTTTTTTTTTTTGATTTTGAACAATGAAAACATTTTTAAACTCATTGAACAAAGATTTCCCCAGCAACAGACCCCCTGCTCAGCAGGTCACCTATCTTTGCGACAGTTTTTCTTTTCCCACGCTAACCCCAGGGCTCATTTGCATAAGGTCTCTGTTGTGACAATTAGTTTCAGGTGAGCTGATTTCTATGCAGCTAGCCCAAGACGATGCACAAGCCCTGGGCCTCCCTGATCCTGGTCCTAATTGCGACTGACTGGCACCAGACACAATCATCCTCTTGATTCAGCAAATTGTCCTGCTAGTAGCTTGTTGTGACCCCTCAAAGCACAAATCATATCATGTCAGTCTTGCCTAGTAAACAACGAATAAAATACACTCTCAATGAGCATAATGTCTTTTCCATATTTTAGGTAGAGTTGACTAAATAAATGCAAATGAAAGCAATAGTCTTTCAGCGTTTTTATTTTTCTCAGTTGGGAGTGGTACTGCGGGTCCCCAGAAAAACTTTTTAGAAAAGAGGACAGCCCCACTATTTAAATTCCATGGCTCTACAGCTCTGTCACCTGGGAGACAGTCCCCAGGTAAAATAACCGGCTGCTTTCAAATTTCCCTTAGCTTTGTTGTTGTGGAAATAAGTAATATGCTCTTTCATCATCTCTGAAGCTACAAGGTACATCAATATGCACATTAACAGGGTTCCCAGTAGTCCCTACTAGACAGAAAAGCGTTCGGAGCCAATGAAATTTCACATCTCTGCAGAGCAACCCAAGTTAAGGAAGAACTTTTCTTAATTCTAGGAAGCAAGGGAGGAGAAAAAAAAAAAAAAACACCACAGATGAGTGACCTAGCATTAAGAGAATGTTTAAGGACAATAATTGTTCTTGAAATATTCCCTCTCTCCCAACTCTGTCTGCATTTCTGAACTTAACTGTATTGTGCTACATGTCTTATGAATTCCTTCTGCCCTGATAGCCAGGAATTCTGTCTGCCATCCTGTCGTCTGACTTAGCTACCTACCTGTCATCTCTATTTCCTTTATATGCTACAGGTAAAAATAAATGAACAAATAAAATAAGTTCAATAAATGTTCCAAAAGCTACTTGGCTCTTTTTTTCTACTCCTATAAAACAGGTACTGCCTTTGCTATGACATTCCTTATCATTTCTCCACGTGGCTGCATATAAACATGCATTTTCTTGACAGGAAAGACATATCTATTCATACTCTGTCCAGAACTGGAAAAGTTTTTCACACAGATAGTTACTTTTGAGAATTTGTATCTGATTTCAAAACAGCTTACAACACATATAAAATTACTTGTTAGTGTTGCAATACATTGATTTTGTTTTTCTCTTCAGGCACCTATATTTGAGGTGAGGGCCTTAGAAGGGGGTCGGGGGTTATGGAGGGAAACTGAAGGAAAAAGAGAAAGGAAGAAGGAAGAAGGAAAGGAGGAAAAAAAGATTAGATTAAATTTAGTATTGAAGACAGTTGCTTTAGGTTCTTATGAAAAGATTTCTGCATTTGTGGCAGAGGGATTGTCGACCCACCCTCAGATAAACTAACCCTGTCTGTGGGCCTTACCTCCTATGTCCCCGGTCACACAGCCCACTCTTGAGGGCTGCATTCTGCACGTGGCCTGAGCACATGGTCTAGGACGTAACCGGAAGGACATGGTACTCATTTTCTCCTGTTCCTTATGTCTGTTATGATTTTAACGCCATTTTTTTTAGTGATATGGAAATTATATTGCCAAAGGCTTTACATTAATTCAATTAAAGCCGACTAGAAATAGTTGGGGAAGAGGAGGACTCTAAATTTCAGAGCCCCATGGGGTGTGCTTTTAGACCATTCTGAGCAAGAAAGTATTCAAATCCAGATAAATGAGTATACAGTATCAAAGTAAAGGATTAATGAGGGATCTACATAATTTGATTATAAAATACAATCTACAAAAAGACCTTTGAGAGGAAAAATCTGTACATCAAACTAAAAACTCAAGAAATCTTTAGTATAAGCAATGTAAATGAATATCTAGAGTATGTTTTTCCTTGTTTGGACATAATTTTCACTTTCTAGGAATTCTGAATTTGTTGAAAGAACAGATTCAAAAGTGATCATGACCTTCAAGCCCATTCTCACACTCCCCTACAGTGCTTGTGACTTTCAGGTAGAGATAATCATCAGAGTTACCTCAGCTTTGGTGAAACTTTTAAAAAGCAGAAAAGCTGCCCATTCTTGTCAGGTTCTTTTCCATGTGAATTGATGGTCATGGCATAGCCCTGTCTTATGAAGATGTGAAATAAGGTAAATGCCCAGTTATGGAAAAGAGAAGGCCACACACGTAGGCCTAGATGAATCATCTAAACACAGTGCCTCAGTCCTACTGTCAGTGCTTTCAGCCCCATACTTCCCATTCTGTTTCCTCTCTTCCCCCTGTTCCCCGCTTCGTCCTCGTTCACCTTCTCCTGCAAGCTTAGCCCCTTCCTCTGCCACCTCAGGGGCTCAGTCCACTCCCATCACAGCTTCACATCTCTCTCTCTTTGCAGCCTCCCTCCCCGCAGCCCTGCCGTGGCCCTCCTGCCCCTTCAATGTCCCTCCACCTGCTATGGCTTCTCACCTCCTTCTGCTCTCTCTCTCTTTCCTTTCAATAGCGTTTCTATTCCTACCTCTTGAAATCCAAAGACTTCTCTAATTTCTATTCTTTCCTTCTAACCATGTTAATTGCCTTTCATGTAATCCAAATTTGTTGAACATCACAGAGTTTTGTGGTTACAATTTATTTTCCTTTCAGCTTGTGAATTCCTAAAAACATCCCTCCCTGTGTTTCCATATTTACCACCCTCCCCTCCCCTCCAGTCTGCTCGGATTTCTGGCCTAGAGGTTTTTCTGCCACACTTCCTAATTGTTGCTTCCTTTCTAGTATTTCCCGTTTCTCGCCTAACTCTGTCCTAAAGAGTTTCACTTCTTAAATTACTACACAGCCTTCTTGTCTTTTATGTCTGCTACATTTCTTCTCATCTGTCTATGATCTCTTTTTCCAATTGTTCTACCTTCTTTACTTTACAGGTAAACTCTCCCCAGCACCTTATTTTTCCATAAACTTCTACCTGCCTAGTTCATGATTTTTTTGCCCCTTCCCCTTCTCTCTGTATTGTTGTTTCATTGTAAAACTTTAATCTTAAATTATTCTCTACTTTCCATGTGTTGTGTTTTTATACCTGTGTTAATATAGTCCCATAATACAAATCTAGCATTCACTTAATAGCTGTCAAAAAAGATTCTTCATGTAACTTGGAATACATTGAGAGGATTCTGCTTATTTATGAGAGGAAAAAAAAAAATCATGTTCAAGTAAGATACCTGTCTGTCTGTCTGCCTGTCCATCTGTCTATCTGTCTACCTAGTTCTAGCTCCTAAAACACTGGAAACAGAGCTATACCACAGATGGAAAGCACTGAACATAAAGCCAGAAGCTGTAGGTTTGAATCCTGACTCTTTCGCATATTAAGTAAATAGGCCAGTTTCCCAAGTTTCCTAATTTTTCTGTCTTAGACTCTTTGTTTGTGTCACATACCTTCTCTAGCCACTTCTTAGCATTGCTATGAGGATCAAAGGAGATATTTCTGTCATGGCATTTGTACAATATTAAACACACTCTGTAACCATTAGTTTCAAAGTTGTCCTCTGTGCAAACTGGATATATCTGGAAGTAGAGCTTATGAAAGTATGGAGTTCTAAATTGATGCAATTTCCTTACTTTTGAAGAAAACATAGGTTAACATAATTTGCTTGCAACCACATGAACAGAAAAAGTTCATAAACCTAATATTCCAGTGGGAGATCAGAGATGTTAATTTAGTGAGAGATGTGAAAAAAATACTATGTTAACAGAAGGGGTCTACAGTATTTGCTTTGGGTTTCAAAGAATCCATTTGGGGATAATTTATAAAATACTCACATAGTTTTCTGAGTAGACAATAGTCAGAAGCCAGACCCTTCCTGTGACTGCCTTAAGGTCCACATTTTTTGAGCTACACCTGCCTTCCCTCATTCGATTTCAAGTTCGTTCCAAATGGGGCTGATTTGTATGACCTAAAATATTTCCAACCTGTATATGATACTTATTGCATAGACAAATACCTTAGCATTCTGCTGAAGGTGTAGAAACCACTAAGGATTCATTGTATTTTAGAGTGAAGCAAATCACATCTAGGCTTACAGAACTCCAGGTGGGGTGAAGCCTTGGCAAGTATCATGCGCCCAATGTCCACGCCGACCAAGCAGGTGAGGGATCGGCTGATCCTTCCACGGGGGCTCCAGAGTAATCCCCTCATGGTCTTTGCACTCATTCGTGGGGGACAGAGATGTCATATCTTCTGAGTTCTCCAGAGGTGCTGGAAATCTGAACCTTTGAGTGAAATTGCCCAATTTTTAAATATTGGCAACCAATTCAAATGTGTTTAAAATACTTTGTGAGCCAAACCAAACACAGCTGTCAGCCACCAGTTTGCAACCTCCGTCCAATCCCTACGTTTTATAGAGAGGGACCTGAGGCCCAGAGAGGTTGAGGGGCGTGCCACAGCCATGCTGAGACTGGATGGCAGGGCGGGGAGGCGGAGGGAGACACCCGAGTGTCCTGAACCAAGTCCAGGACGCTTCTCGTTATCCCGGGTTGTGATCTCCAGGCTCCCCAGAGCAAGCCGCTTGCTGGAAGGCAACCGAGCAGAAGATACGTGGCCTCATCAGGAACCGCTCCTTCTTTGCTCTTCCCACCCAGAACTCTTCCTGCCTGCTGGTGCTGCTGCTCGTGAAGCTCCGTGTGCGGAAGGGAGAGGCTGACAAGGGGGCCACGAGGAGAGACTTTTTACTTACTTGCTTCGCAGTGGGACCACAGTGGGAACCCACTTCCTGCCAAGCTAATGCCAGTACCAGGTGAAACATTTTCTGAGCTCTCTGCGCAGCCTGCGCAGGAATTATGAAAGCACCTCACCTGCAAAGCAACTGCCCGACCTTTCTAAAAACACATAGAAGCAGTGAAACCAGCATCTTGAGTTCAGAACACGTGGTTCCCTCGTCCAAGTAACTCACCACGTGGGCTCACTGGATTTTCTGATTCTAGCCCATTCCACTCTTGGATACACCACAACTGTAACCTGACACTTCAGGGCAGAGAATCATTCAACCTAAAAATAAGACACCATCTCAGACAGGATCTTGGGAGAAAACTGTCAACAACAACAACAACAAAATTCACATTCAAAACAGCATCCTATCCCTGACTTGGAGTCAGGAAACCAGGGTTCAAATCCTGGTCTTCCAACTCTGAAAATTTCAACCAGTGAGGGAAGCCTATGGGTGAGAATAGTTGAATTCTCTGGTTTCTTCTGAGTTCTAAAAATATACGAATGCTCTCTGGGGGAAATACTTTGGAAAATTAAACATAAATGTCAGATTATGCAATGATTTTAAAATAGAAAAGTGTGTATATACGTAAGTGCTAATGAGTTTATCATTTAATTCCAAATATTTGAAAATTGGGTTGGGCATTTTCAGAATCAAAATATCTGATAGGACTCTTTTTTTTGAAACAGATTTGGACCATATGACTATGTAGCCTCACTTACCTACGCCAGTGTTTCGATAAATAGAAAAACTTAAATACTTAGAGAACTAATTAGTCAGTGTATTTCTTTATGACATAAACTGTTTTAAGAAACCATAAAATCAGTTATCTAGCGCTGTCTTCTCTCTTCTTTTCCTTTCCTTCTTAAGAAAGTAAAAAGGAATCAATAAATTAAGCCCTCCCAAAGAGGAGAGACATATTTTTGAGTCAGTGTTATTTTTCCAAAAGCTCTGAGTTTTTTAGGCTTTAATTTGTCCCTCACTGACATACACCCTTACCTAATGCTGTAAGGGACTCTTCAGGTGAACCTGGAATCTGATTGTGAATTAGAGGTACCCCCACATGAGTTTACTAAATTTTTACAGTTGGCTCAATTGATTCAAAAGGAATCTTGAAAAAAAGCCACCACCACCAACAAAAAACACCTTTTCTTGAAAAGATTCTTTTATTGTATTTATATCTTTCCTCTGACTAAGCCTTTCATATTGCTCACAAAAATGTAATTTTTTTTACCTCTTTTTGGTCTACATGAAAAATAGGTATTTTAATAAGCATGGAGAAAGAAAATGTCAAATAAGATACTAAAAGTTGTTTTTAAAAGAAAAACTATATTTTTCTCAATTGTATTTTTAAAATAAGAGAATGGCCATTCAAGTAGAACTCAGCAATTCACTTTATCTGCTCCTTAATTCTATGTGTATTCTTTTTAAAACTAATTCTACCTTGATCTTGGTTTTGATTACGAATCCCGAAAACAATTATGGAAATGATCTTTAATATAATAATATATTTTACCAAATGTCTCGGCTCTTTCATTCCAACAACTGAAACAGAGACAATTCCTTGCATGTTGAAATGTGTAATTATCATGTATCCAAAAGGGAGGGTGTAATTTTCACATCTGATTACAAGGGAAGGGAGTAAGTGAAGCTGCCTGGGTAAACTTACACTTGTTTACAAAGAGCACTACCTTTGATATTAAAAACTCAAAACATGCAAAACACTGAGAAAAATCAAGACTAACATGCACAAAACTAAACAAAAACCTAAGTATTTTTCTTGGCCCCACTACAAAAATAAAGTCAGTTTTTCTGAACTTGTACTGGTTGACTTATTTCTGATGATTTTTAAGACTCCAACATTATTTTGCAGGCTTGCTGGTGACTGTACTGTTAAGGGTTAAGAAGCTCAAGCAATAGATTTAAATTAAAAGCAAACTTCAAATTCATATTATTCTTGTACAAGTACGTGGTCAGTTTCAACTGGAGAATGATTTTCATCTCCACAGATCACACTTTCCTAAATACAATCATTGCTTGCAAGATATGTATTTTTGATGTTTTTATCTCCCTGCTTTTTTTTTTTTTAACTTCTGATTTACCTTTGATAAGATCAACTTCTGCTCATGTGAACTTATGTTTTGGACATGTAGGAAGAGATAATATCAAAGAGAGCCAGGGCTGTGATGGTAGCTGTCACTCACCAAGAAGATTAAAGATAAATGCAAGATCACACAACAGGTAGGAAAAGAAACTGCCCTAACAGCCAACACATATTAGGAACCATTTTGATGATATATAATTACAATTGCTAAGTAATTGTGGCAGTTTTTGAAAAGCTTAAAAAAGATTGACTATTAAGGATATGTAATATTCCTATAGCAGCTCATTTAAAAAGGCAAAAAAAAAGGAAAATAAAAAGGAGGAAAAAAGAGAAAGGTTAAGAAATTGTTTTAGGAAAAAAAGATAAAAAAAAGTTTTCATGCTAAGAGGAGGCTACCAAAACATACTTTGTTATCTATTTAGCTTTATAATTATATAGAAAGCAATGAATTTGTTAGAAAGCTATTAAGTTATACAGGGTTTGCCAGTGCTGTGCTTATGGAAAGGCTGATTTTTGGTATATTATAGAAATTAGGGTATTTTTTGGTAACTTGCCCAGTCAAACCGGGCAAGCAAGAAGGTTGAAAATGCATACAAGCTACCAAGTGATTAAGATTTCTGAATAATCACAACTAAATAAAAAGTTACTGTGCGAAAGAGAGCTGGGCTCCTCGTTTCCACACTGACATTGCTTAAAGTAGTTCAGCGATAATCTGAGCTTGACTTTCACATGATCTTAGCTTTTCTCTCTTTATAGAGGACTTCATTGTGAGTCTTACATTCTACTTTCCATTAAATCAAAAAGCAAAACACCTGACACACATCTCTTCCTCTTGTACTTCAGTGGGCACGTCTGCACCCTGTTTGACTGTAGGGGTGTGTGTAGAGGGAGCCAAGGTTGCGTTTCCAGGTAGTTTAGAGACCCCTCCCCGGCCCCGACAACACATCCCTGTCCCCAGCACCAATCGATGCTTGGCACACAGCACATTTTTCACTGTGTTGTTAGAGTACATTTGCTTATATTTTGCACAATTTTAATTTAACCATATTGATCAAACTGAACACTCAATAAGACCCTAGGCACCTGAGGCTTATTAAAATGAGTCAACATGAAGCAAGTAAGCAAGGAAGTAATGGAAACTGTTTGGAGATTTAAATACAGTGGAACCCACTTAAATAAATACCTGTTAATGAAATAAATCTAGTAAACGAATTTATTTTCTCTAGACCAAATCAAAACACATAGAGTAATACTCAAGGGAACCTTTAAATGAATACTGCTTAAATGAATAAGCATCTTACATGGACATGCTTCTTTTGAAAGGCAAATACAGCACTTCCATGTTCTCTAAGGTTAATTAAAGCAAGAAAATCCATGTTGACTTGTTTTTTGGACTTACTGTCATTTTTGGAATTCAGCACGAATAATTGCTTAAATAACACTATTTAAATCATATAAATACTATTTTCTTAAGGCTAGTTGCTCATTTGTGTGTGTGTGTGTATGTGTCTGTCTGTCTGTCTTGGGCATTAGGTTCATGGGGGACAAATCTTTGAAACAACTGACAGTGTCCATTTCTCCAGCAATCTATCTACCGCAAGTAAAGACAGAAAAATATTTGAAATTTCTAACTGCCTCCCACAGTCCTGTGTCACAGAGAAATGGACCGGCTACTTTTAACATATAATTTATTTGCCTCTTCGGAAAGTTCTATTATCTCTCCAGCATGGTTGAAAGGCGTGATTAAAAGAATCAACTCCCTTACTCTGATGATGATTTGTAATAAGAGGCTCAGTGGCACATTCAGGGTGCTCAAAATAATGTTTCCTTCAAAGATATAAAGGCCCTTTTTTTGTGGTAAGAAACACATAACATGTCATCTACCCTATTAACGATGCTCTTGTTGTACAGTGCAGGATTATTCACTATGTGTGCACTGTTGGACTTACACAAATGCTTTCTAACATAGAGTTTATGTTGGACCACATCTTTAACTGATCAGGTCTCTCTTTTCTCACAGGGGTTGACCCATGGTGGTCTGTTATTATAATGGAAGAAAAAAACATAGCACACATTGAAATCTTAAAGTAATAATACCTTTTTAAAAAAATCCAGTGGGCACACAATTTTCGGAGATGTTTCTCAGGCCACCTTTATCTGGTATTGCCTTTAGAGGGTCTTGCTTATTCATTTTTCCCCCCTGGCCTAATAAAAGATATTAGCTCTTTTCCCCAAGCAAAAACACTGGTATCATGAATCAGGCAACTAGTGGGAGACTGCTGGCCAGGTTTCACCCCACTAAAGTCCTAATCTATACTTTGTCTTTTAGAATTAAGGAGAAAATGCGTATCAGCAGAATCTCCTCTCGACTTTATTTCATTTATAAATTACGAGAAGGATGCTATTATATATTATTAATTTCTGCTGTTCTCCAACTCTGCTGCAGCAGTGAGCTGCGGATGTTGGAACGGTGTAATTATGTTCTAGTAGGGTAGCCATCCGTTTCCTTTCAAAAATTTACAGGATTCTTAATCACGCTGCTCATTTGGGTGCGCAGCAGCGAGGATGGCGAAACACAAACAGGGCACGTTCGTTTACACAGGAACACCTGCTTAGCATGATAGCAGATGTCAGTCAGCAAGCAGAACACAAAAGGGAAAAACACCAACAAGAGCAAACTCGCACCGCTCTGACTTGGCGCGGGGAAATCTCTTCAGGAGTGATGGCGACAGTGGACGTCCCTTCTACAACAGAAACAGAGCCTCTGAAATTCCCAAGTCTTGCCTGTGGTTAACACGTGGTCGCAGCGAAAGGGCGCTGGCACCCCTGTTGCGTTCTGGTACTGACTGTGACTCTCTTTATTATTTGGGGGAATTACTAAACCACCCTGCCTCAGTTTCCTGATCAGTAAGCACACAAGAGGTTGGCTATTCTAGATAAAAACCTAAGTTCCCTGAAGGTGTTCGTCGTTAGAAGCAATAGAATTGTGAGCACGTGGCTCTCACCAGACCCAGTCCAAATCCCACCAGTGTCACTAAGCACTTTGTGTGACATCAGTCAAGTTATTTAACCTTGCCACGGTTTCCTGATGTGTAATGTCTGTTGAGAAAGTTAAATGAGATAATGTATACAAAGTGCCTGCCACGTGGTGAGGCTGTAAAAAATGGTGGCTATATTTTATTATTGTTATCACTATCATCATCATCATCATTTTATTTTGATCTTTGCAGAATCTTTCCTGCTCAACGTGCTATTTATTAGAAGTCTGGAATGACAACCAAGTGAAATATCTTGCAGAGATCATCATATGACGTGATATTTTTGATGTGTGTAGCTCTGTAAGATTATTATAATGCCTACCACTGTTACTTTACAGTTAGACAGCCTGTCATCATTTCCAGTACATTTTTGGGGATTTATATCTGAACCATTAAAAAAAAGGTGTTCTGGCCTGAAAAAGAGCCTCGGTGAAAGTGAAATGCTTTCTAGAACTTTGACACAATAAAATGAGGTGATGGAAAGGAAAAAATTAGAAGCTCATGGTCTTCGTGGGCCCAGCCCATCCTGAGAACTTTTGCCCCAGTCTTTTAAGGACTTTTCAGATGACTCTGGTATTTTCCTTTCTCACCCTTTCCCCAAAATGGTTAAACTTCAAAATGGAAAACAGCGATCACACAGGGGCCATGACTAATTTTCCTAAGGAATTTTAGTATTCGGAATGTGTCTGCTTGTGCAGGCCTGTGCGTTAAAGGCTCCCTGAGTATGCATTGACTTGATACCCAATAATGGCTGCTAAGGAGCCGTTATGTAGTGCCGTGTCAATGATCCGTGCATTGAGGACTCCCCGAGTACGCATTGACACGACAGACCGGAACGGCTCAGAAGAAGCTGTTATGGTCTATCATGCCAATGATGTGCGGATATTGGCAGGGCCTTTGGCCCTTCCGTGGAAATGCTGGCGTCTCTGGAGGAACTGGGGTGGGCACCATGTGGGCGCCATCCGCAGGCTCACAGCAGCCCCATTTGCCCTCCTCCTGGGGTTGACTTCAAAAGAGTCAGCTCCGAAAAGTTGCCCAATAACGTCTGTGGTCCCACATTCCATCAACAAAACAGAAGCAAGAGTGAAAGCTACTCTTGCCATGTAGACCTCCATTTCCCCTCAGAGAAACTGATCACTGTTAATATCAAAAGGAGGGGCAGAAGCTAAGATAGAAGCTGTTCATGTTTTTCTAGGTTTTCGATCCTAAACATCTCTTTTCTGCTTTACGAATTTCGTGTTATACATGGATGTGGTCCTGGATGAACTTTTTGTGGCAGTGGTGGTGATTTTCTGAGATTGAAACCTTTAATCCACGTGAAGGAAAACACCTTTTTTATACGTCCTCAGCAGTTGAATAGGTGCTCAGAACTCGGCATGTAGGAAATGGTTCAAAAAACCTTGGGAAGAGAAGTGCAAGTTCAAGAATAAAGCTTGGATTCACACATGCTTCACCAACTTAAGGCAGTAATTAATTCACTTATGGTATTTACATGCCCCTCTTCAGATACTTATGGAGAACATGGGAATTTTAAATTCACAATTCAGTGCAAAATTTAAAATGATCTTCATTAGAATTTGAAGCTATACTCTAAACTGCTTTATATACTACCAACAGGGAGCCTCATTATGTAGTACTATATTTGGACTACCTTCTTTACATTTTGTAGCTGTAGATTTGAATGTATTTCTGGTACGCTTAAGCGGAGTCAAACAAAGTGTTTTAATCTGTTCTATTAACTAACCAATCCACATAGTTGCATGGCAAGCGTACAAAGTCGAGAGACCTCAGTGCATCTTTTTTTTTTTCTGCTGTCTTCAAAGGATCATGGAAGAAGAGCAATCTGAGAAACTCAAGCACAGAATGGAGATGAAGCCTTGCAGAAATACCAAAGTGGTTCACTTAGAAGCATGGTGGGAACAAAGAAACAGTCAGGTTAGGCAGAAAGTAGTTAGAATGATTGTGATTCTAAGTACAGAAGGTACTTCTGCATGCTTGTTCCCTTGAGTAGAAAACAGTCCAATTCTCAAAATGATATTTGGAACTGGGGTAAGATATCGACCAGTGGTGTGTATTAAATGTTGATTGACTTAATGACTGACAGAAGGAGCAAGGGGGGAGCTCACTAAATGCCATCCCAAAGTAGATACTCAATAAACACTGAAGACTGGAGGGAGGGGACCTAGCATTAAATACCTCTTATGTGTTTGATATTTTCCTACTAGCAATAATTCTTCATGACAACCCTATCACATAGGTATTATGAGACATGGAGGTATAGTTAGGTTTTGCAACTTGCTCCTGGCCACATGGCTGGTATGAAGTAGAAACCAATCTGAGCCCCGATGTTCAAAGCCCAGGCTCTCTTGAGGGTCTACATTGCCTCTGTCTGCTTCCCTGACTTGTAGGTCTTAAAGGTGTCATGGTGAAAGATGGAAAGCCAGTTGCTTTGAATAAAAACTAAAAGAAAAGAAAAGAAAAAAATCCCCAGTATTCAAGATGGCATAGCTGTCACTAAGTGAAGTTCAAGAAATTGTTAATAGGGTGGTAGGGAGCCTAACATAAGTTATCAAAAGCTTTTTTTCTAGAGATTATAATTTATACTAAATGTTTAATGTACCTGCCGTATTCATTTTCAGAAGATGGTCGAGTAGAATGGATTCATCCTCATATTAAGTACAGCCTCGCTTTAACTAAATGGTTTTTGTGTTCTATGCACTGAGCTAGGCACTGGTGACAGAGAGATGGACAGGATTGTCCTCAAGGCATTTACACATTTCTGAGGAGACAAATAGGAATCAGATATTGTAAGTGCTGTGATAAAGGTCAGCTCAGAATATATTCTTTGAGGAATTTTTTTTAAGAGGGTGTTGGTCCTATAAGAAAAAGTACCATGTCTGTTTCCTGGGAATGCAGAGGTATAAGACCTTGCCAACAACTACTGTGACTTATTTCTTTTCCTTTTTCTTTTTAACTCTCCCTAAAGAATTGATGAGGAATGAATATCACAGCTTAAGATTATTGTTTCCTCTTTTCAAGAATGTTTCTGCATGACCCAGAAACTGAAGTACCTCTATCAGAGAATTCCTAGCAGCCTGATTAGTCACACCTCGAAATAGTCGTAAGTAGAACGTATTGAGTATCTTCTAGGTTTCAGACACTGCCTTCAGAATTTGGTTCAATACTCCAACAATCCTATCAAACAAATATCGGACCCCGCTTCAAGTGTTATGAACTGAAGCTCAGAGAGGTTAAGAAACACACTCAGGACCACATGAGAGTAAGTGGCAAAATCAGAATTCGGACAAAGATGTGTTTGTGTCTGAATGCGCCATTCTTTCCATGGTATTAAATTCCTCATTCCCTGGGGAGAGAGGAGAGCTGAGCTCCATTCCTTATAAGTGGATGGATCTGGGGATGTTCTTGGAGAGGAGTCTAGGGAGTGGAGATGTAAGCATGAAATACCAGAGCTGCCACCTTTGAGGTACGAGCAGGCAGCACACAGTAGGGTATGTGAAAAGGAAGCACTGCTTCACTTACAAGTGGACCAGTTCATAGCTTCTCAGTTCCATCCTTAGTTGTGTAAGCTCTTTGAGATCTTAAAAAATATCTTGAATTCACATCCCATGCACGTCTCTTATGGCTGTTGTCCAAATCCTATTATCTGGGAACTTAATTTAAAATAGCTTGGTCTTTTTGAATTGTCAAAAACTCTAATAAAACAGGAATATTTCATACTTGCACAGACCAAATTCTGTGGGACATCCAAAGCTTAGCTCTTAAATTATGTTCTCAGATCAGTGAAGAGGTAAAATCTAGACTTTGTTGAAAAGCACAATGCAGATATGAATTCTAATGAATCTCCATGACTGTATGCAACCCGTGTGAGAGTCACTATTCTGCTTATTACCTGTATCTATTACTAGAATTTAATTGTAAATAATAAGTCAGACAGTCTTTAATGGACTGGTTAGATTGAAAACTGAGAAAATCCTAAATTACTGTTATTTTTTGAAAATGTAAATTAATTTCTCACAAATTTCTAAGTTCATGTCCTTAAATTCTAAGCCCTTTAAGAAAGGTAGGCAATGTGGGAATACACAGCTGCCATTTTTTTCTAAAGGCTACTGTTCCTTTAATGCCCAGCTGGTTCTGAGATGTAATAAAATTGACATATTGATTCCTTTGAATTTACAAATGCCTGTTTCATAAACTCCATCTCCAAAGCCTAGGCATCTTTAGAGCACTGTCATTTTTTTTCTCCAAATGGATCAATTATGTGCCCACGTAATCCTGTTACCTGTGAAATCCATGCATACTTCTCCCATTTGCTGCAGTTCCCAGGCGGACAAACTTGCATTATGTACGCATAAACAAACAGCGCATTTTCCTGATATTAGAGATTGTTTTCAAAGTGAAAGGCAATCTCTTGGGTCCTTTACTCAAAAGAAAAAAAAAAAGAGAGAGAGAGAGAAAAGAAAGAGAAGAAGAAAAACTGGGTGCCTATTTCCAGCAACCTCAGTATATACACACACACGTGCACAATCACATGTGTGTATATACATTTATATTAACTGTTTACAATTCCTAACACTTCATTTAAATCGTATGGTTTTGCTATGTTCAGTCCTTTCATTGACCTAAGGAAGTACATTTTTTTGTTTTAGTTAAACTAGTTCCTGAAGGTTTATCACATTTTTTTTTTATTGCCATCTTTTCCCCTTTGCTGATAATTAGTTATTTAAGGGCAAATCATCCCCAAGACACCTTGAAACAATTGAGGAAAAAAACCCCAAAGTGGATTAGGTTATAAAGTTTGCAGCCATTTTATAGAAGAAAAGCCCTCAATATCTTTCACTGTAACACTTGACACTCAGCGGCTCTGAGTCTTCCTTAAACACACACAGAGTCCTTTATTGAAACAACCGTAGAAAACACAAAGATTCTGCTACTACATGAGGAGAGAAACGCCTCAGTGAACTAGAAGGTCTTTCCCGTGTCTTAAATCTGTAACAGCAAATTGTCTTCCCACACCAGCACATTTACATGTTCACGTGTGGACACCCTCACCAGAACAAAACGATAAAGAAGGCTTCTGTGCGAATACACGCCCAGACCGTGCCGAGAGAACCCCCTGCAAATCACCACCGAGCAAACATGCTTTTGTCTATGTGTGAACTCTCTGTGTGAGCAAAGTAGTGTGCATGCTTCTGCACACAGATATGAATTCTCGCTTCATCCTTTCAGCCTGTGCTGTATCTGATTTTCCTCACTTCACTGGGCACCCAGCAGTCCAGCTACACTGCACTCGCACTCTACAATTTGTCTCTAAGAGATTCCCCAAATCACAAAACGTCTCGTCTGCTGTCCAATGTGCTCCCCGTATGCAGAAAAGATGGCCTGAAAAATTGGGTTGTGCTTGGAGCCCCGTGGCCTGGCCCGCCGCTGCCATGGTGCGGGAGTGGTTTTAAAGATAAATGGCTGCATGTTAACCAGATTTGACATGCTGTACAAAGGCAGCCACCTTTGGTCCCATGACACAGCCAAACAGAAAACACAACAAGCAAGCCTGGCAAAGATGTCCAGACGTGAATAAAAGCACAACAATTTGTCACATAGTTGTTACAAAATGTTAGCCGCTTTAGGGCCTGCCGTGGGATGGCAGAGATAAGGCGGTGTGGAGAATTCAGAAGTTTGAGGATTGATGAGTCTTAGGCGACGGAAGAGTTAATTCAGAAAAGAGGGGAAAGAGTCATCGCAAAGGGATTATTTTCATTTGCTTCCTCATAAGGCCTTAATGTCATGAATTAAATCAGCAAGGCCAGTGTTCCGGGGTTGACTAAACTCCCCTGTTTTGAAGGGCTGTCTGTTAACCATCTCTTTCCAAACTCCCAAAGCTGTCACACATTCTAGGCTCAGTTTCCTGAGGATCAAGATCCACTTTTCATTTTCTTTTTTCAAACTGGCCTAGTGACGAATGAAAGGAAGAATTCTGAGGATGAAAAATCCACATACCCCACTTAGACGCCCTATTCGCCCAGAGAGAAGGGAATCAGACTGCCTCACTTTAACTCTTTTTCAAGGGCTGGGTTTCTTTTTCCAAACGTTTTTCCAGAATTACTTGTAATCCTGGAAATTCTACGATTCCAGTAACATTTAGCCATAAACTTTCTTCCTGACTCAGGACTCGTGCCCTTTCTAGGCCTTAATTTCCTCATCGGTAAAAAAATGTATTGCAATAATGTATCTGTTTGATAGGATGGTTGTCAGGGCAACATCAGATGACATAGCAAAATTCTCAGCACGGGTCTCAGCACATTATAAGTACTCAATAAACGTTAGATAATATTAGCTTTCCTACAGTTGCCAGAAACATTTCACTGAAATACAAATATGATTATGCCATTCTTCTTCTTTAAAAAATGGTTCAGGAGCTCACCATCACCTATTTACTGGATAAGAGCCAGTCAATGTGGGGCAGGAGACGCTTCTGTTCGCAGGCCACCTCTGCAGACTGCATTCAGGCTTGACCCCTTGCCCTGGTGCTCTGTTCCAGACAGGTCGGTTGGCTGACAGCACCCGAGCTGGTCTCCCTTTCCCTCCTCCAAGGCTGTACACACCCTGCTCTCAGCCCAGGATGCCCTTCCCCCGCTCCACTGGTGAAACCCGAGTCATATGACCATGCCCTCTTCAAAAGCTGCCTCCCCCAGGAAGCCTGCCCTCACCACCTGCTCCCAGATCTAGTTAAGCCACCTTCTGTGCTCTCTACTCACTGGATATTCATCACATTTTCCTCATCTCTGGAGGCCACCCCACTTTCGCACTAGACAGTGTGCTTCTCAGGGGTCAAAGCTCTGTCATTCATTTTTGGATCTTCAGCCTCAAGTTCAATGCCTGCACATAGTAGTTGTTCAATTAATGCAGGATGACTAAACGCTACAAATTTCTACTGAATACCAGAAGCCTAAAAAGGGCCTGGTGGCATCCGTTTCAATTATTTTTGCAACAAGAAAAAAAAAAGGTTTTTTCTTAAAATGCAAACGTCAGATCACTCTTAGGAATGAAGTCAGAAAGAAGCTCTAAGCAGAAAAAAAAATGCATTTTTCTTCCATGAGCCTGACACCAGCTTTAAAGAGGTACTGCTTCTAGTAATGGGATAATGAAGCAAGTAAGCTCACGTGGCAAACTTTGAAAAGAAAAAAATGTTTCAAAAAATAAACCTCTGGCCAATCTAATGCTAGCATAGCCATATAGTTCGAACCTTTCCTGAGGACCCCGATGACTCTGTAAGAGAATGGAGAAGACACCTGGGAGACGAGCTCCCATAAAATAGGTTGTCATTGTCGATGGTTTGACATGACATAGGTGGAATCTCCCACGTGAAGAACTCCACGTTGCCCTGCTGGCTTACAGAGGACCATGAACTGAATGTAAAGAGGTAAGAAGAATATTCTTCTGCAAAATGTTCAAGGGGTAGGGCCTTGAGCTCTCTTGACATCTGTGATTCTCTGACCTTTGTGACCCCTTGTAAACTCAGAACCAGCACAGCCCGGTGCACGTCATGGTACCTCCCCCGTCCCATCACTCTCCTGAAACTTGAGCCAAGTCCCAGGTGGCTGCAGATCTCATGTTCACAGGTCCTGAAGGGAATCCAGGAAGCCATTCTTTGATGGAGTATGCACCCTCCCTCACTGAAGGGGACCTGACTCCTGGAAGATGAAGTTGCCCTAATCACAGTTAGTGGAGGCTAGAAGCTGGTGAAAGGAGAGGGATCAAGAAGTTAACTGCTGACCTTTCAGTTTTCTCCATTTACAGGTCTCATTTTATTTCTACTTGTAATATTAAATGGGAAACACATCTGAATCCAGGAGAAAGGATGGCATACCACTGGGTCTAAACTGCACAGTTCATTTGTTCCCCACAAGTGGTGAGGAAGGACCGGGGTGGGGAGGTAGACCCGATGCCAGGCCCCAAACCAGAGGATGGTAAGATACTGTCAGAGAAACAGACCATTCCTTCATTTCTGTCTTTCTCCAAAAAATGTCAGGATTACCCAAAGAGTATCTTCAGAGTGAAATCACTGATTCTTGCCTCAAACAGCAAAGAACTATGCAGAATATTTTACATGAGAGAATCTGATTATCAGATATTTCTGTGACAGTTAATGAAACATGTTCTTAGGATAAGAGATCCTTTAAATCCTTCATAAGGAGAGATAGATCATTTTGCAGGGGGCCAAGTTCAGGAAGGGGATGCTTAAAAAGTCCCAAGAAGTCTCTTTAAGAAGCCAGATCCTTGAACCCCATATTCTTCTCAATTCATGATTAAAAGACTTTAAATTTGTATTGCTTAGATGGTAAGGATAAGCACATGAAAGTTAAATTTTTTCCATTAAAAGGGGATTTTTAAAGCTTAGGGTTTCTCATTTGAATAACAGAAACATAGTGTAAATAGAAATAATTTTTTAAATGGCATCTGAACTTTGAATTTACTCTTGTACCAACAGGCTGTGCCTGTAGAATGCATGAAGTATATTAAGTTGATGGTATCATGTTTTATTAGAAAGTTGCATCCTTGTTTGTCAAAAGGAGAAATGCTATTAATAAGCAGAGTTCATTTCTGGAAAATATTTTCTAGCAATAACTTTACTAACTGGTTTGGGAGGCTTATTGGTAGAATAACAAAGATAAGGTTAAAGAGTCTCAAGAAAATATCAGCTTTATTATAACTCTCTAGTTCTTTCTTAACCGTTAAAAATAAAACCTCAAGTATTTACTGGATTGGTTAATAGTCTCTATGTCTGCACGACCAGCTCCGTGAAGAAGTTTCCCTTCCAGGTCTCTACTGCACCGGAGGGAGTGACGTGCAGCAAACCCAATCCATGTTAGTCAGAACTTTAGGTGGACGATTTGGACCCTTGTAACACTTTTAGACTTTCGATGGGTGTTGTGACGTTTCTTAATCTAGGTCTAAAATATGTGCAGCATTGCTTTTAGAAAGTTAAAAAAAAAAAACGGGTGGATCGTGCCATCTACGGCAGCATTTGTTCAGCATTTGGTACAAACGGGAGGAAAAAAGATACAGAATGCATGGATTGATTTTCAAATTACCTCAATATTTTGAAAACATTTTCACCTGCATGCTGAGAATGCTAAGAATGGCAAGGAAGGCAATGTGCATTTGCACAGCCTCCACTGCATTCATTTATAAATTACCTCATCACTGACTGAAATTAACACTGATTCTTACAGGCAATTTCTCAATTTCCAATGCTAATTACATTTTTTTTACTTTTAAATTCTGTACCACCTGTTTTGGGCAAGACATCTTAGGCAGCGCGACCGCATTTAATCACAATTTTAATTAACCGCCCTGTAGATGTGAAAAAGAAGCAATTATAATGTAGATGAATGATGATTTTTCTGCATTAAATTGTTTTGTTTCCCTGGTATGTTGATTGTAACACAGCACACAAATACAGTAACTGTACAATTTTTTTCTATTGTAATTTAGTAATTGTTTTTGGAAAACCAGTTTGGGAATGAGTGACTTCATCTGTTTACAAATTGATTGATACTGTTCGCTCACTGATTGCTGCAGCGTATATTTTGGTATTGCACAGCCTAGCATAAAATATAATTATAGATGCACAGGCTTTGCAGCACCATTTTGGAATCTGAAAATCAACTGTAACTGAAGTGTGTTTTCCTTGAGCATGCTAGTATCAGTTGGGGCTGATGAAATGATAATCAAAACAATGGGCTTTCCAATTCCACCACTAGTAGAAACTCTTGGTTTCAATCTGATAGTCTAATATGGTAAGTTTATGAATTACTCTGTTCTAGGCCTGGGAGCTGGGGGCTGGCAAGTCTGAAGCTTGCACAACTCACTCAGATCTGTATCGGAAGAAGAATACAAGTGAGGTAAGGAAACAATGATGAAAGAGAAAGAGTCGCTGCTTTGGAGATGGGAAGGATTGTTCCCGACACCCGGGCACAATGCACTGGTGTGCTGTAGCTCCCCACTATCTCATCTCTGCACTGAGATACAATGAGATCACATTCATTCTCCTGACTTGCAGATACCCATCATTAAAGCCCTACCTCAGTGCAGATAAATGCAAAGATCTTATTTACATGAAGCAGAACTTCCTCGCTCGGCTAGGAATGGGGTGGGAGAAAAAGACAGCCATCAATATCTGTTTATTTTAAAACCAATGCTGACCGGCGGCTGGAAGATCTCTGCTTCCTATTCTCATGTGAATCAGAAATTCCTCCAGGAACGACTTATACTAACATCCCACCCACTCCCGATGTCAGGGATGTTCTCAGCCAATGCTCTTCATTGGCCTCCCAGAGCTGGTGTCTCCCTCAAATCATCCAATGAATCACTCTCAAATGTGCTCCCTTGTATGAGCCCTGGGCTAGGCCGTTGTTTCTGCTAGCCCGGAAAAAAAGGGGGAAAGGCCATGTAAGCAGTTGTGGTTGTTCAAAGGAAACTATTTACGAGATCTCTTCATCTCCTACTTTGCTTCCTTTTACACTCCATTCCTTAGAAGATCCTAAACTGGGACAGTTCATTAAAAGGTGAGAAGTCATGTTGGTCCCAGCCATGCATTTGTTATAAAACATAGCCAGGATGATGGCTTCATTTAGAGCAATTTACAGAGAGAATGTTATGAGTTAGCACCACACAGCGGATCGTGTTGAGCTGGGGGTTGGGGCAGGAGGACTATTTGGATCCACTTCTATTTGTCTGTCTCCTTCATAAACCGTGGCTAACAAAGTTTTCATAGGAAACACCAAACCAATGTCAGAGTTCACTTCATATATGAAGAAAGAATCGACTCCATCAACATAGATTTAATACTACCCCACTAACGTATCATGTATTCTTTTGCCAGGTTGGAGATTTGCTTGCCTAAGTCTTGTTCACACCAATGGGAAAGAACACAAAAGTCTCTCACGAAATTCAGAGAATAGGCCAGAGTATCTTATCCATGCTGCCGGCAGGGGTGTCTGTATGATATTATACAAAACTAGCAAGAAAACTTATTCTTGCCTGGTCACTCCAACCTGTATCACTCTTTACAGCTGTGAAAATTATTTGGTATAAATGATATTGAGTAAACTACTACTACTACTAAAAAAAAGGCAATTTATTTCAGTTAGTAAAACTGTCACTGCTAAGAACGCGTTCTTAGAGCAGGTGGAAATGAGTATGTGTTTTACTCTAGAGATTCAATTTCAGATTTTTAGTGCAGTCTCCCTGCTTATTAGCAGCAATACTTCCATGCTGCTGAATATTTCTCTCTCCTTTGCCACCTTCCTCGTAACACGCTCCGGAAAGATGCTGTTTTGTGAATGGAGGTAAACACCTCGAATATCTCCAGTTACAACCTCTTTACAGAATGAAAAGGGAGTGTTCTGGCGATAGACCTAAATTTTTTTTTTCATAAAGTTGTTGCAGCAATCATGCTTGTTTGGAAGTTTCTAAAAGTGGTAACATCTGTGCTCCTGTTGGGGCGAGATGTCATTCCACAACCCTTTCTACGAGCCAGTGTGTCTTTAAGAGAAAATCAAGTACCTGATCCGGGGCCTTAGTCAGCCTGAGCTCCCGTATCTTCACACTCTGACCCACTGCGCGTTCCTTCGGGCAGAGAGCTGCTCCCCATGGCTACCTCCTCAATATAAACTTGCTAACTAATCTCTTAGCAAACACTTGAAGCCAACCTGAGGGAGGAAAGAGAGGCAGAGGGGAAACAAAGACCCGGCAGAGATAAAGCTCAAGACACATTCGACCGGACACAGGCATCTAAATTTAGCTCTAAACTTAAGTTTTCTGTTGAAGAGCTAGCTGTTGTCTGTGGAACAGGGACTTTTATAACGGCTATTTTATTTTTTAGACTCAATCCTAATTCTGCTGCTGTCTCCTCAAGAGCGCTCACTTTAACAGAAACCCCCTTGATTTCTTTCTTCCTGCCGGTAGCCCTGTCCTTAACCTGACAGGTATTTGTAAATGGTTTCTTTTATAACTGCATATCTTTTTAATAATACATCTTTTTGAAAGTCTACCCAGACTGTGTGCACAGAAGGTAACTTCTCAGGAATTTATGCGAGGATCCACTGTTGGAAATAAATAATAACTTTCAACCAATGATCAAAGAAAAATAAATCTTTTCCCCTAATAAGACTTTTTAAGACTGGAATCCCATTTTTAAATGGATAACAGCTAAGAGGCTACTGGCAATCTGTTTATTTCCAAAGCTGTGTTTTAACGTTGGCTACACAGAAACTGGAGGAGCAAATGAACCCTGGGATCTTCGAAGTTGACGCTTTTAAAATAAAGTTGGTATGTAGTATTTGAAAACATATTGTTCGGAATTTAAGTTTTAATATCTAGGAATAAACCGAGCATTAAATCAAGCAAAACTGTGACAAGGCCAATATGCACATGGACGATGCCAGGAAGGCATCTTCAGCTCTTTGTTCACAGCTTAACAAAACTGTGCCGTCACACCACTTTAGTTCAACAGTGCCTGTCGAATGGGCATCAGCAGATCAGCCAATGCCTGTCATACACAGAGCCTGAAGACGCTTTGAAAGCAAGGGCTTATTCGACCCCCAAGTCTAGTTGGAAAGTGGTGAGGATTTTAAATCATCTAGTAAAGACACCAACAACCCCCCACCTCCAAAGTTAGAAGAAATAAGGAAGGATGACAAAAAATACTGCTTAAAATAGACATAAAGGAGGGGGAAAAATGCATTCAGGCAAAGGGGGCGCTTTTCATATTTGTTTTCTTTGTAAGAGCAATTATAAAAGTTTTGCAATCATAAGATTTTTCTCAAAGTGACGTTCCCGATAGTGAAATAAAAGTTTAATGTCACTGCTATTTCAAGGTTTTGCCATGTTTTTTTTGGCCTTTAAACGACTGAATAAATGTTCATCCATTATCAGGATAGGCGGGGGTTATTTGACAAAGAGAACTTGCAACCCCGTGTTATTCAAAGGAGTATCTCTTCAAGTGTAATTTTTGCTGCGTGGCTGTTTTTGTTGACAAAAAATGCACTAACTTTTGAATTGACAGTCTCCTGAGCTCTGGTCTCTGGGAACTTCTAACCTGCTTCAGAGTAGAAACCCAAGGAAACAAACCTGGTAAAGAGAAGGATTGTTAACTTTCCTTCAAGTTAACAATTAGGGGGAAAAAAACCCAAACTGCCTTATTTGCCTCCTATAACACTGATCATGAGATTTGGCTTTCAAGCTTTAATAAGTGCTGAGGAGGTGCCTCAGAACTTTCCTCCTGTTTAATTAAGTGTGCCCACTCCTCTTCAGGCATCCAATCAGATTAAACGAGAGTGAACCCCGGGAGCAGGGCTGCTGAGCCCTAGTGGCAAGAATTAGCTGAAGGTGTTCTGAAGCTCTCGACCCTTCAAGTTCCTCCCGGATACATGGCTACTGAGATTCATGCAGGAGTGGAGATTTCCCTTGCACTGAAGTTGAAAAGCTCTCGCTCTCACCCCATCTCCCCCTCTCTCTCTCCGTCGTTCACTCTGCTACTGTCAGTTTGCTGCCTGTACTTTAGCTGTCTCTTTTCCAGTCTCTACCCTGTCAGTTTCTGGCCTGCCAATTTCAACTTGAAGCTTGACTGGGCTGATTTGATGCAAATACCTCCAGGGAAAACCCTGAAACTGATGAACAGTTATGTCAAGTCGATTTTGCACCATCGGGAAAAGGTAACCTCTGCGAGAAAAAAAACAACAAGGTTAAAGAGACAAGGGCTTTTCACGTGTAATACCTCTGCTGCACATCTCGCTCACTGTTTACCATCCCTCAGAAATTGTAACTGTCAGAATTAGTCCTAATTGCAGATGCGAAAGCTGCCATTATAATAAAAACAGAGGCAGTGCAGGCATTAAATGTAGCAGCCTAATTTGTGAGACTACAGAAAAGGTAGAGTAAATGAATATTTCATTACTTTAATTACCAGGGACTACTCTTTTCTTGCTGTCTTATGATAAGTGTTGCTGTAACTAGCAACAGCAAACATCCACTAAAACATAAAGTGCAATAATCGTCCTGCTGTCAGGATCACCGCTTTAAAATACGAGCCGGGGAAAAAATATAATGGTTTATCTATTTCTTAGAGATTGCAGAAGTAGGAGATGGAAATTCATTTAATGTCAGGGGGGAAAAAACACACACACATACACAAAGGCACCAGTAAACAGATTTTAGTCAGAGAATAATGGCTCCAAGAGAGAGGAGGAAAAAATAAAAAACCAGTTGGCTATACATTTGAAGTGTTAGCCCAGAAAGAACGCTGGAAAGTGAAAAGTAGGAGGTAACAGTGTTTGGACTTTTTAAGGCACAATTTTGTTTTGTGTTGCACAATGTAATTGCTTGAACATTAGAAAATAAAACTCCAGTGGCTGGGGGGGGTGGGGAAGACAAGAGGAAAGCAAGTGGTTTTCAAATGATTAAGCAAAAGTGGAAAAAGTTCAAGTTGGCAGAAGTTTAGAAGCTCAGTCCATTTCCATTTTAAAAAGACTAGATAAAGTCTGCCAGAAAACGGACTTTGCCTGCAGTTTCGGAGGACTGATTCATAAGATTGGGGGAGTATCAATAATCACTCACCGCTGACACCTTGAAAAGCCCTGGGCATGGCTCTGTACATGTCAATTTCAGGTACAGGCGAGCAGGGTGGAGAGGCAGCAGGATGGTGGGAGGTGGGAGGTGGGCCCGGGGGTGGGGGTGTGGTTGAGGAGGTTGCTGAGACTGGTTGAAGCCAGCCTGTCTCTGCATTTATCACTTTGTCCCAGAGGAGGTGTTTGTTCAACATAGCAGTTTGACAGCACAAAAACACTGTGGCCAGAAGCCCTATCAAAGAACCTACTGACACATATCATTTGTGGTCTTGGTTTCACAGGGCAAGGCTACCTCACACTTTATCTGCACAAGTATAAAACTCCACACACTTCTAAGTGTTCAGTATAGTTTAATTCCCTCACCTTTTCTTTCTTTTAAATACTGTAAACACTACTTTAAAATACCATCTTTATTCAGGACTCCTGAATGCTGTTTTAAAAACCATAATAATTTGCAATCAATTTAGCATAATCTGTGTTAAGGTTGGTAATATTGAAGGAAAAAGAAGGCAAACAGTTTAAAAGCACAAAGCTTGTAATTTATCTTAAATAATACACTTAAAGCTTAGATTAATAGGTGCAAGTAAGTTTTTTAAGTCACGTGCATGGGGAACGCTCTTTTCCGTACAATAAATCCTACTAAACAGGAGGCTACATTAATTCTTCACCTCTTCTATTTTTGCTGAAATGTATCTCACCCACAAGCTATAAGACTGTAATGAAAGTTAAAGAGGACAAGTCCGAGAGTTGGGGGTCCTAGGGTGCATTTGTGTGTGTGTGTATGTGCACATGGGCTGTATTTAGTTTTCAAATTCCCATCAGCAGAGCAAAGGTGATGGAAAATCTTTAGAGGACAACCATTTTGCTTAGAGATTTTCCCCTCTTCTTGGGTTTATTTATTACGAAAACATAGTTTACTGAGTTCTTTATATATAAACCTCACCTCTTAAAACTGAGAAATCTCATGATGTGAAACACTTCCATTGATGGGTTTTGTGTCTAAAATAGAAACTTAGGTACTTCCAAGAATAGGCAAATTACAAAGTTTCTTTGATTACAGTTACTCAGATATATAAAACAATATAAATGCAATTTAAATGAAAAAAACAGTGAAAGCTATCTACTACATTTATAGATCACTTGGGCACTAAATTTCTTGAAATTTACTTATTCATTTAAGGGAGAAAAAAATCTCAGATCTTAAATAGCATGATATCTTAATCTGTCCATCTATTATTGATCATTTATTTTTGGGAGGGAGTGTTTATCACCTGTCAGGAGTACCTTTCTTTCCTAGAGCTCATTATAAAAAGAAATACAAAACAGTATAGAAAGAACGAAAATCACTATATTGTCATATTAGCAACATTAAAGAAGAATCCATTATACTCTTTAATGTTAGAATATGTTTTGCCTTTTTGTCACAGGAAATCACTAATGCCAATTACCTGTTCCCAAAAGAATGCAATCATTTACCTATGTCACCTGAGATTACTTTAAAATGTTTCTACTTTATCTACTTTAAAAATACACCTTCATAATTTGCTCTTGAGATAAAGTTTGGCAAACTGACCAGTTCTGGGTTTATTGTCTGCTTGAAAAAATATCTTCATTTAAATGGGACTTCAAAATTTTTCACTTTAAAATACTGAAGTTCAGAATTAGGTCTCCTCCAGTTTAGAGTGTGTGTGTGGGTTTTAGCTGAAATAACACACAGCAACCAAGAAAAATGAAGAACGACTGAAAATGGATTACGTATAATAGAACATGACATTTAATCCCATAGACTATGGGGAAAATTATCTGTAGTTTTAATTTTATAGTAATGTTTCAAAAATAAAACAAGAAAGAAAGGCAACTTGAATATGTACGCCAACATGTGTGTATAGTCTTTTAATTCTAACAACAACTTCAAATCTCATCCCCTCAACTCAGCTCAGTAAGAGAACTAAATTTGTAAAAACAAAACAAAACAAAACAAAACCAGGAATCATTATGATGATTACATCCCCCAGTTGAAAAATGAAAGCAAAGTTCAATCATCAGATCCTTCTCAAATGCCTCCTCCCCTCCCATCCCTTCTGTGCCCCCGCGGCTTGCTCTTCCAAAGTCTGGTGTTCAGAAGCCCAGAATAATTTCTAACCAAGACCGCAGCCTCCACTGTAATGGACATGGCTTTATTCACTCTCAGACTTCCTTGGGTCACAAACACACAACATCTGATGAGACATTGATCATCCTCCTTCCCTTTTCTCTTTTCAGCCTCCAACTTTCCTGTCAGGAGCCTGAAAAAATATGCGCAGTTACTGTTGCTGAGGGGAGACAAAGTTTAACTTCTGGGTTGGCGATCGGAGAATAATTCATGAGCAGATTTCTAGCAAATGATATGATTTGCTAAATTTTGGTCTTTGATTTATATTTATGTACTCCTGCTACTGGTAAGGTTTTGCCAACCTCAATTAGATCATGAATGAGATCATTTTAATTCAGCCCCCAAACTGTGACCTGACCATGGTCTGAAAGTGTTCAAAAAGTAATTTTAAGCCTCCCTTTGATTTGAAAAGGAATACTGCATGCTTGGTCGTTCATACAAATAACATAAAACTTAATTATTGAATGATTTGGCAGAGGACCTTCCTGCCAAACAACAGTCAATGCCAGCTACTGTGATGCGGGCGCTGCCCGGCCCCCGAGCGCACAGTCCCCTGTATACAGCATTTGTTCATTGTGTCTCAGGGCAAGATGCTTTCAAATAGGATTCACGGATCTGGGAGGCTGGGTGCCACGCAAAGGGGGTACCATATTTATAACTCCAGTTAAAAAATGCTGTCTCACCTAGAAGGGAAGTAGATCTGTGCTGTCAAATCACCAGGAGGCTGTGACAAAGGGAGC
The DNA here is from genome assembly GCF_048564905.1 of Vicugna pacos. NCBI lineage: Eukaryota > Metazoa > Chordata > Mammalia > Artiodactyla > Camelidae > Vicugna > Vicugna pacos. Next base: position 23,489,855 of record NC_132991.1, read on the forward strand.
TTGCAGCCTGACACACGGTGTAACAACATAGCAAACACCTTTAATTCTGTCATGTCTCATACCCTTTACTTTCTCACACGTTTGTGGCTGCTCAAACGTTGACACCTACACTCTTTTTCAAAACTAAATAAGGCAATCTTATTTAAGCCCCAATGCAACACCTGAAAAGTTATTCTTGTGCCCAGCAAAAAATAACCATTAACTCCTTCCTCTTATAAATGCCTGTCTTGCTTGCTCTGAAATGTCTCAAGTTGGGAACAGCCTGCCTGAGGCCCCTGACTCTTGAGGCTCGCAGGACCTCCCAAGTTCCTAAAGATAGGAAACACTTCCCCCTTGAAAAGATGCGAGGGCTGTGATAATGTCACTGTCCAAGCTGGCCTCTTACAGCTTTTCCAGCTGAAGCCCCTTGCTTCATCGCAAACTTCTGGTGTCTTTTATAGTAAGGAGAGAGGCCCCAGCTGCTCCATTCCCTCTAGCTACCGTAGTCTAATATTTTAAAAGCTGGAAATGAAAATAGCTTTTCTAAAGATATTTCCTGGAATTTTTAATGTGCTGCCTTGATTCCTTTCTTTCTTTCTTTCTTTCTTTCTTTCTTTCTTTCTTTCTTTCTTTCTTTCTTTCTTTCTTTCTTTCTTTCTTTCTTTCTTTCCCTTTTTTTCCCCTTGCCAATTATAAACCACCATTTGGAGGGCTTATGAGCAATGTAAGTCCACCTCATCTAATTAAACCACAATGTTTTAAAAGCTTGAACAGTTTTCATGTCTACAAGACTTGTCTGAATAATAAACTGCTAGAGCTAGAATTTTGAGTGTCTTTGGAGAGCCAGGATTTTATCTGCTGAGTGCAAAGGGCCAGGCACTCAAAGAGTTAAAGAGTGTTCCTGCATTGCTGGGTAGGTTAATATCGCAGCTGCCTGGTAAAGCATTATCCCGGTACCTCACTTAACAAAAGCCTCCTTTTGCAAACAGACTCCCACTTTCCCCCCAAGTGTCCAAAGGTGTTTACTGAAGTAAATCTGCCTAAATCCTTCATTGCTTGGGTCATGGGGGTGGACAGGAGGGGTGGAAGGTGTAGGGATAATCTCTTTTTGTAAATTCTGTAAATCTTCTGGGAAAAAGAAAAAAAAATCAGGAATCTGTGTCACATGCTCTTGCACAACTTCTAATATCTCTGCTAGTTTTGCTCCTATAAGTGAAATCTGTCCCAATGGCTACCGCAAAGGCCCCCGTTTCCAATTATTCACTCTGCTGTCTGAAGCGGCTGCACCTCCAAAGTTGAGTGTGTGTGTGCATGTGTGTGTGTGCGTGTGTGTGTGCGCAAGCCCACATTATATGCTTAATCTAATTGTTGAAGAAAAGCTGTTGGTATCTTAAAAGTGGTTTCAGAAAGGAAAAAAAAAAGACAAGACAGTTTAGGAGCAAGATAATGCAGCTGAAAAGTTGTCACGAGAGGTTTCTGCTCTTGCTGTGGTCTCATTCCAATACCATTAACTGCATGTTACTTTTGCATGTTGAAAATGGAGGCAAATAACACAGTAAAACCTGACAGGTCCGCCTGCAAGGGTTTAAACAGTTCCCAGCAAGAAGGAGCCCTTTAGGCATAAACTTTCTCTCCCAAGAGAACGTGAATACCACCAACCCCTCCCCTACAAATCTTGAAGCATCCAGTTTGAGATACAAAAAGGCTGTCATCTCACAAATGTTAAACATACTAAAAAAATCTGAAAAAAAAGTATGAAGAAGGTGTGAAAAACGTGGCACTTTACAGCCCTCAAAGCTTTTTAAAATAGAACAACTTTTCCCCCTAAAATTCTTTTCAGAGAATATATATTTTTTTTCCTTTTTGGCTCATTTGAGAGTTTCTTTCTTGGCTTTTTTCCCCTTTCATTTGAAAATATGAATTATCATAAAAAGTCAGGGGGAAAAAATGGGAAAGTCTTTTCCAGTTTTCCTGAAGCTTTATCAGTGCGTTCAGGCTGGGTGTGAGCACGCCTCCCTGTTGCTCGGGGCCAGACACCCATCCCTGAAACCGGACCACGGTCTCGGGAGCCTCTAGCCCTTCTCCCCTCCTGAGTCCCCTCCAGCTTGCTCCGCCCCGCCCCCCCCCAGGGCCCACACCTCCCGCAGCTGAAGGTAAACAGTAAGAGCCAAATAATGGGCGGCACTCCAGAGTAGGAAGTCCACACACCTGACCCAAGTCTCACAGGCTTCTGGGGGAGAATCTGATCCTTTCCCTGACACTTTCTACCTCAAGTGTTGAGCGGGTGGCCATGAATAGTACAGACATGCCATCTTGTAACACTATATGCCTGTCAGGAGGGACAGGGCCTGGTTGGGCATCAACTATATAAGGCTGGTAACCAGGGAAAGCCCGACAAACAGCCACAAACACCTAAGTTATTTCACTCAGCTACTACCCTCTGCCTCTCTCTCTCCCTCTCTCTCTCCCTCTCTCTCTCCCTCTTTCTTTTCATCTTGGCTTTCTGTGGCAGAATGCAAATGGAGCCTGCCGGCGGTGAAAGGGCTGAATTGTGATTAAGAAGAAGAAGAGCTCCTTTCTTTGTTCTCCCCTCAGGGGATGTTTACTGGGAGAGACACAGCGGATCAGATATGAAAGGCATTCAGGTCAGCATTGATGTGAGCGAAAGTGAAATCATACCTAAGGCATTCAAAAGACCGCCGTGTCAGGGGTTCAGCTAACGGCACAGCTACTGTGTGTGTCTTCCCGGAGAGGCAAAAATCTTTTCACAGACGGGCGATTTTTTTTTTCCTCCCTAATTCCCTTCAAAATTATAAAAGTCCCCCCCCCACCGTTTACTTCCCACCAGATGCCACAAGAGTTAGTATTTTCTCTCCTTTATGGACCACACGCGGAATCAGACCAACTTCTAATAACTGTATTACCTAAATGAACCAGCCAGGCACCATCTGAACTGTGAGCCTTTTTTTTTTAAAGCAGGTGTATTCATGTGTGCTACATATATGCATAATATGAAGGGGAGAACTGCGTGAAGCAAAAAGCCAAAACACACACGCGTGGATGGGTTTTCCTCTCACCTCCCTCAGAGGAAACACAAGACACACACACACGGTATAAAGACAGTACAGAACACCTTAAAACGAAATTCTTTATTTACTTTGTAACTGGGAGTTACACTTTTCCCGAGAGCTCTCACTCTGACACTACTGTCACCCAAGATAAAGGTATTTGGCACACGCAGCTATAAAGGTGAAGACTTCCACACAGTCCACTGATTATTCGTGCTTGCCTTTTCAAAAAGGCTTGATGAAGAAATACTTGGATCTTACTTTTTAAAAGTTTACACTCCCCACAGCCCAAATAGTCATTCAATAGATTTTTCCAAGTGGTAAACCCATGCGGTTGGCATAAACAGAGCTATGTAAATATATACAAAATTCACAAATCACAGCAAACATACAAATAATGAGGAGGTGCCTAGATGTTTCAAGGCTTAAAAATGAAAAGGAAAATCACATTTCATCTTCTGATTGCTGAAGAAAGAAAAGAAATAGGGAGGGGGAACAGAGCTATATTTATTGGTTTTAAATCATCCTTCCCTCTGCTCTGAATTATTTTTTCAACCTTCACATCTTGGCTAAAAAGCATATTTGGGCTTATGTTAACATCTGCTTTTGTGGTGACATTTAATTCTGTATATTTTCAACTAGTGTTTCTGCATCACAGATTTCCCCCCTTTATCTCTCTGCTCTAAAAAGACAACCAAAGAGCAATCAAAAAGGTGTCTGACTTGGCCATTCAGACAATTGCCCCCTTGTGGGAATGCGGGAATGAATGGTACAGTGGACACCCCAGCACCATTGACGTTATAAACATGTAAATGAAACACATTAGGGCAGACAATCAATTGTCTGTGAGCATTGCAAACCTGCACTCCCTCTCTCTGTGACAGGCACAAAATAGTGTCTACCTTGGGAAGCCACGGGGCTGGAGAGGAAAAGGACAAAGAGTTCTCTTTCACACAGAAGAAAATGCACCTTAAAAGCCTTGGAAGAATGCAGATGACAAAAACCGTTGTAAGGAAAAGAATCTCCCACATCTTGGAATAAACGCGGCACTGCTTAGAGAGCTAGCAACACCCTCCCTGCCTACCTTCAGGGAAGACACACATTTTTTTCCCAGGAAAGATTCTTAACATGGTATTAGGGTCTTTGATAACCTCTTGGAATTCTCTTTACTTTGAGTAAATTAAGCAAGCAGGAAAGGAAACATCTGAAACATATGACATAGCAATTTGGTAGGGAACGTTAATCTTGGCTTTATTCATACTTGGAAATAAATGCTTAAAGGCGAGAATTTATCTTTATGTGGCAACAGAGAAATAACGTAAAGTTTAAAATCCTTAGCCCACCCTCACCCCTGGTGGACAGTCACGCTATGGGAACCAGCAGGCTGGTGGCTCTGCTACGAAGGAAGGCATGTTTCTACCCCAATTGACTTAGTTTTTCCAAACCGAAATAAAACAAATATAGATCAGTCTAGATACATAGCCCCCAGCCTCCTGTGTGTGCAGCGTGACAAAACTTGCAGAAGCTCTCTACAGAGAGAAAAGGATGGAGATGAATATCTTTGGAGTGCCCTTCGAGCTGGTACCTGTCACACAAACTGCCTCTGAGTGCTTTGAGAGGCAGCAAAAAAGCCTCCTTATAACCTCATCAACTTTATAAGAAAGCTACTGGCAAAAGATTTCCACACTTGCAAGGATCACCAAGTCTGAACCGGCTGCAGTCCAAAGGAAACTTCCCTGTCTCAGAGTGTACTGAGGGGCTCTGACTCACAGCTGCCCCATCCCAACTTCACCTCTCAGAGAGGAAAACCAGGATCTACCACCTTAAGAAGGGGCTGCTTGCATTTCTTTTCCTTTCAATTTAAGCATCTCTGAGATGGGAACCACTTCTCTGTCCTCCCTTGCCCCTAAGCATCACCACCAGCACTTCCACTCCCTTTCAGGAAGTGGTTAAGGGAGTGAGGGCTTATCTTAAACAGGGATCATCATTTCTGCTCATCTGATTGTTTCTGCTCTAGGATCCAAAGCCCTGAAAACATCCAACTTTATCCCTTTTCTTTCCCACTGAAAATCAGAGACCAAAGGCAAACGTTTATAAAAAAAATTCTCCCCCATTCCACTGTACAATGCCTACCCCTTCAGCTGAAACTTTGAAGAAAAATCAAATATAACTTTTATTTCGTCCTTCCTTTTCCTTTTCCCCACCACTCCTAATTCAGTTTTCATTTAAAAGACAACTTCATTCCCTTTTTGAAACAAGCAGTTTCCAGGTTTGATTTTTGTGAAAATGTGCGTGTGTCTGTGTAATTTTTCAGAGGCTGATGCTGGAAGGCAGTGGGCTGGGGAGGCAGGCCCCTCTTCCCAGTCTCCGCAGGAGGCAGGAGTGTAGCCCGAGCACCCCGGGAGCCAATGCCCGAAATCAGGAGCTAAAGCAAAAAACTTTGCAAGTTACACCCGGGCTGCGCCAGTGGCAGGCAGAAGCCGGGCATCTCCGGCTCCCAAGTGCTCATTTCTGCCTCGAAGGCTGTGTGCAGATAGTGGGGGTATAATCAGGGGAATGAAAAGGGGGGGTTCCCCCTCCTCTCCAGCTTCAGTGAAAGTATTACAAAGTGAGTCAGGAGACTGAAGATCATCTGACTGAACTTTCTTGAAACCGACACACATTCTTGTCTTCGGGCAACTTGCTTTTTGCCTCCTTCCCCCTCACCCCTCTCCCCTGTCCTCCTGCACATCTCATTTTCTGGGAAGAGACTTCATCCCTTCCATGTGGGGGAAAGGAGACTGTCCGCTGTGGATTAACTTGGCCCTGGCACTGTCTTTGCCAGGCATCTTGCTAGCCTGAGAATCTTGAATTTTAGATTGTTGTTTCTTTCTTTGTACATTTGTTTTCCTCAAACTGCCTCTTTCTCCTTTGGTTTTTAATAGCTGTATACAGCATTGTCTTCTCACCCATGTTCTTGACCAGCCTTTCCAACACACACATACTGCTTTACATGTTTTATCTCCTCATCACCTTAGTCTGTATATATACTGTTGACTTCATTAAAATTATATAAAGTGCCATTCTAGTTTCCTGGATGACCATCTCTCTCTCTCTCTCTTTTTCCCATGTAGCTTCTACTTCTACGATTAGTATTCCCATTATTCCTTTCCAGGAATTTCTATATGATTTTTGATAAGCATCATCATATTTAGTGTTATCAGCAAAGACACAAGCTCAAAAGTGACATCTTTTCCATGAATCCAGGAAAGAAGAAAAATCCACTCAGTTCAGATAAATCCCAGCAGTTCCCAAAGGGAAAGGCATTGGGTATGTGCTTGATGAGAAAGAAAATGAAAAAGAGGGGGGAGAAGGAAAAACTCTTCTACCTGCTTCTCAAAACCAGGACACTGCTCAGTCAGATTAAACTCAAAGCCAAACACTGACAAGTAACCAATTCACAGCATGTTTTCCCACAGATTATTGGGAAATAATTATTGCTGTTCAGTGTGCAGGGTCTGGGCTAAATGCCTTTAAAATGTGCAATTCAACTTTCCACTTCCGAGTGTTGAGGCTTCTCCCAACTTAGTGGCTGAGCGGAGGGGAAATGGTGTCCATGGCTGAGCACCTCCCTGGCACTCCAGTCCACCTGCGAAGCCCCCAGCCAGCCTCCCTCTCTGCCAGCCTCTGCCCTGGGGCTCCCAGGAAGCCTGGAGCTCTCTGTTTCCCCAGACCTGGGCTCTGGCCTGACCTCAATGCTGGGGCCAGGCTGGTCAACGGTGGCAGAATCCCGGAGGGGGTTGGAGGAGGCAGACAAGAAGAAACAAATATTTTAAATAGTCTCTCCTGCAAAAGGACACTTCTGGGAACCTTGCTTTAAATCTCATTCTCTTTTCTCTCAAAAAATAACTGTTTATCATAAGGAGAAAAAAAAAACCCACCTCCTTGACACAAAGCTTTTGTTATCCAGTTGATCAGCAACGTGCTTTAGATACTTGTAAGAGGGGGAAAAAAGCCCCACAACAGACATTGATTTTAGAAAATCAATAACCAACATTTAATAAAAGGAACAGAGGAAACACAAGAGAGGAGAGGGGGACATTAGGTGTAATTTTAGTGTCTACTAAATTACCCAGAGATGGGGAAGGGGAAGTCTCCAGTGTAAGGACCACCTTAAATAATGCCAGACAGTAGAGTGAAGAAAAAATTAAATTAAGAGGGAGAGAGGGAGAGGAAGAGAGAGAGAGAGAGAGAGAGGCTTAAAAAGAGGCAGCCTGACTGAATCTTGGGGAAGCAGCTCGGGATATATTATTGTACTTGTTTTTTGTAATACTAAGCCAAGCAAATAGATCAAAGGCAGCACAAAGGGAAAAGGCAGGATAACATAACGAACAGTTTCTGACTAAAATTCCTCTATCACTCCCCCATATGGCTCGACACCTCCACCACAACAAGCAAAAGACACACACACACACACACACACACACACACACACACACACGAAACCTAGAGAGAGAGACAGACAGAGACGGAGAGAGAGGGACAGAGAGAAGCATCATTTGTCTCTAATCAAAATTCCCTCGTCTTTGTGTTTCTCTCCCTCCAGCACCCCTCACTGCGCCCCCAGCTGCCCCCTCCCCGCGCCGCGCAGCTCAGGGGCAGGCCGGGGGCGCGCACAATTGTCTTCTCTAGAGGAAAGTTGCTCCAAGTGGGCCCCGGCGGTCCCCCGGAGGCGCGGGCTGGGCTTGCGGGAGGCCGGAGGCCGGGCCGGCGCCGCGTCCCCGCGTCCAGTTCAGGAGCGTCAACGCGGCCCCGCGCCGGGTGATCAGGCTGAGAGCGAGGGGAGCGAGAAGTTTCCTTTCCCAGTCTTAGCTGGCGCTAGTTCGCTTGTTTGTTTTGGGGGGTTGGTTTTTCTTTTTAAACTCAGTATCCTCCGCAACTCCCCCAACACCCTCTCTGGTCCCCAGCTCTCTCCCCTCCCCCAGGCGCCTTCTGCGCTCTTGCCAATCACTTTTCTCTTTTATTCCCACGATTTTGTTCGGGGGTAATACCTAGGGGGTCTCTCTCTCTCTCCTTCTCGCTCTCTTCCTCTCTCTCCCTCTCTCACTCTGATCCTTCTCTGACTCCTTCCAAGATGGACCTACTAAACTGTCACCCGTTTGATCTCCCATCCGCTCTGTGTGTCCCCCTCGCACCCCCGTCTCCTTCCTCCTTCCTGACTCAGCCTGGATAACGGGCTCCTCCTGACCATGTCGAAACTGCCCAGAAAAGTCTCCCTGCGCTCTTCGACTCCGCCAGCCCCCGGCGTGGGGCCAGAACCCCCTGGAAAGGAACCACCCGCCCCCGAGTCCGCACGGACCCCGCTGGACCCCGCGCGGGGCCGGCCGAGTCCCTCCCACCCCCGGGTCTGGGCGCGCCGGGCCGGGCCCCGCTGCCCGCGGACCGTTACTTGGCGGCGTACGGAGAGGCGGCCAGGCGACTCCGGCAAGAAACTTTAAGCCTTGCGGAGGCACAGCCCGGGGCCCCCGCTCCCGCCCTCGCAGTCCCTCTGCCGCCCCCGCCCCCGCCCCGGGATCCTGCGCGACCTGGCGCCCGGGCCCCCGCCCTGCCCTCGCCCGACGCTCCCGCAGCCCGGCCGGGGAGCCGGCGGGCCGGGCGCTCGCGGAGCGGGAGGCGGAGGCGGAGGGAGGGCGGGGGTGGGGGCGCGGGGGGCGGCGGGGGTGGGGGCGCGGGGCCCCGGCCGGACCCCAGCGCTAGGAGCCCCCCGCGCCCGGCGCTCACTTTGCCCGGCACTTCCCCAACTCCCCCCTGTCCAGTCGCCGCGCGCGCCGGGCTCCGGCGCCGGCCGCGGAGGGAGGCTCGCCCGCGAGCCCTGGGCGCCGCCGGCGCCGCCGCCTCGGTTCCTTTTCCCTTTCCCCCTCCTTCTCCCCGGGTTTGGAGCCTCGGAGTGGCCCGGAAAAGTTTGGTTCGGCCCGTTTCTTACCGTTTTTCCTCCTGGGATTGGCTTGTTTGCGCCTCTTGCACCGGGGGCCATCCGCCATGATCGGCTGCTTCATTGATAAGAGCGGATCAGATGGCAGTTCGCATGGACTCGGCGCCCTGCTTCGGCAGCACGCAGGCTCGATCTAGCAACCAAACACAGCGACAATGTGGGCATCGCCCGCGCCCATTGAAACGCGCGCGGGCCGCCCAGGGGAGCCGGGCCAGGGCCCCGGCGAGCACCCACCCGCGCCCCCCAACGCCAAAGCGAAACTTCGGCGGCCCCCTCCCCGCCCCCCACCCCCAGCCTTGGCCCCGAGGCGCTTTGTGTTTGTTACTGTTTTGTGTGTTGCACCCGCGAGGGGATCAGAGAGACAAGAATTACATCTTCAAAATGAGTCATAACTCCTGACCGTATGAGGGAATGCACACGGCGGTACAGTAAGGCTGCTTGACTCAGGGCTAGGCGGACCCTTTCCTCCGAAAAGTCCTCAGCCCGGCTCGGGAACTTGGGGTGAGGCGAGGCTTTCTTTAGCTCTCATCTTGTCTCACCCCCCAACCCATTCCCCAGAGGAAGCAAGCAAACAAACAAACAAACAACGCGAAACAACCCCCGGATGAAGCACACTCGGGCAAATTGATAATAGTAATTATAGGAAGCCCACTCGTCCCGCGCCCCCTCCCCTCCCCTTTCGGAGTTTATCGAGGCACTGTCTCTTCCTCCCCGCACACCCCCGCCCCCAAATTAAGATTTCCCGTTTTACGCCGCAATAAGAAATATAATTATAAGCCTCTTTGGACACTGTCCCTCTTCCCCCCACCCCCACCTTCGCCACTTTGACAATATTTACTTAAGTATTTCCCCCCACCTCACTCACACACATGCTCCCCCACACTGGTTCCCTTAAATAGTTCCAGTAGAAAATTGTTTTTTCCCCTCAAGAAAGGAAAGAGAAAGTCCAACCGCTACGGCAATACTTTTAAGCTCTGCTAAATGATCGTATCCTTTCTGGCTTCGAAACTTTTGTACCTAAAAATCGAGAGAGGCGCTGCATTTTTTCAGCTGAAACTGTCAAAACTTGGAGAAGGGGAACCTCGGAGGCAGGCAGGAGAGGAGGAGAATCCCGAAACTCTGTGGAGGTTAGGAAGATGCTGTGCCTCGAGGATTAGTTTAAACAGGGGGCTATAAAAGATGTAACAGATGCAAACTGTAACACAAGGGCCATTAACCCTTTCTCTGCCGAGCACACTCAGTCCCCACGCCCCGCACCTATTGTCTCCTGTGTTAGAAGCTTTGCGGAAAACCTGGAAAGTGAGTATCAGTTTCCACACATTTGCTGAGAGGGGTGGGGAGGGGGGGCAGAGAGAAGGGGAAGTGGATGATTTAGAAAGCACCTTGAATTTAACCTAGGCATAGTGGGAGAATTTTAATTTAAGTTTGACACATTTGGTCATTTCTTGGCTGTCCTATGGATTTGAAATTGTTGGGAAAAATCCTGAAATAAAGAAATGGTCACACAAGTGTCTGGGATGAAACAGCTGGCCTGTCTGTATTCCTGCTGAGACTTACACACGATTGCATATAAATACATGTTTAATAAAGTAAGCTGCTAGTTTTATGAGCATGTGTGTGTGTGAGGGAGAGACAGGGCATTTGTGCTGTAAACTTTATCTTTGCCTGTTATTTCTAACTCTGGAGTTAGTAATCTTGCCTTCATCATTATAGGGGGAGCATGTAAAATATATAAGTAGGTGAGAGATAAACACATTCACGTTAGCCGGGCTCACCACTGTTCCTGGGAACTCCTGCTATCTCTCTCGACTTTTCAGTGCCAAAGTATGGAATGGGATATTTGTGTGTATGTGTCTCCTGTTAAATCCACGTCTATATTACTTTGCCATTTGAAATGCAATTTCAAAACTTATCCTTAATTAAAACCCCTATCCTGACAGCAGTTTTCTTCCCAGCTGTAGTGACCCCCCCACTACTTTGGTAAACGACTCAAGTTCCATGAGGACTTTCACTTCTTTATTTATCATCACAGAAGTGAGGTGTTACTTCACATACATACACACACAAAGAATGAAATAAAGAAATGAAACTCGCTAAGCAGACGAAAACAGGCAACTTTCTGCTTAGAAAACAGCCTTCTCCGGTGGGAAAGGTTGGACTGCCATATCTAAGAGAAAGACTGGCTCCCGAATCTGGTAGGTTTGTATCCACCAAGTTTTGTAATTATTAACAGGTATTTGCCAAGTTTTAATTGCTGAATACAATGAATTGGAACTAGATGTGAAAATAGAGCAGAATCTCTCCCCTTGAAGAGTTTTAATTCCAACCATGTAGTTCTTAATAAAACTTTTCCTAGGCTGAGTAGCAAAAGGCACCTTTGGTTACCTGAATGGACAGGTACAGGGCAAATTATCTGGGGGAGGAAAAAATGAGAGAAAAGGAAGGAGAGAGAGAGGGGATTCGAGAGAAATCGCAATCACTCTTGGGAAAAGCTTGCCGTAAAGGAGCTAAACCCACCTGAAATTCCTACCCACAGACACTCCTTCTCACTTCAGACTCACATTCCCCACTTAAAAGGAGAAAATCATAAAAGGAGGGTGGGGGATGACCATGCCAAAAAGAAATAAAAAGAGAGAAAAGGGGGAAAAAAACCTACCTGCGAAGTCTTGTTTGTAGTTTTGGCCAGAAATGGTGAGAAGAAAAAGCATGAAGAAGCCGCGAAGTGTGGGGGAGAAAAAGGTGGAAGCGAAGAAACAGCTCCCGGAGCAAACTGTACAAAACCTCGCCAAGAGTGTCGGGAGGCAGGACCGTTATTCCTGCGGAGCAGGTTAGAACTGATCTCTTTCGGCCACTCCAGGAAACACAAACCTGGGGACGGACTGACGTGTTACGCCTCTTCTAATGACATTTTTTTCTTTTTCTTTTCTGTAGGAGAGAGAGAGACCCTGAAACACGCGCCACCTATCTTTGTGGGGAGGGATAATTGAAGCGCCCTGAGCGTGAGCATCATGTGAAAACGTGATCGCCAAGTTTCTCTCTGGGAAAGGATCTGGGATAGATTATACCTTGAAGTCTCCGCAAACGCTTTAGTGGAAGAAATGAAATTCCACCTCCCTCCCTTCCTCTCTCCCTCCCTCTCGCCTCCCTCCCTCCCTCCCTTCTCCACGCCCCCCCCCCCCCCCCCCGTCAAGCCTTTGGCATCATTATCCTCATCACTAAATCCTACAGAGTACAGGGCGGAAAACGGTGCACACCATTCACAGAACTGGAGAACTCTGAGGGGCGAAAGTTAAAGGGAAAGATCCCGGTTCCTCAATACAGATCGCCTCTTCTTATACAGATAGCTCTAATGACCAGATTTGAAATGCACATTAAGTTGTGAGGATTTCTCAGCACCGCTTCTGGAACTAAAATTTTTGCCCTTTCTCTTATTATTATTGTTATTTTTCTTTTTAGATGCCAGAGCCTGAAAAAAAATGCTTCATGTGAACTGTATTTAGGGTGTGTGTGTTGGGTGTGTGTGTGTGTGTGTGTCTGTGTATGTGTGTGTGTGATGAATTTCTGGATTGGATCCCAATACTGAAAAGCGATTTGGCATTTTTAAAAAGGGTCTCTAAGTAAATTAACATAGAGCACTGAGTTGACCGATCTCTGAATCTCTCTACATCTCACGGAGACCTCACTACAAAGTGAGGGAGTATGTGTAGGGAGGCAGGAGGAAAAGGAGAAAGGCCATAGAGGAACTTAGCAGGGAAGGAAGAACATGATATTAAACGGCATGGGGTCTAAGTTTTGGAGTTTATATTTTTTGATATTGCAATTAAAGTAAAATTAAAAAGAAAAGACTCCACCTTTGCTCTGAAGGGATTGGTTATGTAAATATGGAAGGGATTTCCTGGAGAATACAGCTTTCTACTGTATGGTTAATTAAATAATCACTCAAAAGCTTCCAACGTGACGCTTCTGTCGTAATCCAATCAGGTTACATAGGTCCTAAACAAGAAAGATATTTTCCACATCTGGAAGTCAGCAATTTAGCAAGTACTGCACATTATTAACCAATTCAGAGCCCACTTCCCAGGGGAATTTTTTTTGAAGTTTAAGTGTTCTTAACCAATGCTCTGCTGTTTTGTTAATCAAAAAGCTGGTTTACACTGCACATAATTGGAACTAATATAGAAGTAAATAAAGACAGCCAAATTTGAGGATGCTGAGCACAGGCATTTATCGGAAAAGGAAGAAATCTCTTAACCTCCAATGGTTCAGGCTCAATTTCTTAAACAACTGTGAGGCTTTTTTTTTTTTTTTCTAAGAGTGAAAGTGCTTGAGAACCTCAGAGCACAAATAAACTTCCAGTCCCACAGCCTTTGGGCTTCCTTGCAAAGGTAAAGGTGGAGGTGTCAAGAGGACTGAAGAACAGCCTTATGCCAATTTTTCAGCTTTAATATTGTTAATATGTTACAGCACCCTGTTTTCAGTCTGATGAAATCTGAAATAAATAACACCCTGATCCAACACTAGACTTTAACTTATATTAAGATAAACTGCTTTGAACTGTGCTTTGAATGTGTGCCTAAAGCAAGACTTTGAATGCAAGAGTCACTGGCAATTGCACTTAGAGGAGGGAAAAGCCACCACATGGGTTGCCACATCCACACTCCCAGAGGTGCATGGCTTTGTATTTTGTATGTTTATTTTGGAGGGGGCGGGCAGTAGCCACCCAGCATGACCACAGCCAATTCTTACTTCAGAATGCAAGAAAGTAAATTTTCAGTTGGTTACAGACTCCCCTCTTTCCTACCTTGAGTATTTTTTACAATGAAAGTAGTTGGGTAAATTAATCTTGTCCCCCATCCAATTGCAGATTAATTACCTATAGAGGAGCATTGAAGACCATCAGTCTAAAAATTAACAACAAAAAAATTAAAGTTTTCCAACATGGGTCAGGCACAATCTGAATTTTATGTTTTACATTTCTTTTTAATATTATTTATCTATATAAATATGACTTATCAAGTTCCACCTTGTGATTTATTTCTATTATTAATTTCCTTTTTGCTTCCTCTTTTCACTTTCCCCTACGTTTTTATTTAAAAATTTCCAGCCCAGCTTTCTCTAGAAGCTTGGGTGTCTTGCCTCTGCCATTTCTAGGAAAAAGGTGCCTCTTGCATGGAGTGATTTCAGGCAAGACCCCACCTCAGGAGCCCAGGTAGCCACTAGGAGCTTAGAGCCCAGACACACACTCACTAGTGAAAATCTCAGGTAAGAGGATCCAATCGAATGGCTAACAAATCACTTGTCTTTATTATGTATATTAATGTCAGGCTGCTTAGGATCTGAGTTTAAAAAAAAAAAGAGAGAGAGAGAGAGAGAGAGAGAGAAAGAAGTATTTGCATTAAAAACACCTAGTCATCTGATTACTCTGGGCTCAGTAATTGTTCAAGTGACAGGATGCAGACCCAGCACTTAGCACTGGGAGTTCCGACGTGCAAGTATTTGATCTGGGGTAAAAAGCAATCTTTCACGTTTTCATCAAGGTGGTATATTTGGATGGTGGCACGGGAAGCGTCCCCGCGAGGGGTGAGCGAGCCGGTGCCCTCTGCCCTTGCCTGGCACGCCCCTGGCACTCCCCTCCCCATTTGACCGAGGGAGTTCCCACCAAAGCAGAGGCGGTGGGATCGCAGGAAGCCGGAATATAAATTTGTTCCGAACGCTCCTTTAGTCCGAGGGCCAGGTCGGGGACAATGGGGATCGTGGGATCAGCGGGATGCAGGAGCGCAGGACGCAGGAAAAGTCGAGAGAGGACTAGGAGCTGCTAGCTTTCGGCTCCTCACATAGCAAAGCAAGTCCTGCAAATGAATCACTCCTTCCCGGTCTTTCTTCCCCATTAATAATCCATTTCGAGATTAGCGCAGACCAAGGGGATTAAAACAACAGATACATGCAAATGTGAAATAATATTCAAATCTACATTGAAGGGCGAAAATAATTTTTAGGGATTCTGTGAGTAAAACAAACTGCCTCCCTCTGGATTCCCTCCACCCAGGCAACGTGTGAAGATGCACTTTTGTTTTACAGTTCCCTCCAGCCAGGACTTGGTGCCTGTCCCCCCATTCACCTCTCAGTCTGTCAATTTCCTTAACTTTCACAGCCGCTCCCCCCCCTTCTCCCCTGCCCCCAGCTCCGTTTGCCGGCCCAGATGCCCGAAGAGATACAGTGTTTCTGCCCTTGAACACACAGGCTGTAGAAGGAATTCGAATTTGGCCACAGCTAATGATTTTTTTTAAAAAAGCAAATTCTATTTATTTTGTACCATGTGGAGAAATTTTTTTAAAAAAGGAATCTATTCTCTTTTTGAAACGGAATTGATCTTTCATCTACAGGGATTATTCCTACCCTGTGTTGTTACGCAGGAGGTGGGCAACTTCTTTTAGAGTTGCAAGCAAAGGGTGATAAGGGGGACCCCTGGATTGGGGGTGTGTGGAGGGGGTAGGGGGCGGCAGGGGTCCAAGCCAAGCCAAACGGTTTTCTCACGTGCAAACTCGCAATCCAATCCATTCGGAGTTGAGCCGAGGATAGGAGGGGAAAGTCTATTAAAAAAAAAAAATCAGGAGCATCTCTCTGAGAAGCCCTTTCAAACAAAATCAAAACAGGACCAGAGAATCTCAGACCGTCTCTAACATCCCTGCTGCGAGGCCCGCGGGCTCTGGAATCTCGCACGTCACCTGGCCCCAGCAGGGCGGCCAGCTGAGGGGTTTATTTTATTTTATTTTATTTTATTTTATTTTATTTTATTTTATTTTATTTTATTTTTTGAAGTTAAGGCTGAATCTCGGCTTCAGTGCTTTTTGCCAACCTCTCCACTGACAGGAACCAGCAAACTTCAGGACTCAAATGAGCGTCTTAATTTATTGATGCAAAACAGGTCTGCTTGTCGCCCCCATTTCTCGGCGCGCTCTGTCCCCCACGCCCCCAGCTTCGGTCCCTCCATTTGATCTCAGGGTAAGGCCCCGCCGCACAGGCGGAGAAGCACGTGGGGAGGGGGGCTCGGCCCCCGCCCACCCGTCCGTCCTCCCCCAGACCTGTACCCGCCCGGGAACCCCGCGACCCCCGCCCCGCGGCCGGGTCAGCTGACCTGGCTCGCTCGCCGGCTCCCCGCCCGCCGCCTTGTTTCCGGTCCCCGGGGTCCGCGAGCTGCGCACGGAGCGGGAGCGGCCGCGGCCGGGAGGTGATGCTGGGGGCTGATTACCATGAGAAAGGCTGTGCCTGGAAAAGCCTCCTCCACGCGACTGTCAATCTCACTAAGGCGTGGGGGCGGGGGGGGGGACGGAAAGGGGCCCGGTAGGAGTCACCAGAAAAGTTGGACTAAGTTGGATGCGACGCAGGCCCGAGGAGGTGGCTTTAGTCTCAACTTGGAAGGCTTTGGCGTTAAGGGCGCGGACGCTAGCAGCTCGCCAGAGAATTGAAAACCCCAAATCTTTCCTTCCCTCCCTTCCTCTCTCGTGCCCTCCTTTCAGCCCTCCCTGCCCTTTATCCATATTTTCTTGAAATTCTTTCCCAGTTGCATTTCCTGCATTCTCCTTTCTTTGTATCTGGTATCTCCCTTTTTCAGTCTCCTGTTTTGTTTCTTAGCATCCCTTCTCTCTCGCTCTGATTCTTTTCTGCCTCCTTTATGTGTCCAGATTTATCATTTCGTTTTGAAAACACAATGTTTCATATGTAATTAATCTACCAGCAGGAGGTCAGGGACACCCTGACTAAAATAAGTGCCTGGGTCATCACAGAACAAGTTCCTCAGGTGTCAGTGAAAAGTAAAATTATAATGATAATAATAATAGTAATAAAAATAAATATAAATCTGTGTCTCAGTAATCATAATGGTTTCTTATTCTGAATTGTATCAGCTCAAACTGACTTAGTTTTCCTTAAAAGATATAATCTTCCTGGAAATTCTTTCGAATTAAAGCATTGTGAAAAAAATTTTCACTTACGGTGGTATTTTAGCAGAGCTTAACAGAATTTAGAAGTCACAATAGGTAATTTAAAGAAACTTGAACAGTGCTTTTTCCTTTAATGACAGTTTGGAAAGTGTAAAAAATTCCCAAAGCACCCCTGCCCCACACAAAGATTGATCAATTCTGAGAGAAATATCATGTCTTGTATTTCGCACATGCTAAGCAAATTCTCAACTTGAGTTGTTGGGTTGTTTGCTTGGCCAGATCACCTATTACCTAGCAGGTGAGTGAACATGGGGCTGCATATGTTATGAATGTGGCTATGGTTTTGTTTTCCATTTTTTTTTTTGTCTTTTATTCATTTTGAGCACATTTGTTGTTCTATTAAAATTCAGAGTTTGTAGTTGTTTGCAATTTTTAAAACTTGTTAGAAGTCAATTGGACATGTATATTAAGCCCTTTTTAGGCCAAGAAAAATAAAGATGCATTAGAAAGATGCCTTTTATGCTTCATAATTATTAATTGACATTTTATGATGAATAATTAATCATTTGAATAATTTTGGTATCTCTGATCTGAACACATATTTGCATATCTAATACTTGATTTTAACTGTTTTTTTTAAAAAAATTCATTCTCTCAGGACGAAGAAACAAAATAACATTTTAATGTAAAATTTCTCTTCGACATTTGTAAAACTTTATTTATTGAGTTGTACCATTCTTTCTAGATATCCATAAAACTTCTCAATAATTTGTAAATCATTTATTTAGCAATCCCATAGAAACATGTTACAGAACTGCAGTTAATTAAGAAAAATAATACCCTTTGTAAAATCAAGTCACTCCCCTTCCCAAATGCAGAGATGTGCACTCATTATGCACCATTTTTTTTCTTATTGGAATTTGGACATTGATCTTTTTGCTTATGTCTGTTTACACAGGTGACCTTTTTGGTTATGTCTATTTCACAGGTCAAAAAGTTAATATTGAAGCAACTGACATTTCATACATGAATTTAAAATAATTTTTTATTTTTACTTATTAATATATGTGCTGATTTAAAGTTATTTTAAAATGATTGAGCAAGCATATCCCCGATATTTCTATATCCCTGTGTCAGCTGAAGTCTAAAAAAAATCAATTTTGAAAATTAGCCCTGTAGACTATTACCTGTGTGATTACCAGCAATTTACTCTAAATTTATTCCTTATCTACATCGTGGGTACACTAATAATGCCCTTGCCTTTGGGTTTTATTGACAATTAAATAAAGTAGTACCTGAAACTTCACTCTAGTGTAGATTTATTGTTATAATGAAAGTCTGAAAAAGTAACATGGAACATATAGATCAACTAAAGACACTATACAGTAATTTTAATTAGTAAAAACAACTATCTACCTTTTAGTATCATTCATAATTTTTCTGTTGAGAAGTGAGTGCTATGTTATTAAAGCAAAGAAATAAAATAAAATCCTATAAAATCATAGGATTTGGGGCTGGTTTATGGTTCTTTAGACTCCTTCAAAGGATGCATAGCCACAGACATAAAAATTAATAGTATTTTTTTTATTCCATTAGTTAAACAGTTAATTTATTGTATTCAATATGGTCATAATTTGGTTTAAAATACTGGATTTCTTTTAGTCCAAATGTATGAACTTGAAGTTTCTCATGTTCTTTAGTAACATATTGTCTTTGAGGGTAAGGGATAAATGTGCGGAAGCTCAGAAGCGGTCTTGAGTAAGACTTGTGAGAAAAAAAGGGCAAACTTACAAATATGGAGACCAGGATTTGGCTGTCAGAGCACTGTTTGTTGTAAGACCGTTCATAATGAACTGAGCATTCCCTTTTGGAACTGTAGTTATCCTGGGGTTTGTGCTAATTCTAAGTACCTATAGTGGGGAAGAAAATCAGTTTACTAAATGGAAAATGAAATTCCCTAGTCTCTTAAACATCCACAAGGCCAGATTTTCTTTTTGTTGCCAAAGCTGAAAAATCAATGCGAACGCAAAAGGGAAAAAGCTATTGCGATATTTAATCCCAATATTGATGCCTTCATGTTGTTGTTTTCCTTAAGACTCCTCAAAACCCTTAAAGGGTCCCTTAATTGTTTCCTTTCTCAAAGGATCCATTTCATGCTTCTTGCAGGTCAAAACTACCAAAAGGGCCATTTGGACATCAACCTAAGGGCTCAGAGTGACCTGTACTGTGTTCTTTTTTCCTTTGTAAAGAGAAAAGGGACCAGAAATGGTTTGTACCTACAGATTGTTTAGTGACCTGGAAATAACTTCATGCTACTTTGTGGTCTTCTTTAATAGTCCCTTCTTCTGTTAAAAGGTCAAATTATAAACTTTGTATGTTACTCAGTTCTAATTTTGCACCATTCTAAGAGAGTATTTTTTTTTGTAGTTATGTTTCAGGTACTTAAATATAAAAACTTTACTCTCAGAAATTATCCTTCTCGTGATAATCACAACTATGAAATAATAACAGGTAAGAAAAAAAAACAAAACCCTGTTTTTCTAGGGCCAGCAGTTGTAGATGTGACCTAGAGGGAATCAGTGACTTTCCCTAGAATTCAAGTGTCTGGTTCTTCAGGGGCCTTTGAATCTGCCAGATCGATCTTCGCGGCCGACACCATGTACATGTGACATCCAACATCTTCTCACCTTTCACAGATGACCTTCTGAACCCACCCACTCTGCATCCTGCATTGAGACCCACTTCCAGTCCTCCTGGATGACTCGGTTAGTACTTGCTCTTCCCTGTGTGGCTTATTTTGCCTATAGGACCTAACACTCAGGCTGATTTTTCCATTTACAGTACTGGCTCAGGTAGAATGCTTTCTCTGGCTTTGTTGCCTCTGGCTTCCCAGATACAGTGTCTTTCCTAGTTCAGTCTTCTCGCTCTTACCAGGACCCTTGACTTGGGGAAGCTCCCAGGGGCAGGTTCTCGCTGGCTGACACTGGCCCCAGTGCTGGGCCCCAGCACAGGACAAGCTCATGTTGAGTGAGAGATCATGATACAGGCTTATCTGGGAATGGTTTTGATTTCTAATATAATTTCTTTTATTGCTTGTTGACTGGGAATTGGAAATCAATGTACTTGACACCAGATTTTTTATATTCTCCTCCATGATAGCATGCTGTCGTGCAAAGATACAGGCTTTGAAATTAGGTAAACTGGATTTGACTCCCTGCTTTGTGAGTACTAATTTTGTGTTGAAGACAAGATATTAAGCTCCTGTGAACCTCATTTTTAAAATGAGCAAAAAGAGGACTTAAATTTAAGCTGGCTGTGGTGAAAAAATACAATGTATGTAAAATGTCTGGTGCAAAGTAGGCATATCAATAAATAGGAATTTCTTCTTGTGAATTATCTGAAAAATATATGAAGTTAAAGATAGAAAACCAGAGTGAATGAAGCATATATTTTAAGTGATACTCATTTCATTATTTTTAATTATTTTTGTTATTTATTTTAATTCATCTATGATTTTATTAAGAATTACTTAACAGGTTCTTGGGTGTTTTACAGAAATTAATGCTCACTGATAGCAAAGTTGGAAAAGCAATGTGGAATTTCTCTCCTTGTCGTAGAAAAGGCGGTGTGCTCATAATTGTAAGTGTCACGATTCTAACCTCTGAGATGGATAAATGTACTTTACAATTTGATTATGTACTTCCATTTTCAGAAGTCTTCACACTCCCGTTTACAATTGTAGGGAAAAAATATCTTTCCACATGATTCTCCCTGTACGATCTGGTGTGAGAGGAGGCACACTTGCAGCCAGTTTAGTGTGGCTGAGAAGTGTCACAGATCACTGATCCTAGGTAAAAAGAAGAGGCTCTTAACACTGTTCAAAGCTCTATACCTGCTCTAACCCCAAACTTCAGAAGCTTGAAGGACCTGGGGAAGGGGTGGAAGGGATGGACTAGCACTGAGACAATTTGTTTGCAGTTATGTTCTTCCCACTCTCCAGTTGAGTGCTGAAACGTCTGCTTAAAAATTTTAAGAAGGTAAGAATATATATGTAGTACAGACATTGCTTCACTCTGCCGCCTGCAATTTCAGGAGTGGGGTTGTGTCAGCGGGCCCTGGCATGATCCACTGTGTATGTGACTTTTCTACCCTCTGCCCTAGAAAGGAGAGTGTCAGGGGAGGACTGGGCTGTGGACACAGGGAGCATATTGTTCCAGTGGTTCTGCTACAGTGCAAACCAGGCTTCTTTCTCTCTGGAACTAACTTTGCTACACACGCAAAAAAATTCTGTTCCTATTAGGTTTTTCCTTGGCCATTGTGGAACCATAAGTATGGCTCCTGTGGCAAAGGGGTAATTTTTCTGGGTTGAGGGAAGCTGGCTTACCTATTGTTCTTGGCACAGGGCTAGCACCCTTCTAGACAAGAGGGACAGAACAAAGCTGAGAGTTCACAGAAAATACGTGGCCTTTTAAAACGAGAATGAAAAGAATAAACCCTGTTTCTCTAAAGCTTAGTTTATCTCACTACTAAGTATTTGGAAATTCAGTTTAGAGAAATCAGCCTGATCCTGAGCTACATTATTACCTACCATCATTTAGCATTTATATGGGCTATTGAAAAATATTGACAATAATTTGCTGTCGTCATTGTGTAGCAGTGATCTCTTCTGAAGTTATGCTTCTATTGAGCAGGATTCTTACGTAGTTGAGAGAAATACTTGTTCGGTAAAATATGTTTATAGATGTCATTTGAAATCACATTGGACTTTGAACTGGGGGTACAGTAATGCTCTTTACGATATCCAAACAAAGTACCATCATTTGGAGATTTTTTTAACCATTGCTTCATTTGGGATCCTTAAATAGTAATTTATTTGACAAAGGAAGGTGATCTATCACCAATGTGTCTTTCCCAATCCTCTGGGATAGTCCCTATGATATGGTAAATATTTATTGTTGTTTGTGGAATCTGCCATTCATTAAGAAGCTTTAAAGGGATGTGAACTCATCTTTACTTCACACTTGTAAAGGCTTGAGATAAAGATGGGGATATATGAGGGAGCAGGCAGGTACCATGAACACACAGACCTGCACAACCTCCTTGTTATCGAGTGATGTACCTAGTTATGTTTTTTGACACAAACTGTTTTATCCTTTCTTCTGGGTCAGTTTTACACATGTTCTGAAAAAGAAAATGAAGGAGCAAATGCAGAATTGGATGTGCATACTTCCTTTCTCTTCAAATGGTTCTGATGTGTCTTTTCATGGTTTATTTTTAAGCCAATATATTAAAATTTAATAAGAGGTTTTCTCCAAAGAAGGAAAGGAATCATAAAGAGAGAAAATGGAATGGATTAGTAAAAGTGTGTTTTGCTTAAGGAGGCAAGTATGTAATTGTCATTTAAGGTAAATGGTGCCCTCACATTCCCCTACAACATCATAGGTACATAGAGGAAATAGAGAAGACGGGGAGTTTTGTTTTGTTCCTCCTTTGAATGGACAGGCTCCATCAGCCAATGGGCTTGATGTCTTTCCTGCCAGCAGCTTCATTTCATGGGAACCAGTTAACTGGTTGCCCAAAGGTACTGAGCCCTGTTTGCAATGCTTTCTCCCTTCTCCTCTCTGTCCTTCCCTCTGCTTCAAGTCCTGTTTCTTACTCAGGGCCCTCACCTTTGCTTTTTATTCAGAGGAAAAACTTTCTTTTCAAGACAGCCTTGTCCACAACTGTCAGCAGGCTTAGCATTTAAATAAGTTGTGACCCTAAGGTTTGAAATTTCCACTGTGCTGCAGAAAGCTACCTGGAGGAAACTGAATGTTTACCTGAAATATGTTATGAGGAAGGACAGTTCCATACTATTACTGTCTGCCCACTGCCTAGCATAGAGCCTGGTACATGAGAGGCACCGAAGAATGTCTGTGAATGAATGAATGCATACATGCATGAATGCTGTATGAAAAAGCCAGACTTAAAACAATACATGCTGTTTGTTTTACATGGCAAATAAGAGTTAAAAAGTATTAATATAGGTGCAAAAATCACTGCGGTCACAATAGGATTTTGATATGATTTTTGAATTCTGAGTATAAGATTTTACTTCCAAAATGAAATACCTAAATCATTTACCAAGCAATAGAGATATAACAGTCACTCACTTGCAAAGGAAATTTTCAATACAAATAAAGTCATACATATTTATACCAGGGTAATTCAAAATAACTTCCTCACATAAGCACTGCTACGTTCAAATACAATCTTGCCAACACTTCTGAGTACATTGCTTTAAGAAAAAAAAAATGCTCCCTGTAGCGTCCGAACTATTTAAAAATCTTGCCAGCTTCTTCAACATACATCAGTTATCTCTCTTCAAATCACTGACAAGAATTTGAAAAACTGCTTCATCAGAACAACTGTTACCCTTTCCCATACTCTAGTTAGAACCTGATCTTCTAAAAAGGGCCATATTTACAGCTTCTTTGGAAATTTTGAAACCATTTGGCTGATATGTTTTTGCTACATTTTCTTTTCCTGATTTAATTACTGGGGACATTTGCATGAAAACAGGAGGATAGGGACATAAGACTTTTGTCTTATGAGTTTATCTGTTTCTGATGCTTATTCCCCACCTGAGATCAGTATCTGTTTTGTTACAATTGGGAGGCCAGGAGCTAGACTGGAAAAGATGAAGAAGTTGGTGGAGGTGAACTGAAGTTCAGAGAGAGGAACTCAGGAGCTAGGGGATTGGTGGGTGACATGATAATGGATTTTCTTCTAGGTCACTTATTTACCAGCAGTCTTCATGTTGGTGACACATGCGGTTCCACTGAAAAGATAAGAAAATTGGGGAACTATGCAGAACAGGTGGGTTGATGCTTTTCTAAGAAAGAGCTCAGGCAGTTACTACTCTGTCGTGGGTGTTGACAGACATCAAAGAGAACAATGAAGGAGCTGAGACTAGGTCACGTCTGAACTCTGGAGATGGCCATTGAAAGTTGGGAAGGAGATAAAGCAAAATGCCCCACTAATTTAGACCACCTTACAAATGCTTGCAATTTTTTACGAGGAGAATCAGAGAGGACCATCAGCGTGAATTCTGAGCATCTTCACCTGGCATTCCATGGATGTGCGGGAAGGTACACGTTCAGAGCTGAAGTCATAATCTTCTAACTTTTCACTTTCTCCCACACATACCAGCTTGCTGAAGGGCACCACTGTCCATCCAGTCTTCTAAGCCCATACCCCGGGTAGACTTTGATTCCTCTCTTTCTTTTAGCCTCCATACTGAACCACTCAGTAAGTGCTGATGATCATACCTCCACAATTTCCTCCAATGTGCTCAGATTCCTCAGACCCTCTACACTTACATCCCCACCCTGTTTCAGCTATGCAATGTCTCTTTCCTGGAAGACCATGCTCACCTCCTAATTGGCTTTCCTGTTTGCAGTCTTACCTCGGCCATATCTATTCTCCATACCGTCACCAGAGTAAGGGATTGATCCAAAACATAAATCTGACCGTGTCACTCTTGGGCATGAAAGCCATCAGCAGTTCTCCAGTTCCTACCTGTGTACATCTCGAACTCAGGTAACCCTAAGGAGGTAACCCTAAGGATGGCTGTTTTAATATTCACAAGTATTGTCTTGAAATAATAGAACTTCAACTTCAACTTATCTTTCCCATAGTTTTAGGTAAAATTGAGAATCCAAGAGCCTGGACCATGTTAAGCTTGCCCGGCCTAGAATTTGAGTACTTCAGTGTGAGAAGCATGACGCCCATGAGATAAACCACAGATTCTTTAACAAAGCACATAAGGTCCTCTAAGAGGGAACATTTTCTCTTCTTCATCCTCTTCTCCCGCCACTCTGCAAATGACACATTACACTTTTATAATAATGTTTGCATTTTCCCCCGAACAAACCACACAGTTTCCAATGTTAGGGCCTTTGCCTATGCTATGGCTCTACTGGGAATACTCTTTCCTGCTCTCTTCGTTTGGCTGACTTCTCTGTTCATCCTTTAACTCAACTCACACGTCATCTCCTCCTGGAAGTTCGAGGCCAGGCCTTCTGTGTCCTCATAGCACATAATGCTCTGCACTAAGGTCGTTCCTTTATGTCTTCTTTCATCTGGAATAAGGCCTCCAGGAAGTCAGGGACGTTATCATCTTCACCTTCCACCCTTTGATGAGTTGCATGTTGTGTCCTCCCAAATTATTGAAGCCATAACCCCCAATATGATGGTATTTGGAGGTGGGGCATTTGGGAGGGAATTAAGTTTACATGAGGTCATAAGGGGCCCCCATGATGGGATTAGTGTTCTTACAAGAAGAGGAACCCAGAGATCTCGCTCTCTCCTAGAGCATACACTGAGGAAAGTTTATGTGAGCACCCAGCAAGAAGGTGGCTGTCCACCATTAGGGAAACCAGTTCTCACTAGAACTGCGTCTCCTGGCACCTTGACCTTAGACTTCCCAGCTTTCAAAACGATGAGAAGTGAGTGTCTATCGTTTAAGCCACCTAGTCTATTTTGTTATAACGGCTTCAGCTGACTAAATCAATATCTCCAACTTTAAGTATCTGGCACATAGTGGACACTTAAAAATACTTTTTGAACTGAATATGAATGTAATGGTACCTCAACTAATTTCCATCACTGGACAAAGAACTCCAAGCACATGCATGTTCTACTGATAATGTGTTTAGCCACAGGAAGGCCATCCATGCTTCATAGTCGTAGGAGACCCGAAAGTTGGAAACTGTCTCATTGCATTTTTCAATAACTTGCATTTAGTTTAGACGTGCATTTGCAAAAAAATATTAAAATAGCAAGACCTTTCACATGTAAATATTTTTAAATTTCAAAGCTTTTACATATGCATTATCTTACTTGATCCTTCCAGTAAAATTTCAAGGTTGGCAAATATTTTTATGCCTGGTTTGGAAAAGCAGGAAATTGAGATTTTTTGAGGGAGTAAGACAAAATAATCAAACCTATTTTGGAAGTCCCAATTATGTGTTTCAGATATATAAACATCTTTGTGAAACTGGTAAATGGCAAATCTTTTTATTCTTATGTGATGGATGAGGAAGTAGGGTTTTGAAAGGACTTGCTCAGTCTAAGTAGAAATTGAACCCAGTGTCCTGTGACTTACTTTGGTCCCGATACACATGTATACATAAATATAGAATTATTAGAAAGGAAGCTTTGGTTTTAAGAGAGCACCAGAAGGAATTTTTTTCCTCTTCTTTTCCATAACTGGTCTGTCACTTGTCTTTAGCACACAAGGACACAAAATCATAAACAGTCATTCAGGAGAGTAGTTTGGGAGTGAAACTGGAAAATTAATTTGGTTTATTTGACATAGGAGAGTAGGGGAATCAGGGATCATATGGAGACTGAACATTTTAAAAATAATTTATTCCTTTTGCCATAAAGTCATTAAATTCTTAGTTTTAAGTAAACATAATGGAACTATCTGAATATATGTCACCTACAATTTTCCAGAATATTTTTTCTGATAAGTGTGAGTTCCAAGAAAATGTGTATTTCTTAGAGTTCTGTTGTTGAATGAAAGGCTGCTTCCAGTAAGAGGCTGTCTGTCCCTTCTCTTCACCCAGGATTTTATACAGCAAATTTAGGAGACGCTCTTTTGACAGGAGAAAAATTTCACGGAAGTTAAAATGGTAGATAAAAACATATTATCTGATATATTTGTGCTTTACAAGATAATGTAAATATGTAAAAGGTGAACTGCTGTCTAATGCAGCAGTATTATCAGCCGATTAATACATTTAAATATGTGATGGATCACCTCATTTTTTAAGCTAGTGGATTGCCTAACAGTTACATACATGTGTCATAGATGTATTCATTCTGCGAGTGCTTATTAACTCCTACTATGCACTGGACACCATGCTGGGAATAAGGATGCAACAGTGATGAAGACAGACTTAATGCTTGACGGCTGGCTGGGAGGACAGACCGTGTGTGATGGATGCCATTGGGAGTATAGAAGGCAGGTCCATCCAGCCAAATGATAGCTACAAAATAAAGTGAAGGCGAGAGTAGATCTTCCTAAATGCACAAAAGGTCAGGTCTTTGAAATCCATCAACCGCCAGTGAAATTAGTTTAAATCACCTGTGACATGTTATAACCCTTCCAGGCTGGGCTAAAGGCATCTTGGGACCTCAGAGTGGGAGGGAGGGAGAGGAAAAAAGCCTGCGTCAGAACTTCAGGGAGGGCGGCCAACGTTCCAATGACCGTAGCTAAAGGGCTTTGGTGCCCAAAGTTCTCAGAGACTGACTCAGAACCCAGGGTTCATTCTGCTGGGGTGGTAACCCTTCTTGCCAAGTATGAGGCAGTGTCTCTTCCTTTCTGGGGGTTCTGCTTCATTGTACTAGGAGCCCAGACAGCTCTGGGTCTCGTGGATAGACTCTAGCCTGACAGGAGGACATTAGAGACAGGGCTGGACAGGCTACCGGGGACCTTCAAACTGGGGGTCAGACCTGGGCGCTTGTTTCAGGAGAGATCCAAAATGTGAAATGGGCACCACAGCAGACACAAAGACCACATCAGAAGGAACTAGAGGTTTGGGGGCTGCCCCTTAGGGGGTTTTAGGGTGACTGGGTACCCCCAGGGGTTGGGCTCTGTGTGGCAGTCTCCCTCTCTCTCTTCAGTGCTCTCTTCGTGCCACCGCTATCCCCTCTCCATCATTCGTTTATATTCCAGTAAAAACTGTTATGCTCAAGTATTGACTAAAGCTTCTGTTTGCAACAAGAACAGTTAGCAGCTTTTGAATGTGGATTTGGCTTTTATCAGGATAATATTATTTTTGGTAATTGTCAGTTCTTTAGAATATAGGTAAGGCTTTGGGGTTTTGCTGCAAAAAGTATGATGCTTGGAGTTAAAACAAATATAAACAAATAACTTCAATATTTTGGTTTATGTATTGACTTGAATGGTTGTACATTTTTTAAACCTAAAACAGAAAAAAAAAAGATAGCAAAACAATACAGAAGTCTTTAATTAGTGAATATATGACTTTGGTTTCTTAAGCATCCTTACTCTTAAGATGACTAATGTGCTCGTGCTGTTGCCATGTAATGGATTTGGTCTTTAGAAATGGACCCAACAGGCATAAGCTCATCAGTTGTTTATGTTTTGCTCAACTTTATTTTTTAAAAATCACATTAAAAATGGAACTTTATTTTCTGTCTGCATTTTAGCTCATTCTTATACCACTGTTTGAAGTCAGCTACTTACCACTTGGGCAAGTGATTTTGGCCAAGTTACTTAACATCTTTGGGCCTTGGTTTCCACTTGTATAAATACAAGACAATCGCAGCAAGCTAAGGGGACTATGATTTAGAGCAAACAGGACAGTGGGGACCCAAGCGGCTTGTTGATTGCAAAGTGCTAATGCAGGTGTTTGGTGTTTATATTCACATGCAGGTTATGCTCACGTCGTATAAATTAGAAGGTGGATACGTTGAAAACCTCAACCAGTTCCTGAGGCAAGACATGTGAAATGGCAACAACTAAAAGGGTCAGTGAAGCGCTTGGCTCCTAACCAATCCTGCACAGAATCTTTCCTAACCACATAGTTTAAAAGATCAGGAAAGATAAAGGCATGAGGAGAACTGCCCTTTTCCTCTAACCCTTAAAACATTTTTTTCTTCCCAAGAAACTCAGTGATAGAAGGTTGAGGCCTAACTCAGTGCTAAAGGTGGCCATTCCAAGGACTGTTTAGAGTGTGGTATTTGTGAAAGTGAGGTGTCATGAACATGTACTCGTACCAGACAGAGGTGGACATGATCAGAACAAGCTTGTTCCCAAAGCCCTTCCCTGTCCTTGGCCATGAGTCACAAAAATCTGACATCTGGACATGAAATGAAATGCTCCCTTGAACCAAAATTGAAACTCTGTGAGTGTGTGTGTGTGTGTGTGTGTGTATTTAATGTGTAAAGGGGGAATGAAATCAAGACATGAAACTCTCTCATTGACTCAAGTTCAGGGCCAAATTTTAATAACACAGCTGTCCAGATGTGAGACACTAATGGGAACATAAGGAATTCCTGGATAGAAAAGGGCTGGTTGGCCCAATGGCCCATCTCCTTCAAGTTTATTGCAACACACCTCTCCGTGTTGTCAGCATATCTTCTAACCCCTTCTGCCTACATAAACATGTCCAGCTGTCTCATAAACTCATTTTTTCTGTATGTTTCACTCAATGGACTTATTTGGTAATTTGCAGTATTTTCCATATGCTGGGGCATCTTTGGATGAAGTGGTCCTACATTATCACTACTTCTTCGTTAATTACGTGAAATATTCAATAATAAAAATTTTCAGCAGATATCATTGGCAATGTGGAAGAAATCAACTGAGAAAACAAACTTACAGTGAATTTGTAAAGAAACAACTGTTCTTTTGCTAATCTATGTTTTAATCTTAAAGATGTGAAGACGAAAGTGGAGAGTGATTAAGGTAGGCAAATATAAACACTTTCTTCTGCTGTATTAGTCTCATTAACAGATTTCTTAGCAGGAAAAAAATGCTAAGCTCAACTGATGTAATAAAGAAAAGGATCTGATGTTTTATTTTGGTTGGGTTAAAGCCATATTCCAGATAAGATTTTTTATTTCCTTAATTATATCAATATTTTAGGCATAAGTTTGACTTGAGTTATTCAAAACATTGAATCAATTCTCTGAATCAGTGTAGAGATGATTTACATTGAAAAGTTTTTTCGAAACTTTCCAAGTGCCTGAGGACCAGTGCGCTTGGGGTGAGTTCTTTGGTTGACTGTGGGACCTCCTGACTGGAAAATACCCCTAAAAATTTCCTTTAAGATTCGATTAGTGTATAATTAGTGTATAATTTAGCTGATTAATTAGTGTATAATTTAGCTGAATATTTTGCATTTTTCATTTTTGAATGCCAGTATTTTCAAATTATTTCAACATACATGTGTTGAGGTGTGTGTAGAGATTATACATCCGTTTTAGTCTTTTGTCGATAAACACATAAGGTAAACAACTTGCCCTGGCTCATCTCGGCATTTCCTGGTTTGGAAGTCCCACTTTCTGTGGAATCTCTCAGCACCAGGTACTTCACAAACACATGTGAAAAAAATAAAAATAGTTTGCCCCCAAAATTTGCTTAACTTTTTGGTCTGTGCACTCTTCAGACCTTGGGAACTCAAAAAGCAAAGTGTTATGTTAGCATTAAGGATTTTGCTCTCTGGTTATAACAGCCTATGTCCGGGTGTCAGCACCTTGGTGACTATGGTAAAAGATGATCTATGTGATTGTTTCTTTTAAATTGTTTCCAAGCTCAGATGCATACTGGCTTATTAAAAAAAAAGAGCTGGAAAATATTTAAAAATCAAACCTATTTTCTTCCAAACTTTTCTCTTCCAGACATACTGTAAGATACATCCTGCATCAAGCACAATGAATGATCTCCAAAATCTCTGATGTCGAAGCCATATCCTATTGTCCAGATTAAGGTAGGAAAAATGATCTATGTTGAGTTATTTTAATCTCGTGTGCCTCACCATTAGAGGAATCCTGTAAGTATTTTGTGTATTTTAGGAATTTTAAATTTGTGGACTGTGACTTCTGAACTTTCTTAAGAAGGGAGTCTCAGTAAAGAGCATGCCTGAGTCTACGTCTTAAGGATTTTTAGCTTCAGCAAAGCCATTTACAGGATTCCCCTTCCTAACAACTGCTCTGCCAAGCATTGTATAAAATAGCATTCTTCATGGTTAGATGAGCCCATGGAAGGTGACCAAAAGATTTTAAATGCAGAGGCATGTAACCAGCTACTCATTCAGAATTTCTCCATCTTTCGCATGCACGCCGTGTCTCTGTGGTAGCATCTTGTTGTGTGCACAAGCGTGCGTGTGCGGGCATGTGTAAACACATAGCATTTAGCTACAGAACATGTCACAGATTTCTTTCCTGGTCACCATGCTGCATGACTGATCCATTTCATATGATGTGTTTAGTATGGTTCATTGCCCACTGGTCTTATTATTTAACAATTTGCATTAAATTGAATTTTCTATTTACAGGTGTAAATGGAAATTTTGGCTTCTGAGAATTTATTATTTACTGGCTAGAATGTTCTTGGTTGAATTAGCTCTGCCAATGTTAGGTTGTGTCCACCTGGAATAAAGTTTGGGATACTGAATTAGAATATCATAATAATAGGAACTTGTTATTCTTGTGACTAAGCTTGAGCTACTGAGGCCAGATCAGTATCATTAGTCTAGGAGACATTTACTATAATTCTTCAGTTTTTTTTTTTTAAACATGTGTATTTCTTGATGGATGAGAGGAAGTTAAATCAGTGGTAATGTGTATAAATTACTCAAAAGTTCAAAAAGCTTGAAACCTTTATCACCAGCTATAACATCTTGTTGATAACTGGAAAGTTCTTGTTTTCAGCTCTGGGCTTCCCACAGGCTCAGGGCGCTGGTGCTTATTGACTGCAAACTGATTGTCAGGCTCGACTACATGCTTTACCTATCCTATTTCATTAAATCCTCTATGTATCTTGTGAGGGGAGCATGATGTTTATTCCCATTTTACAGGAAGTGGATGCTTAAGAAAGATCACAGACTTGCCTGCTCATATGCCCAGTGAGTGATGGAATCACTCTGAAGCCTGCTTTCCAGGCCACTGCTCTATTCTGGGTCAACTGTCCTAAGAGCCTCTCCTGCCACTTTCCCCACGTCCCGGCTTCCGCTTAGCAGCTCAGGGCTTCAGAACACATGAACGCCATTCACTGCCTCGGTCTTTGTTGTGTTGTTCCGTTCTTACCTTCTCTTCCTAACACTCTTAATTTTGTTTATTTTATTTATTTATTTTAAATCAGCTCCAGCACAGGAATGGTCACCAACAGACACTATCCATACTGGCTCTTTCAGAGTCTGGCCAAACTCCTAGGACGTTGTTGGGTGTTGTAATATTTTAATTTTTAGCTTATCGCTCTGTCTTTTTATTTTTTTATTTTATTTTTTTAAAAGTCATTTTCATTGTCTTTTATTTTGAGTGGGGTAATTAGGTTTGTTCGTTTATTTATTTTTAGAGGAGGTACTGCAGATTGAACCCAGGACCTCACGCATGCTAAGCAGCAGCTCTACCACTGAGATATACCCTCCCCTCCTCTTTTCAAAACAGCCTCATTGAGATATAATTCACATACCATGTACTTGGCCAATTCAGTGTTTTTCAGGTTATTCACAGACATGTTGTCATCACCAGAGTCAACTTTAGAATATTTTCATCACCACAGAGACACACGTTGTACCCTTTAGTCATCACCCTTTTCCACCTACCCATCCATCTCCCTCAGCCCTAATCGACCACTAGTCTACTTTCTGTCTCTGTGGATTTGCCTATTCTGGACATTTTATATAAATGAAATCACATAATACATGGTCTTTTGTCACTGGCTTCTTTCACGTCATATAATGGCTTCCGAGTTCTTCCGTGTTGTAGCGCGCGTCACTGCTTCACTCCTTCTTGTGGCTGAGTAGTGCCCTGTTCCATGGGTGGGCCACCGCTGGCTTACCAGTTCATCTTGGGTTGTTTCCACCTGTTGGCAGTTGTAAAAAGTGTTGCTATGAACATTTGTGTACAAGTTTTTGTTTGAAGATCTATTTTCAGCTCCTTTGGGGATATACCTGGGAGTGAAATTGCTGGGTCTCAGTTCTATGTCTCACTTTTTGAGGAACTGCCAAACTGTTTTCCACAGCAGCTGTGTGATTTTATGTTCCCATGAGCAGTGTGTGATGGTGTTCATTTCTGCACACCCTTGCCAACCACTTGTTATTTTCTGTTGTTGTTGTTTGGTTGTAGCCTTTCTATCGAGTAAGTGGCCTACCTGATTTTTAATATCTTTTGAAGACTTTTCAAGAAAGCTTTGCGCTTTTCTCTTTTGCACTCTCAAGCACTGGTTTATACCTCTCTTAAATTATTTGTCACCACATCCTGTAATCTTTTTCCTTGCCTCCCTTACCTCCTTCTTGAAACCAGGATGGACAATCTTACGCCTTCTGTGTTCCCAGGGCACAGTACCGAGGGAGAACGAATGACTTACTAAAAGAATGCAGGGAGCTGTGCAGACAAGGAGCGTTGGGAACGAACATTTCTTTGTTATCACCATTGTGCCAGGCACTGTGCAGCACTAACATATATTATCTCATTTAATTTTTATAAAAATAATAAGATGTTATAGTCTTTGTTTTACAGAAGAAATGAAGCCAGAGGCAATATCTTGTCACCCCACCATCAGGCATGGAGCCTAGCTTCAAACCCAACTCTCTCCCAATTCAAAACCTGTGTTGATTTCCCAACAATGTGTTACAATAGAAAAAACAGACAATAAGCACTATTGCTGCTCATTAGCACTACCACGACGACTTCCACTTACTGGGTGCTTCCTGTGTGCCGTACACCATGACAGCTATTGGGGGAATACTATCTAATTTAATCATTTCAAGAATCTAAGGACCCAAAATTATTAGTATTCCAGACAAATCAAACAGTCATTGAGAAGTTAATTTGCCCAAGAACAAACAGCAGGTAAGCGATGAGCTCAAAACCAGGTATATTTAAATGCAAAGTGTATGTACTTCTGTCAATGCAGGGCCAATGCATCAGATTTCTGAGAGTTTACCTGGTTATCCGGCAGGGTGGAAAGTCAGCCAGGTAGTCAGGCAGTCAGACTTCCCTCAATTTTCTCCAAGTACTTTTTGTTTTCCTAATTGCCACCAATCATGATTTTGTTGGTGTCAATATTTGGCTAAATCTATGTATGATGAGAAAAGCACTTTGTGACCCTAAAAGAATGTTCTGTTCACTAATTTATTGTGGTTTAAATCATCTTATGTATATATGTAAAGTATACTACACCTGACTGACCATTTTTTTTAGATAGTAATAAATTGGCTACTCCTGCTTTTATCAATTTGGTCATCCTTCTATCCATCCATTCATCCATCCATTCAATATTTTTGCCACATACTCATTTTTTCTTTTACTGTGTAAATTCTACCTTAGGGCTCTATGAAATACTGCTAAGAATTCATAGCAAAGAGAAACCAGAAACATTATATAACAGGTATAGAATACTTTAAAAAACATACTCATTTTATACTGATCTGTATACTCTGATTTCAGAATATCTTTCCAGGATTTATAGTAGGCTGTTAAATATTGGAAAACCTCTACATGGCCACGTTTTGAGGGCAGGTATAGGTGGAAAAGAAGAGGCATCAGATGACTTTAAACTTCAAATAATTTTAATCAATGCACTTTCTCATTCTTAATATCCTGTTTTGATGTTTCACCCATCCTTTCTGTATCATGCTCTTCATGCCTTTTTCAAGTTTTTTTTTTATTCAATACAGAACTGTGTTACCATTTGGCATATGTCTCCCTTGTCAGTGACATCTTGAAAATTAAAAAAAATAATACCTCCCTTGCCTGCATCCACCCAGGTTGGCTGCCTGTAACTGCCCTGTGCTTCAAAATATGTCACCTTATTAAATTCTGCAAATTGTTCTGAACATTGTCTCTATAAATGTTTTGGAAGGGCTTTACTGTCAGGTCAGCTTTCTAAGGGCTAGAAATATGTCAAACCTGGCAGCCTTACCTTTATTTAAGAGCCAAAATACAAATAAGTAGATTACAAAGCAATCAATCAATACAGCATCGCAGGATGTTACCGTTGGCATTGACCTCGAAGTTCGGCACCCTCATTTTACAGCTGAGTAAGCTCATCCGTAAACTCTGCAGGAGATGGGGCTTTGCCTCCATCAGTTACAGCTAGCTAGGTAACCTTGGACGGGCTGCTGTGCCTCAGTTTCCTCATGTGAAGGAGACGCGCTTTTCCCTTCTTAGATAAAATCCCCAGGTATTTCCCCCCTTCAGTTACTACAGTGCCATGACAAATGTGATACGTTGTACTTAAGACTTTCTAGTCCTTAAAAAGCTTCCGACCTCACACAAAACATCTCTCTCATCTTTTATGGGAACCCCTTACATAGTCTCTAAATGTTGGGCGCAATATCAATCCATAATTATTGGCAAAATCATTAGCTTTTTCTCACTGTTGAAAGAGTAAACAAATGAAGATCTCTTTCCCATTCAGAACATTTCTTCACTTTTTTCCCTCCCTGGTTTGTTGTTGCAGGGTTGCTTGGGGATATTAGGTTACTGACCTTTGTTTTTCTTTCTACAAGAAGCTTTCACTAAAGTATTTGAGGGGGGATGTCATATAAGAAACAATGACTCTCACATGCAAGTAATTAAATGGATGTAAGGCAAGAAAAAGAATGGCACAAATTTGAATTGATTAATTTTCTTTCTGAAAACTTGCGGAGCCTAATCTGAAAGTTGTGTGCTGGAGCGCACAGGTTTTCTGAGAATATTTCCTCGCTTTCGATACATGGAAGTCTCTGGGTGAGTAGTAGCCCTGCAACGCCTGGGCAGGCAAGTTTGGCAAGCTTGGCAAGCAATCTAATCTGATATTATACATGCTTTTCTACTCAACTGTAAAAATCTATTTCATTCATCACCTGCTATTCTTATGGCAAGTCTTTGGAATAGAGATCCTAAATGTGTCAAAAATATGTAATGTGTTTGTGATGGAAATAAATAGAGACTAGGGTGACTTAAGAAACTCGCTTTCACATGTGCTGGCCAGCACGTGCAGAATTCTCAAGTAGGTTATGTTAGCCTTCCCACTTTCAATGCCTTTATGGATGTGGTGTTTATATATCCTAGATTTTCCAGGGCAACCCTGGGTTGTAAATATTCTGTCCTGTTGTTCCCATAAGTACAATCATACTTGTCAAGCTGTGTGTCGTGAGTTTTGGTTTGGAAAATATGGATGCCGTATGTCCATCAGAGCTTGTTTGTTCTGGCCTGATGCCTTACGCCGTTGCTCTCCTATGCCCTACCCCAGCACACTTTCCATTCTCATCAAAGGCTTGTTTCTGTTTCAGTCCACTTGTTCTCTCTGCCTAGTGTCTAGGGGGCAATGTGAAGAGTAAACTAATCTGTGCTAATGGGCAAGGGGGAGAAAATCGGGGTCAGGAAATGCCACACATCTAGCGTGTTCTGTGCCCTCCCAGGTAGCAGAAGTGGCCCTCTGGAAGAAGTGCCTGAGTTTCATTTAGCTATGACAAAGTCCTTCTACGGGTGGTTTGTGGGTGCAGATTCTCGAAAGAGGCAGGAGCCCCCTCGTTTCTCTGCAAAGATGACTTCCTACTCTGTCAGTATCTTGGGCCAGCTTTGCATATGTGTCCCAGGAATGATTAGCTCCCTCCAACAGAAGGAGAGGAATAAAAGGCCAGCGTGCCAGCTTAACTTCTCTGCCCATGATTATTTCTTCTGGTATGTGGACACTGCTCACTTTTTTTTTTTACCAAGTTGGAAAGCAGAATTGTTTTATGACAATATTTGCTGAGACAGCAAGACACTTCAATGCCTCTCCATTGTTAAATCCCTGTCTCCACCTAACCTTGACTTAAAAAAATTTTTTTTCTTTAATGAGGAGGCTAAGTTTAACATTTGTAGAAAGATGTTTAGGATTATTTCAAATCGTTTGTAGATTTCATGTTCATTGCCTGCCATTTTCCTTTTAGCCTAACCTTGTTATTTGTTTATTTTATGTGATTTTATTACGTAAGCGTATAAAGATTTCCACTAACTGTCCGAACAGCTTGCTTTGGAAATCTCTGCTTAACCACTTTTATTTGTATCACATTTTTTTTCTTGTCTTGCTTTGGTAGTTAACTGTGATATATTTCATTTGCATCTCTTCTAACTTAAAAAAATAACTTCTCATTTCTTTCTGTTAAGCACTTTACCTTTCAGAAATTCAATCAGCATTTTTTTTTTTTTCGGCAGTTTGTATTACCTGAAAAAGCAATGTTAGTACCTTGGCTTTTCAGTGCTGAGAGCATTTGCTGAACCAGATGCTTTCAATATCAGCTATTATTTTTAATTGTATGTGGTGAAGTCTCAGGATCAGTCTCTGTAGTTTGTTGGCTATTTAGGAAACTAGAAGGAGCAAGCAAGCACATAAAACAGGATACAAATTTAGCGTCGTTATGATCTGCATCAGTATCTGAGTCATTAAGCTGCTTCATTATCAAACTCAGGCTTTCCTTACAGTCTACTGTCAGTTTGTTGTTCCTGATCTTTCATGTGTACATTCAGTTAATTTAGTGCTAACATTGTAACCTAGTCTCTTCTGTTAACTGAAATCTCTTAATAATTGCATTTAACCTAGGTGTTAGTGTGTATCTGAACAAATCTGAAAGATTTATGTTATTATTCCCATTTTACAGATGGGAATGTAAGTTTTGAGTGAGTAAATAATATTTTTCCAGTATCACAGACGATGAGAAGGAGGCTTAAATTCAAGCCAAAATCTGTCTGACTTAAAAACCCCCATTTCTAACCACTGTGCTATAGTACTTCCTGTTAGCTATGGGTAAAGGTGTCTGTTATGTAAATCAACATAGTTATTGACGATGGACTTCCTTCTTTTATCCTGCAATATGCATATATGAAACATTTAGTGTTAGCCTTGTCTGGTTTTCTTTTTTTATTTGAAAAATGCCAAAAGCACATCATATATTCATGGAATCAGATAAAACAAGAAGTGAAAACACTTCCATCCTTCCAAGGTCTTTCTTACACCCCTTGGTGTATGTACTTTCAAAGTTCTGCTAAGCATGCCTAGACAGGACTCTGTAGACATTTCCTTCTTAATTTTTAAAGTCTTATCTTGAGGTTTATTACCAAAATGACTACGTCTTATCACTTTCTGCTTGTATAGGGAACATATAAAAATTTATTCCTCTGAAAAATACTGCAAAGTGTCTTCATTTTTTTTTCCAAAGGATTTTGAGAATCAGAATCTGTAAGCTGTGAATCAGTCAGGCAAATAGTTTAAAAATATTGACTTTTCTCTTTTCTCTTGATATTTGCCCATTGTTAGACTGTAGGATGAGAAATTTAGTCAAAGAAAATACTTAATATTTCTTACCATTTTTCTCTAAGTGAATAGCTGGAGATTCTGACAAATCCTTTCCTCTTTTAGTTCAGAAACTTCTTTTAAAAACAGATATTTAACATTGGGTCTTTCACACTTCCATCTTCTACTGAAAATGGGGGCGTTTTCATAATGAACAGGTTGGGCAAAGACCGAAAAGCTAAAGGAAAGGCAGTCACCACTGCAGACGTTACAGGAACACTTCTTTGACTCCTTTGAGTCCATCAGAGTTGGTCTTGGATAAAACTGTAGAAAGCAGAGCCTGCCTCATTCATTTCTCAACCAGGGCATTCTTTCCGCCTTTGGGCTCCAACTGAAGGCCATCAGCCTTTCACATTTGCGGTTACCTGCCAGGGCCTTTGTTTTCATGTCTGTTTCTCTCTGCTGGACTGTAAACCATGCAAACCAGGGGCCTTGTCTTTGTAACCCAGTGCCAAGTCAGTGCTGAATAAACGGTTGTAAGATGAAGACAAATCCATATATGAGTGATTGGATGACGACAATGATGGCTGTTTGGAGTCCCCAGAGTAAACCACACAGGGATTTTCAGTAAGGTGTAGCATTAGTGTGAGAGGCAGAGTGTATTACTAGACAGAACACAGGTTCAGAGTCATTGCTCTTCCAAGCCCTCCACTTACTAGCAGAATGATCTTTGCTGAATTCTGAGATTTTTTGGTCTCAGCTGTCCTGTCTGTGACATGGGCATAATATCACTCATGGCCTGTGTTGCTGTCAAGATTCAATGAAAAAATGACAAAACATGCCTAGTCCCGATCTTCAGACTACATTAAATTCATTTATTTCCATTTTTAAAAATATTTACTGATGTTAAAGTACATATAACAAAATCAACTATCTTAACCATTTTTTAAGTGTACAGTTTGGTAGTAGTAAGTACAGTCACATTATTGTGTAACCAATCTACTGAACTCTTTTCTTCTTGCAAAACTGAAACTAGATACCCATTAAACTACAACTGCCCATTCTCCCCTACCCCCAACCCTGGGAATCACCATTCTACTTTCTGTCTCTGAAATTGACTAGTCAAGGCACCCCTTGTAAGGAGGATCTTACAGTGTTTGTCTTTCTATGACTGTCCTATTTCACTTGGAATAATGTCCTCAAGGTCCATCCACATCGTAGTGTGTGTCAGAATCGCCTTTATTTTTTAAGGCTGACTAATATTCCATTGTAAGTATATAGACCACATTTTGTTCATCATCCATTCAGCTATGGACACTTGGGTTGCCTCTACTATTTGGCTATTATGAATAATGCTGCTATGAACATGGGTGTACAAATCCCTCTTTGAGACCCTACTTTTTCAATTCTTTTGAGCATACATCCAGATGTGGAATTGCTGGATCACATGGTAATTCTATTTTTAATGTTTTGAGAAACTGACATGCTATTTTCCATAGTGACTGAATCATTTTACATTCCCACAAGCAGTGCACAAGTATTCCAGTTTCTCCACATCCTCTTCAACACTGGTTATTTTCTCTTCTTTTGATAGTGTGTACCTTACAGTGGTTAAAGTGGTGTCTCACTGTGGTTTCGATTTGTATTCTCCTAATATTAGTTATGTTGAGTATGTTTTTAATGTGCTTTTTGGCCATTTGTGTTTCTCCTTTGGCAAAATATCTATTCAAATCTGTAGCAGACTACATCAAATTTAAATTAATAACAGTAATAGTATGAATCCTACTGCTATTAATGACCATTTATTAATCTGATAATTTTTTATGGGGCTTCATCTGTGCCAGAGCCCACTCTAGGCATTAGAGATATCACAGAGGTGAAAACAGACAGAAACCTCTCCTCTCAAGGACGTTACATTAGAGACAACATATAAAATAAATGAGTAAAGAATAGAATATACTAAAAAACGATAAGAGTAATGGAAAAAATTTAAGTGGGGAAGGAAGATAGGAAGTAGGATGGAGTTGGGATTTTTGAGGGGCCCTAGGAAAGCCTCACTGAGAAGGGAGGTACAGTCTGGAAGAAAGTGAGGGCACGAGTGGTAGCAGAATCCAAGGGAAGAAGTTTCCAGACAGAGGAAACAACCAGTCAAAGCCCCGTGGCAGAAGCATGCCTGGTGTCAGTGTGAATGTCATTGTTCTGGAGCCCAGAGAAAGGGAGGATAATGGGAGGGGAGGACTGAGGTAGAGGGTGTGTGTGTGTGTGTGTGTGTGCACGCGTGCGTGTGGTGCTTGAGTGCACATGAGTGCACATATGCCTGGTCAGGTAAATCCTCGTAGGACTTGCCAGATAAAATATAGTTGCCCAGTAAAATTTTGACTTTGGATAAACAACAAATGCCTTTTTCTGAAAGTAGTGGTATGTCCCAAATATTGTATGAAACACACTTGCACTAAAAATTATTCATTTAATTGGGCCTTTGTATTTTTACTGGCTAAATCTGACAATTCTCCTTGTAGACCATGGTATTGCCTAGCTTTTACTCGTGGTTAGATGGGGGAGTAACACCATCTGATTTACCTTTAACAAGGTCACTTGCTGTTGTGTTGAGAATACACCCCAGGGGAGCAATGATAGAGGCAGAGAGACCAGTGAGAAGGAGGATGCACTCTAAGCAAGAGATGATGGTAGTCTGGACCGG
The DNA here is from genome assembly GCF_048564905.1 of Vicugna pacos. Lineage (NCBI taxonomy): Eukaryota > Metazoa > Chordata > Mammalia > Artiodactyla > Camelidae > Vicugna > Vicugna pacos. The sequence continues at coordinate 23,530,515 of NC_132991.1, forward strand.
AGTAGTAGCTGGAGAGGTGATGAGAAGTGGCCAGATTTTGAAGGTCATCATCAATTTTATGTAGATGCTTCTCCTTCTAGGAATACCTAGTTTAAAAGAAGATACCCAAAGCGGGTAATGTTTTATCTGAAGGAGTGAATCTTCATTCATCCAAAATACATTTATTTAGCATTTGTACTGTACTAGTACTAACACTGTACTTATTGCACATAGTTAAGTAAAAACTCAATCTTGATACTCAAGGAGTCTGCAGTGTAGCTGGGAGAATTCAGACTCTGGGCTGTCTAGGTGGGGGAAATACTTGAGTCAAATGTGCTTGGTAGCCTAGAAGTCATATCAAGTAGATGACATCCACTATCGTATAAGAAGGGTGGCCATATAGTCTAGCATCCAAGCCTGGACACTTTTGAGACTGAAAGAGCATGTTACTAACAGTTGCTCCAGGTACAGAGATGCAAATCAACACTGTCCCAGGCAAACTCAGAGCCAAGACCTTTATACGTCTGAGGTCCACTCCGATAGTGGTTTTGAGTACAGGTGGTGGGAAAGGGGCATAACACGTCACCAACTTTTAAACTTTTAAGTGAATTCCCATGGTTTACGTATCAACCATGAGAAATAAAAATATTTATTATTTTTAAAAAATTAGGAATAATGTACAGACAAAATAAAGGAATATTGACCATAGCAAGAGCAAGGTGTTTCCATATTTATCAGTCGAATTGCCATAGACTGCCTGGATGTGACTCTGTGGTTGTTCTTGTAACAAATGTGTTCACTGAGTCCCCTGCGTAGGGAAAAAGCATGGTTAAGTGAAATTTGACCTGACTTCTTATAAAGATTATAGAGAAAGCTCCCTATGCAATCTTCCTTTCTTTGGATGGTATTATTTCAACTCATCATGTTTTGCTTGTTGAAAAGTGCTTGTTATTCTTCCTAAGTGACTTAAGGGTTTTTAGACATCACTATTATCCTTAGCCCAATGAGGCAAAAGCTTGTGAAGGATTAAAGCGCTGTCGCGAGTTTTAAGTGCTGGAAGTAAGGTATGTACCTCCTACCTTATGGAAGGAGCATATTTTCTGCTACTGAATCAGGCCTCGGGGCTTTTTGGTCACTGCAGTGAGAGTGCTTGTGAGTAAATGCAGATGCATTTCAGGGCACTGTAATGCGATTTTAAAAATTGTTCAAACAATCAATTTACTGTTGTCATCACATCTCTTCCGATTTCCAAGTGCAAATTTGACACCATTGTTCTTATTAACAATTAAAGGAAAGTTTTGGCCCCCAAGTTTCCATTATAAGGGATGCATTCTTGAAGTTATGGTTACATTAAAATTCTTACTACAAATGAAGCCAGCTAAAAATGTTTACCAACTTGAATTGAGCTCATCATGTTTTGTTTGCTGAATAGTGTTTTGTGATTTCACCAACATAAGAATGAGTCTCCAAACTATTTTTAAAAGTGGAGCTTTTACTCTAAAGAAGTGCTTGCCTCATTTTCTTCGTGCTACTCCAAACAAGATGTTGTTTATTACTTTGAAACACTATATGTAAACCCCAGGAATATGTTAAATATGATTGAAGTCTTGGCTGTCTTTAACAAATTGAAGTTTCCAGAAATTTAGCTGTGTTTAAAAACCAAAGCCATGTTTTCAGGAAAGATTTCTATTTCCAAATATGTGGTTGCCCAAACCTTTTATATTTTCATGTCAAATTCAGCTGCCAAATAACACACACTGTACCTTAGCTATAATAGAAAAACACACATAGACTTCAGATTTTAAAAAGCACTGCAAGAACAACTATGATCATATTTCTTGAACTTCTGCTATTCATGTGCATATAAGTGTGTTTTAGAGTGAGCTCTGTAAGGCACCGGTCACTTACACTGGGACAAATTGACATGCACAGCACAAGATTGGCACTGTGTAACAGCCGATCTGGGAAAATATAGGAATTCCTAGCCAGACCAAAATATGAGGTCAAGGAAGTCGCTTTTATAATAATAGTGGTTATCTGTTTAATGTGTGATCTGGCAGTGATATGATGTTGACCATAGGCAATTATGCATATTTCTAAACTGGTTGTGTGCAAGCCCAGGGTAAGAGAAATCCCCTAGTTTGTGATAAAAGGGTATTTATTGCCCTTTTATTTCCTTCATATGCTTTACTTAATCATTTATAAAAGACAAATTAATAGTGAATACCAATTGCATTTTGTGTTTTATTCTGTACTCATTCCTACACGTTTGGGATATCTTATTAATATGTGCTCTTAATAGTTTTGGCACAAGTTCAATGTCAACGAATGAATGATGTACACATTTTATAGTCTTCTTACAGGATAATAATGTGGTTCAGTGACAGTGTGTCTTTATTTCTTTGGGGGCAGGGTACTCTAATATGAGTCATGAGGGATAGAGACCTATTAGTTTTTTTTTTCTCAGCTAGTGCAATGATGCAAAATTTTTGTTACATTCTAGTGCATTTTCTTAGAATGGCATTATCAGAAATAGTGTATAGATTAGTGCCTAAGAAACTGGTTGATCACATGGGACTATATTTTCCTTTATCCTTTCAATGTGACTGAAAACTCATATTCTATATTTTCATATCAATGACAATGTGATGACACAGCAAAGGAGTTATATTGGCATGTTGCACACATCAAATGTAATCTTATTTGGGGAAAAATATGTCTATTTTGAACAAGAAAAAAGCAACTTGAGCGTTTCAAGTATCTGGAAGGCTATGCTGGAGAGGAAAGGGATTGGCTGTTGATTCCCTACCCCATGGGCAGGGCAAGGAGAAATGGGATTGAATTTTAGTCAAACGGGTTTAAATTAGCCGTGCAGAAGCTCTTACATAACTACTACAATGGGTGGAGCGGTTGTCTTCTTGACTCCCAGGGACTCTGCCTGCCGTGTTCACCAGGGCTCAGCACAGTGCCTGGCATGGAGGCGGCGCTCCACCAGTATCCAATGAATAAAGAGAAAAAACGAATTAGGGAGATGCTCATAAAAACCACAGTGCAGTATTAATTTTTAGGTGTAATGGTGCCATTGTTTTAGAAACATCTACAAGGAAGCCAGAATGGTAAATATTGAAAAAAACTCCCTGGAATTTTCAATTATAACAGCGTGCTGTATTTACCTACACAGTTTCCAATTTTTCCTCAGACGTTTTTCCTTCAAAGCTGTCCAGTAGAGAGGCTGTGGGCTCTCCCGTTGGGAGTGGTGGCTGGGAGACTTCTGGCCCCGGCGCAGTTCACCGCTGGTGGGGATCTGGGATTACTAGCTGCAGGGGTTGCCTTCAAGAAGCCTCTGAAGACTGAATGTTCTGGCGATGTTAAGGGGTATACGTTGTGTCTGTTTTTGAAGAGATTTTCCACTGAGTGATTTTTGTGTGTGTGGGTGAGAGGGAATGCACTCAGTTATATATTATTCTTTCTAACATTTAGCGGGACTTCAAAAGAGGATTTTATTTGAAAGATGTAAAAAAAAAAAAAAAAGAAAGGCTTCAAACATGGAGCCAAGCACAGCCACCAGACACTGGGGAGTTCTGGGTGCTCAAAGAAGGTATCCCTCCCACCTGCACATGGACTGCTTGCCAGGGGACCAGCCAGCACCAGATTCCAGCCAGAGAAGACCAGTGCCCAGCCTTGGGTTGGGGCTTTGGTGGCTCAGGCTCCAGGAACTCCTCTGCTGGGTCTCTGGTGAAGGTGACATCGGCGGCTGATGTGCGTAGGGCCACCTCCTTCACTGGGGACTGAAGGCACTCCAGAGCTTACACGTTTCATGGGCCTATGAAAACATTGAAGGCCTGATCACAATTATATTGGTTGCAAATTACAGGAAGTTCAAAATCCAGACTAATAAAAACAAGCGAAATACAACGTTACGTCATCCTCAAGGAGGGTTTCTTAAAAATGTCATTACATTTGAAAACAATTTTTAGGTTAAACGTTTTCACTCTGCATACCTTCCTCCATGTGCTTGATGATGGCTTGGAAATAGTTGATTATAAATTTGGCTTGTTATTCGAGGGCTAATATTTCAGAAACAAAACAGTAAAAAATTCCTCCAAAATTATTACAGCAAAAAGATTGTACTTAATGTGGAATGTGGGTACATTTTAATCTGTTTGCTATAATTGCTCCTGAGAAGTGATGGTGCATGGGGTCTGCAGAGCATTTAAATAGCCTCAAATCTAGGAGACTGAGTGGGAGAAAGCACGAGGTTAGGTATATTTTAAAGGATGCTAAGAGAACGTAGCATAGGTGCTGAGCAATATTTCCTAATAAAGTGAAGCATCCAATGAGCCTTTTGCTTTCAATGAAATCTTTTATGATGTGCAGACAGATAACTTTGAAAGAGATGGATCTAATCCTTAAGTACATAGTACTTGATAGCCAGTCTGGATGAGGAGAAGGTGAGAGTTTGACCTCATGTAAATAATGCTGTGTGGTGCATCTTGTGATGTGTGCTTTTATGTTAAAATGCTTAATATTGGTCTAATCTGTACAGCCAGGACAAATGCTCATTGTTTTCCAGTCGACTACCCTTCTTCGGTGTAACTCCCGTGTTGGGGAAGGGGAGATGACAGCTCCAGTTTCAGTTAGAGGGGCTGTGAGTGAATGTACAACTCTCTCTGGAATAGAGTTATTTCTTAGCATGCTCTGAGCTTTGCTTGATAACAGGAAAGGACTATTTTAAAGTATGTTTTATCCCTTACATAACCACACTGTTTGCACATCAACAGATAAGAGTGCTCTGCTGCTTCCATTTCAGGCCGCTCTTAATTATGTTTTTAACATCCTAGAAGGACTATGTTTGTAATTCAGTGAGTCCTTCAGTGCTGGCAATTAAATTTTATTAATTAATATAGTTGTCTAGTATTTAAGAGAATAAATTGTTCATTTTTAAACTTCGTTATCTTGTTTGTATTCTTAAAACATTTTTCAGACTATGACAGACACGCAGGTGTACTCATGGAATAGTAGCTTTAAGGTCCATTTTATCCATGTGCACACCACCTTTTGGATTTAAGAGTTCTGCAGTGTTTTTTGTTTTTTTGTTTTTTTTTTTTTTGCTTTCACACCTTACTCTGTTTTCCTTTCACAGAACATTATGAAGTATTGGTTGCAAGTATTAGTTTCGTTCTTGATAGATGAGGCAGCTGAAGGCATGACTATTGAAATGAGCTGCAAAGTCACAGTCTTTAGTTAATCCCCAGGGAAGGGCTCTCTCCAGATTTCCGAAGGAACTCTTTGATGAAAAAAGGTAGGGTGTGGAGTTTTAGTGATTAATTTTTCAGCTCCATGCTCTTCCCTTGAGTTGGCCCGATTCAAAGCATCTTCAGGTAGAAGTGAACCCACAAGACCCATTAGGAAGGGATCCTGTGTGTCTTGTCCACCTGTGTTTCCCAGGCACATAACCGTAATGATAACAAGTAAGCATTTGTTGCCTCAGTGAATGAGTGGAATCAATGGGTGGGAGTAATGGCTCCTAACAGAGGTTTGCCAGTGGCACCTGGGGCTCTCAGCAGAGCTCAGGAACAGGGGGCCTCTGTCCAACCAGTGAACCGGCACAGCCTGTCACGATGGCTCTCTTGGCCTGGCCTTGCCTGCTCTGCCCGCTTCACTCGTTCCCCTCAGGCCAGCTTGGGACTTGAGTCTAGTGCACAGGCTAGTGATTTTGATCTGTTCCTCTTCATCAGAAGAGATTAGGAAGAGATTCAGATTGGATGAGATCGTGGAAGGGGGCCAAAGGCCTCCCAGGTGGGGACAGGTGGAGCATGCAGCAAAGGCGTAGAGGCAGTCAGAGCAGCAGAGCTGTGTCTGGGGGGAACTTCCTCCCTGTGGCTCCATGGTTCAGCATCCCTCCCTTTCAGCACCCTCCCCTCCTTCATTCTGCCCTTTCCCCAGACAACTAGCTTGCTGTCCCCAAAGAACTGCCTTGGCTGAATTCTGCCGAGTGCTATGCTGTGGCACCGAGGACGCTGAGTGAACAGCCCCATGCTGCCAGGGTTACCGTTCCTGGGTCTCCACCGCATCTTCTCCAGGAGGGGCATTGGGACACATCTCTCCATGGTCTCATAACCAGGAATAATTGTGTCTCTCCTGAGCAAATGGCTTGTTCTTTGTTTTAGGGACACTGCAATTCATATAATGGATCACGTTTTCCTCTCTTAGTAGCCTGTCTGAAAGCCCACATTCAAATTTACAGCCTACCTTGGGCATGTATATAAGACTTCCGGGCAAGAATTTTGTCTCTTTCAATTTCGCTGTGTTTTCTTCTAGAGTTAGTTCAATCACCTATTTTAAATTTAGTTTATCTTATTGTATCCAATGCATTTTTGTTTGTTTTCTGGTTTCTTTGCTTTTTGATAAACCAATTTACATCCTTTTTGGGAAAAAAAGCAGGATATAAAGAAATAAAAATAAAGACCAGTGTGTTCATGCAACATCTTTATTTTAGCTTTTTTAAAAAAAAATTTCCAGGCCTTAAATTCGTATCTTTTCCTCCTCTAATCTCAGCATCAGTCCACTGCTTGTCTAGTGCCATAATCCCGTCTGGAGGCATTTTTTTTTTAGGAACTTGACCATTATATTAAAAGTGAGGTGTTAATAGCTGATCCCCACAGCTGCTATTTTCTAGCCGTGTGAAGTTAGCTAAATTACTTAATCTTTTCCATTTGTAAGAGGAGCAATGACATTTATTTTTTGTGAAGGTTGTGAGGATTATGTGAAATACTGTTTGTAAAGTATCTAGTACCATATTTGACACATAGTAAGCCCTTTGTTTAAAACAGTCTCATAAGTGGGAAATGCCCTAGCGTTGGAGTTTATAAAGTCTCTGCTTTTTCACTCATTAGGTTAAGACTTTGGGCAAATCGTTTTACCTCTTTGGACCACATTTTTATCATATGCAATTTTAGGGCATGGCCTGGAGAGTTCTTGTGGTTCCAACTTCACTATTCTTGGATTCTTAGGCTAGCCCTGAGTCTGTCCTCCCTAGAAATGGCGTGGATATATTCACCTCGGTGAGGAGATGTGTGGGGGAAAAGGGATCCAGATCTGAAGCAGGGAAACGAAATGGTCCGTTGTGCTGGTCTCGATGTTCTTCACTGGTGTTGATTATGGTGTTTGCAAGGGTGGTAGGGTCTTCTGGAACACTATGAATGGCTACTGATTATAGTCCTGAGTTCAAGTGGATTTCAAAATATGCGCCATGATGGATGTTATTCTCTGTAGCGAACGGTCTGTAACCCGGTTGCTTGGTGAGTACATGGAGAGGTATCAGTGGAACAAAGGGAGCTGCTGCTGCTGGTCAGTGGCCACGCTGACCAGTGATCACATTTGGTTCAGTCATGGAGTCAATCAAAACAAGTGTCTGTGTCCAAGATATGGTTTCTATTCAGGAACTATTGGGCAATAAGAGACCCCAAATGCAAGAGGGAACTTATTTATCAAGAAGATTAATAAAAGAAGAGTTTGTAATAGATGATGTAGAAGAATACACTGAAATTCTACACTCACAGCAAGTCATCAAGATGCAGGGGAGCTCTGTGGTTCAGCGCACAGCATTCTTTAGTGTGTGGTTTTGGCCAAGTTATTTAATCTCTCAAAGCCTCAGTTTCCTCATATCTCAGAGGCATATTGATATTCAGCTCATATGGTGGTTCTAAAAGATAATATGAGTGAAAAGATATATTAGTCATGGGTAACTATTATTATTAAAACTGTTAGTAATATTACAAACTTCAGATTCACACTGGACTTCAAGGTCTTGCTACCCTAATCTAAGAAAGTATGTGCACTACAAGAATAAATGTTAAAAGCAAACCATTAGGTGATGAAATGATTGAGTGCATATGCAAAAGGAAAAATACTAGTGAATGTTTGAATCAGTGTACCATGTTCATTAATTTTTGACCCTGGGATCTTACTTTAAAAAGGTAGCCATCTACTTCTGGTTTTGACTGGTTTCATTTTGTGTGTGTAAGGTGGGATCATAAAGACACTCGTTTTCATAAATGTCCCCCGTTACTCCATGGTCCTGTTCCGTCTGCTTTGTTTGAAGCTTTCCTCTACCACCTTTGTGTAGGGTAAATGTAAATGTGCTCAACATGTTCAGAGAATGGATTATGACTCTGAATCCTGAAAAATCTTTATTTTATAACATAACTTTAAAAATGGCAAAAAAAAAAATTAACCCTGAAGAAAGTGAGTGTTAAGAGACTGTGGAACTACTGTTACAAAAACAGAGAAACCACTGAAAATAGTCTGGTTTGGGTCCGAGTATTTTTGTCTCAGTGAGCTTCAACTTTGCTTGGTCCACTGAAAACTCGGTGAAAATTTGAGATTCTAAGTGGTAACAACGTGTGGTAGTTACAGCCTCAGAACCGAGCACCTGGGAGTGGTGGTTTTCTTGTGTTTCGTTGTTTGAACCTTTCAGAAGAGAAGTGAAATTCTATAATCCGAGTTTCATTGATAGCTTTAATTTTGACCTACATTTTCAAGTGCAGTTTCTCCTACATAAAGTCCCTATTCTGGTCCATTTGGATTCGAAAACTTTATGGATAATTTTGCAGGCAGTATTTGAATAAAAAAGAAATTAGAACTGAAATCTAGGGTTCTGGTTGCCTAACACTTAAAAATCAGAATACCCTTAATTCAGTTTTTAAGAGATGTTCCATATTTATTTATTATTGAATTAATGCACTCATTTCTACAAGCAATTTCACTACATTATTTTTTTATTTAAAAAAACTGTTAAATTGTGGTAAACATAACATAAAATCTGCCATCTTAACCATTTTGAGTGTGCACTACTATAGTGTTAAGCACATTCATACTGTTGTGCAACAGAGCTCCAGAACATTATCATCTTGCAAAATCGAAACTCTATACCCATTAAATACTAAATCTCTATTTCCTCCTTCCCACCAACCCCTGATCAGTTCAGATTTGAAGTTGTGTATGTATATGTTTTGTGATTAAAATTTGATGAGGCCAGAGGTCGTCTAGATGAGTTGCAAACTGTAGAGTACCATGTGCTTACTTGAAAATATGGATAAGAGGCAGGAGTAAGTGTTCTTAGTTAGGTGAAGTACGGGATGCTATTTAATGGCAACCTGAAGTGCTTGAAAGGCAGATAGCCCTCATGAGTTTCGAGTAGTAAGGTTTACAGTTAAAATCAAAACCAGAAATGGAATAAGACAGAAAGCCCTGATAATGAAGAAGGGCAACTTTCGAAATACGTAAATAACTGAGAGAAGTTGTGAAATTATTTTCCATTGAGAAAGGCAAATATTCACTTCAATGTTGTGGTTTTGTTGAAGTACTGCCAGCATGCCAAGGAATATGTTATCAGGTCCTGAGTGAGCGAGCCCCTTTCCTAGATATTGTGGGTCGAAGACAAAATCCAGAAGGAGGGGATCTTGGAATGTGGGTGCTGATACCTCAGAGTCTTCATTTGCTTAACTGAAAGTGTTTATTTATTTATTTTTAATTAAAAAAAAATTTTTTTTCAGGGTTACCCTTGCTTGTGAAGACCCATGGAAGGGTAGGATCCAGGACCCCTGGGTCAGAGCCACTGTTTTGCTGGGAAGGGACGTGTTTTAAATGCAGCCAGGAGGGCCACTGGAAGGACAAATGCCCTATATTTGGGGAAAGTCCACTAGGAACCTGTCCAATATGCAAAGAAAAGGCCACTGGAAGCAGGGCTGCCCCAGGTCCCAAAGAGGGCTTGGGGCTCCCAAACCAATGATGGCTGAGATGACTGAAGACTGATGGGGCCCAGGACCCTCCCTGGCTCCCAAAGGACACCTGGTCATTTCTCTGAAGGAACCTTGGGTAACCCTTGACGTGGCAGGCAGGAAAGTTATTTTCTTATTAAATTTGGGGGCTGTCTACACTGTGCTGACTAATTTCCCTGGAGCCTTGTCCTCCCAATCCTGTGTAATAACTGGGGATCAATAGAAGGCCCCAAACCTCTTGCTCACTAGGAAATTTACTTGAAAGCGTTTAAATAATGCTCAGGGTCCTGACTGGGAAATGAACATCATGGAAGAGGTTTAAATCAAAGAAAGAAAGAGTGAGGTCCTGACACCCTGGTGCAGGTCTCCTCCACTTAAAAAAAGTCAAGATGACAAGATGCCATCTTATTGGTTACCTAGCATCACCACCTTCATAGGTACCATGTACTAATATAATGGGAGGGATATGACAGGATGATAATGATGATGGTGGTGTTGATATGATGATGATGTTGAGAATTGTGATCACTCAGCTTCATGGTTGTTCCATCCTTCTATCAGATCTCCTGCCTGATGATGTTCCAAAGTTTAGAAACTCAGTGTTTGATGATACTCCTTAAGCCTCCACAATGTGAAATTTATAGATATCATGACCTAGAGTCACTTAAAACTTGATTCTAGTGTGTTACAGGTTCATTTTACATTAAACAAGTTTTTAATGTGTCAATCTGGAAATGTAATGATCACTTATAAACTTGCTTCCTTCCTAAAAATGTATTTTGAGCCCAAAACAAATAAATTAAAAATTTTAAGGAAATAACCCTTTTAAGTGGGAAATTATTTAAACTTGTTCTTGTAATTTTATATCAGCATTTAATTAAATATTTTAGTTTGGTTCTGGAATGAAAGCTATAGCTTCATTTTAATAATGGAGGAGAACACTAGAGTAACTAAAAAAATGAATATTGCCTATATTAAGTTTTTTGAATTAATTAAATACAAAGTCTTGTTTAGTTATTTGACTCTGAAATACAGGGTAAGAATTTTAAAATTTCCATTCAATTTTTTAATGATGCTTTTCTTATTTTGATATAACATAAATTTTTCCCATCTCTGAACACACATATTTTGCCTACTCTGGGCTAATTCTGAGTGGTAGGGAGAGTTAACCTAAAATTAAAAGTAGGTTTCAAGCAATCTACAAATTAGGTGGTTCAAGCACAGACGGTATTAGTACTACTTTGGTAGTGATGTGCTGCAGGAAAATATGATGAGAAGAATAGCAGTTATTGCAAGCTAATTAACTAAATCTGGGTGGCAATATGCTCCTGAGAGGTTTTATTTTAAGGTCATTCCATTGGCGGAGTAAACAGAGATGACCCCAGTATTCATGAGAACATTGGCATATGAATCGGTGGCTATTTGGTTTCAAAGCCTGGATTCTTTTCCTTTCTGAAGCCCCAACTGATTCTCTTTTTCTTGGTTGATAGGGACCCCCTTCCTGATTGCAGGAAGACCATTTCTAAGGCAAAAGAACGTGGGTGGCTGTACTCCTCTGCTAGGACCTACGTCAGAGTTAACGTAGTGAGTACACTCTTTGACCAGAACTGTCATCTACGACTTGGGAACACTAAACCATGTGGAAAGAGTCCAGCAGACAGGAGAAATGGCACCAGATGAGAACCTTAAGGACCTTGTGGATAGGTTTAAAGAAACGCTAATAATTTCATCAGTATTTACCAATAGTTGTATGTTTTTCATGTCCCAGGTGCTATGTGCATCTTCTTATTTAAACTTCACAAAACCTTGTAAGGTAAATCTTCTCATTAATCCCATTTTGAGATAAAAAAACAAACAAAACAGAGATTTAGAGAAATTAAATCATGTTCTGCAAGCTTATGCATGTGGTAAAAGATCTGGGGTTCACCCAAAGATTGTCAGAGCCCATCACAGGTATGTCAATTGTTCTGGGGGAGGATATGAGACTTGGTTGCTGTTCTTTGGGTAACGATTTTGCCCAGTTATTGCCAATTAGTTAAATTTGAAGTTCTTTACAAAGTTCTTTTTTGTTCTGCTTCCTTCCTTTTTTTTTTTACGTCTGGTTATTTTCTTTCCACTTCTCATATCACTCTCAGATGTGAAGCATAGGTCATAATTCCTGCCCGTTCTCTTCTCTCACTGCAAAACTTGGATTAATTGGTACAGAGGAGCCAGGAATATGGTGACCAGTCAGTTTCTCTGTCTGTGCCCTTTAGCCCAGCTATCAGGATGAATTCAGAATAGGCACACTCAAGGATCTCCATGAGTAATAACTATCAGCTTTGTCATAGATAACTATATTGGGTGTGTTTAAATGTACAACTCTGTTTTTCTATTATTATGTGATATTTCACGTTGACTTGTCAAACTGAAAAATACCCATATTGATTTTGCAGAAAGCTTCACATGTGAGATAAATGCACTCCAAGACTCCTCACAAGGAGCTCTTTGGAGCTTCAGATGTGAAATGGATCATTCCTCAATCTGTAATAGACCCTTCTGTGAAGCTCTTCAATCAAACCTGAGAATATAAGGTGAAATTGAGGGGAGGATGGGAAACCCCTACAGGGGGATTTGAGTGAAGTAGCTGAGAAAGAACCTAGGGTATTTGCTGCCTCTTTTTTTCAGTTCTTTTCTGGAGCATAGGAAGACTGTCAATCAAGGTGTGACCTTACACGCTGTCTGTGTGTAATACCTGGAGACAACAAGCTGTAGAAGGAATGTCGTATGCACCTTTGATTTCTTCCCATTTGTCGTTTTCTTCCTGAGAACCTTCAGGTTATTCTTTAAAGCGGTTATTTTGTGTAATTTATTGTTTTATTATGGGTTTCTCTTTCCATGAAATTATTTATATTGTTATAGATAATAGGATGAATTTATCTTTTGAGAAAAGCATAAATGATCTTTAAAAAGTTAGTGGTATATGAAAACTACTATAGTTGGAGACACGTCATATTTTGTTAAGTGATGATCCTGGTAAGTACATCTTATTTAGAACTCATGTTTGTAGATCATGTAATGACTTTTAATTAGTTTGTTCCCAGTAAAGCAATAACATAGATTTACCCCTACTAGGGGAAACAGCATTCTTCTGAAATTAGTTTTTATGCCACATTTTAAATTTATTTAGGGGCACATTTTCAGTTGGACATCTCTAGGTTAATTAAAAAAAAAACTCTAGAATTTTCAATGGGCTATTTAGTTTGGGGGAGCAGTGAATCCTGACACTAGTCTGAGTAATAAAAACTATGCTTTAAAATTTATGCTCAAATATAGAATATGTTTGATAATAGTTTTGGTTGCTGAAGCAGCTGTGACATGTTTGCTATCCCATGTCTGTGTCATAGTTTTTCTAAGCCATGGAGACGGGGTTGTTCATAAAGCTGGAATGTTAGTATAATCTTAAGAGCATATTAATTGCCCGGGAGGTTTACATATTTGTTCTGCGCATGTGATTAAAGATCACGGCAGCTTATACAGCATAATTTTAGAGATGGAGAAAATGGCTATTGTAATACTTGCTACTCTCAGTTTCCTCTACAGCAATGCCCTTACACCTTTCTTTTTCAGGCGTTTTGTAGCATCCTAAACAGAAGGATATTGAAGGGAGCTGATTCTGCTTTGATCCTTGTGCTTGTTGTCAAAGCGCTTGGGATTGAAGAGACTGTTGGCTACAATTGACTGTGACAATTAGGAGATGATCAGAGCCCTAGAGTGGAGCACTTAAAGGGTAATTTACATGTCAGTTTGTCGAATAAAAAAAAAAGATATTCAGCTAAGATTTTTTTTCCCTCAGAGCCTTGTAAACTGCAATTTGTGCTCTGGTAAGAAAAACCTGGCAGAGGAGTTAGGATAGCCATTACCATTTGAAAAGAAGCAATCATAAGGCCGCCGCTGAGTCCTTTGTCCACTAAAAACGCTGATTTGCAGGCAGTGAGTGAAAAAGTGGAACCGTCACTAAATAAAACCTAGAGCTAGGTAACTACCCCCACCCCCACCCTTGGTGGCTTTTTAGTGTTGGTTAAGTGTGCTTTTTAAAAAACATATCTTAAATCCTACACTAACTATCATTATAACAGTGTTATTGGTCATGAATGTCCTTTCTCAAAAAAATAATAAAAGGATGCATTGGAGAAGTGGTAGGTGGAACACACACCAATGGTCAATGGAAAGGCTAGAGCTGGCTTTCAGCTGTGTCTTATTCTTTTCCCTTTTGTGCACCATCACAATTTTCCTCTAGTCATCCTCTACACTGTGCTGTTTCGCCCCACTGTATCAGTGTGCATCTAGGTTTCTCCAGTTTTATTTATACTCCAATTTTAAAGTGAGTACTGTATTTCTAACCTTCACATATTTAGCCTATTTGAGTGCACTTGGCCAAAAAAATAATGCAGTTTCAGTCCATGGTTTGCTGTGGGTGCACTTGGCTAAAAAATAATGTCGTTTCAGTCCATGGTGTGCTATCCACGTGTGGTCACCTGTACACTTTTCTATTAGGTAATCCGTACACACAAGTAAAAAAAATAGCTACAAAGCTAAAAAAGATAGTTGCTAGTAAATATTTGGTGATAGCAGTCACACGATCCATTTAGTTGTCAAATAGAGTTTTAAAAATTAGTTATTTCAAAAGTTTTTTTGTCTCCTCCTCACCCCTTGGAGACCATTAATAATAATAATAAAAAAAAACATAGTTGCAAGATTTTCATTTGGATAATTACCTGAAAAAAAGTTAATCTATCACCCCAACCATCTTATCCAGGTATATTTAAATTTGGTGTGTGTATTTAATTCAGATATATATTATCTTTCAAAGGCAGATACATTTTATATTCCATTTTTGGGATTCTTGGCTATGGTGAAGGGCATTTGCAGAAAGGCAGCAGAGGGTTAGAAATGAGTTTGTCTTTATACTAAAACACCAGGCTTTGTTGATGAGAGCTAAGATCATGCGTGTCCTTCAAAAGCCAAAGTTCCCAACAGCCAATTTCTGTTCTGGATACTGTATGTTAAGTTTTAAGGCTGTCCTTCCATTAAAGACATTCACTACGTCTGAATAAGAGGGCTTTATTTATCTTCATTTGCATCTAATACCTTAACAACAACAACAACAAAATTTTTTTTCAAGAGATGCCTTATGAAAGGGAGTCACATTCTATTTTGGGGTGGTTTCTGAAAATCACAATAGTCACTGTGGAGACCGGTTGAGAGGTCAGTAATTCATAGGCAGGTGTGGGTGTCTCCTCTGACTGCTTTGCAGGAAGGCCCTGAGCTTCTTTGTAAAGTTTTCCAACTTTCTAGTTTTCCTTGTGTGCATCGGCCCCTCACAGAGAACATACAAGCAAGAAAAGAATTAAAATGAATAAGTGCATAGGGTATTAAGTGCAAAGTGGGTAATGAGAGAGAGGGTCAGAGAAGGGCTGGGCTTCCGTAGCATGTGTCTGGAAAATGCAGGCAGTGGTGAATCTGTATCAAAAATCAGGCACAGCAGGAGGTGATCGTCTCCCAGGTAATGGGTAAATGATGAGCAGATGAGCCATCCTCCTATTGATTTAAGCATTTTGTTCCAGCCAGTCACAATTAACTTTGATTTGTTTTTACTTTCCTCTTATAGGTTTGCATTTAAAACACTCTTGGAGCACTAATTGTATAAAATTCTGGTAACTGCACATTCTCTTTTTAGAGAGGTAATGAGTGAATGAATGAAAAGGCAGGGATTATTGGCCATTCTAAGGGGGGATTGTCAGAACATTTCTACTTGACTGAAATTGTTTTGGAAGGTGAGCTGGAACAAGAATCTTGCAACTAAAATGAAGTGACTCTGCATGTGGTTCTTGGATGTTTCTTTCATCAAAGGATTCCGCAGAATTGTTCTTAGGCATAGAAGTTGATTTAAATTTTATTTATGAGAAAATATTTAGGTGAATCCAATGAGAACATTATAAAGTATGTGTATTTGACTCAGCAGGTAAATGAGAGTCTTTGAAAACTCACTTGGAATTATTTGAGATGAGTTTTCCTATTATCATCACGGTATTCCCCCCCCCCCCCAGTATAGAGATTGCCATGTTGTGACAAATAAACTATTGAAATACTTCGAAAAGTTTTTAGAAATGTGCCCCAAGGAAACAATATGTAAATTGTTTAGTTAATTCACATGTCTATTTAGCAAAATGTTGCTGTTACTGAAAAGTCCTCGAACCTTTAGCACGACATTCCAGAGCATCTACGGTCCTGTTTGAATGTACACCTCTTTGGTTGTACATGTTTGGAAGTGATTAGAGTTACCAGGCTTAGCAAATAAAATTAAAGAGTTCCTAGTTAAATTTGAATTTCTGATGAATAATGAATAATTTTTGATATATATATGTCTTATCAATATTTGCATTTTATCTGGCAACCCTAGGTGGCACTCTGATTGGACAGACATTGCAAATATGCATTGAATGGACAATTTAATTATTTATAAATTATAAATTGTCATTTATAAATCATTCTACTTTTCACTGTCAGAATAGGTCACCAAACTTGCCCCTTCAAATGGAAATCAAAAGTCTCTTTAACTCATCAGTGCTGGGTTTAATTTCCCCCATAATTTTCCCAGGGCAAGGTGTGACTTGTCATTTCAAGCCTAGAGTAATTTCTGGCTGACTAATATCATGGAGACTTCAGAGAAGGGGACTGAGGACCAGGCTTACCTACATTGATCAGGCTCTGACTGGAGTGTTTGGTGGTTACAGGAACAGAGGACTGAATGATACGATGAGGACATACTATCTTTGTGAAGCTACATCTTTCCTTTTGTGGCAGTATGGTGACGACACATACATATACATTTGTTACCGACACTCCTGAGACGGTCACCATCAAGGTTCCTTCTGCCCGGAGTCATTGGAACCAACAGAATCAGAGTGAGTTCGGTTTGGAAGCAAAGGAAAGCTTTATTCTTGGATCAAAGAACGGAGAGGTGCGAGGAGAGATCTAGAGCACGTGCTGTTTTCTGGACAGGCACGGGCGGGGCTGCCTTGTACGAGTGTCCTCAGCGGGGGAGGGGAGGGGAGGGGACGGAGTTCTCGCGGGACACGTGCAGCCGCGCTGCTCACGCTCCCAATCACAATGCAGGGCGCAGCGTCTCTGCACACGGCCCCCAGCCGCCCCCACCCCCACCGCCGCCGCCGTGGACTGAGTGTTGTGCGCCGTGCAGCGCCTCTGCCGGAGGCCCGTCAGCTGAGGTGCTGGGCGCAGCCGTTTCTGAAGGGCCGGGTGCGAGGCCTCTGCGTACAGACCCCTGTGAACCAGTGAAACTAGACTGAGCGCAGAGGATAAGAAAAAGGTTAGACTTTATTTTTATTACCCAGAGTCTATTTTTATTTCCCAGGAGTGGTTAATGGGCTTTGCCTGTGACATAAATACACACACATACAGACGACCAAGTTTGAAACCCTCGTGATTCTAATCCTGGTAGGCTCTTCGGGGAAGGAAAAGATTCCATGTTCTTTTATTTCACTCAATTTCGTTCATCATAATCGAGTTGCCATGAAAAAAGCTAAGCTACAATGTACCGAAAAACCAGATACCTGGTTTATTTTGGGGGCCAGCATTCATTTTTGCTGGTGTCATTTCTGTCATAGTCAGTTCAGGCTGCTGTGACGAACCTCCATAGACGGTGTGGCTTCTCAACAACAGACATTTATCGCTCACAGTTCTGGAGGCTGGGGTCCGAGGTCAGGGAGCCAGCAAGGCGGGGTTCTGGTGAGAGCCCTCTTCCAGGCTCGCAGGTGGCCATCCTGTCTGCACATGCTGGGCGGCGGGAGCTCTGCTCTCTTCCGTCGCTTTTAAAGTCAATAATAATTCCA
Organism: Vicugna pacos; assembly: GCF_048564905.1. Classification (NCBI taxonomy): domain Eukaryota; kingdom Metazoa; phylum Chordata; class Mammalia; order Artiodactyla; family Camelidae; genus Vicugna; species Vicugna pacos. Next base: position 23,548,168 of record NC_132991.1, read on the forward strand.
TACATGAGGGCTCTGCCCTCATGCCCCAGCCCCCTCTCAAAGGCCCTACCTCCTAATACTGTCACACTGGGGGTTAGGGTTTCAACACGAATTTGGGAGCGGGGGACACAAACTTTCAGTTCATAACAATTTCTCATTGTCCTGATGCTTGTTTATGGTCTGTCAGAAGGACTATTTGTGGCAGAAAAGTTTGGAGCCCTGTTTCCCATTGCCTAAGGTCCCTTCTCTCACCTGTAGTGGAGAGGTCCTGACAAGCCCGGGTCTCCAGAACATTTTTCGAGTCTTCCTAAGTTCTGCCTCAGACCCTTCTCCAGACTGCAAAAGCCTGCTCAGTGCTTCCTCAGGCTTAGCATGGAAGCGTGGCGGCGCTAACATCCTCAAGGGCAGCCCTCAGCTGATGGGAGCCAGACGCCTGTGGAGAAATGTTTCAGCCACCTATCTTTCAGATGGGCAGTTCTGAGAGGCACTCAGCAACCTTCTCAGAGGTTCCGTCTTCAGCAGCAGACTCTTATGTCCCCTCATGGCACATAATTTGGCTTTTCCCTCAGCTCTGCTTCATTTTCTCCATTCGCTCATTATTTCTAGGAATAACCAACATGCAACCAATTCCTTGTCTTAAGATCTGCTTTCAGAAGAACTCCAGCTAAGACTCCCCTGATACTCTTTTCCTCCCAGCACCATGGTTCTCTCCTTGATCTAGATTCAGATATTTTGCTTCCTCTGTTTCCATTAAGGCTTACTTTATTTATTTTACTTTATTTTTTTTATCAGAGGAAGTGAATTCTGCCACTGTACCTTCTACTAAAACTGGGTCAAATTGGTTACCAAACACACGGGTACATTCAACGCACCTAAACTTTCCTTTACAAGAAAAACCGCTTTTAACCAAAAACCCACTGCATGTGAGGGCATATGCTAAGGGATCCATGAACATTGTTTCATTTAGTCCTCAGCATATCACCAAGAAAGAATCAGTATTTCTATTTTACAAATGAAGAAACTGAGACTCAGAAAAATTAAGGGGTTTCTTTCAAGACCCCAAAGAAGCTAGTAAGTGGTAGAATAAGCATTGGGTTCTGATCTGACTCCAAAACTCATTCTTTATTCTTTTTAAACTGAGGTATAACTGATTTACAGCATTCTTTTAGTTTCACATGTGCAACATATTAATTTGATACTTGTGTGCACTGTGAAATGATCACCATAAAAAAAATCTGGTCACTATCAATTATCATAAAAAGTTACAAAATTTTTTTTTCTTGTGATGAGAACTTTCAAGATCTGCTCTCTCAGGAACCTTTGAACATGCACTGCAGTGCCATTGACTGTGGTCACCATGGTACACACCACATCCTCATGACTTGCTCATTTCACAGCTGCGAGTCTGTGCCTCCCAATCTCCTTCACCCCTTTTTCCCACCTCCAACACCCCTCCCACCAGGCAGTCACTACTCTGTGCTCCGTATCTGTGGATTTTGTTTGTTGATTGTTTTGTATTTTATATTCCACATAAAAGTGAGATGGTACAGTATTTGTCTTTCTCTGACTTATTTCGCTTACTGTAATACCCTGGAGGCCTATTCACATTGTTGCGAATAGCAAGATTTTCTTCTTTTTTGTGGCTAAATTGTATTCCTTTGTGTATGTATGTATGTATGTGTATATATATACCACATCTTCTTTATCCATTCATCCTTTGTTGAATTCTTAGGTTGTTTCCATATCTTGGCTATTATAAAAAAGCTGCAATGAACATATGAGTGCTCATATCTTTTCCAATTAGTATTTTTATTTTCTTTGGATAAATACCCAGAAGTGGAATTCTGGGTATCATATCATAGTTCCATTTTTAATTTTTTGAGGGACCTTGATACTGTTTTTCATAATGGCTGCACAAATTTACATTCCCAAAGCAGTGCATGAGGGTTCCCTTCTCTCTACATCCTTGCCAACAAATTGTTGTTTCTTCTCTTTTTGAGAATAGTCATTCCTAATAGGTATGAGGTGATATCACATTGTGGTTTTGATTTGCATTTCCTTGATGATTAGTGATATTAAATATCTTTTCATGTGTCTGTTGGCCATCTGAATGTCTCTTTTGGAAAAATTTTCTATTGAGATTTTCTGTCCATTAAAAAAATGGATTTTTTATTTTATTCCAGTTTTTTTCTTGTAATTGATTTCTAGTTTAATATCATTGTGGTCAGCAAAGATGTTTGATGTGATTTTAATCTTGAATTTATTGAGAGTTGTTTTATGGCCTAACATATGACCTCCCCTGGAGGATGTTTCATATGAATTTGAGCAAGTTGGTAACAATTTAAGTTTGAACAAAATCTAAAACTCAACATTTTTACTAATCCTCTCCACATTTAATGTTTTTGATGTTACATTTTACAGTTTTTTAATTTTGTGTATCCCTTAATTGATTATTGTAGTTATGGTTATTTATTTGTTTTTACTACACATGTCTTTTAACCTTCATACTAGCTTTTTAACTGATTAATCCACTACCTTTATGATAATTTACCTTTACTAGTAAGATATACACTTTCTTATGTTTTCTTGTTAATAATCAATGCCTTTTATTTTTCAGCTTAAAGAAGTCCCTTTAGCATTTCTCATAAGGCCAATTCAGTGGTGACAAACTCCTTTAGCTTTTGCTTGTCTGGGAAATTCTTTATCTCTTCTTCAGTTCTACATGATAACCTGACTGTGTAGATCGTTCTTGGTTGGAATTTTTTCCCTTTCAGCATTTTGAATATACTATGTCACTCCCTTCTGGCCTGCAAACTTTCTGCTGAAAAATCTTCTGATAATCTTATGGGGGTGCCCTTGTTATGGAACATTTTTTTTTCTCTTGCTGCTTTTAATATTCTCTTTTTATCTTTAACTTTTGACATTTTGATTGTAATGTGTCTTGATATGGATACTTCTAGGTTCATCTATTTTGGAACTCTCTGTGCCTCCTGGATCTGGATGTCAGTTTTCTTCCCTAGGTTAGGGATGTTTTCTGCCATTATTTCTTCAAATACCCTCTTCTCTCTTCTTCTTCTTGGACACCTATAATGTAAATGTTATTTCATCACAGGTGCCTTATGATATCTTCACTTTTCGAAATTCTTTTTTTCTTTTTGCTGCTCTGTGGAGTCAGTTCCACTGTCTGGTCTTCCAGGTCACCAATCCTTTCTGTTGTTTCATCTGGTCTGAGCTTGAACTTCTCTAGTGTAGTTTTCAGGTCAGTTATTGTATTCTTCAACTCTGTGGCTTCTATTTGGTACTTTCTTATACTTTCTGTATCTTTGTTGAAGTTCTCACTGTGTTCATCCATTCTTCTCCCATTTTGTGAGCCTTTTTATGACCTGTAAACTCTTTTTTTTTAATTGAGTCATAGTCAGTTTACAATGTGTCAATTTCCAGTAGAGCACAATTTTTCAGTTATACATGAACATACATATATTCATTGTCACATTCTTTTTCGCTGTGAGCTACCACAAGATCTTGTATATATTTCCCTGTGCTATACAGTATAATCTTGTTTATCTGTTTTACATATGCCTGTCAGTATCTACAAATTTTGAACTCCCAGTCTTTCCCTTCCCATCCTCCTCCTCCTTGGCAACCACAAGTTTGTATTCTGTCTATTGATGAGTCTGTTTCTGTTTTGTATTTATGCTCCTTTTTTTTCTTTTTTTTAGATTCCACATATGAGTGATCTCATATGGTATTTTTCTTTCTCTTTCTGGCTTACTTCACTTAGAATGACATTCTGCAGGAACATCCATGTTGCTACAAATGGCGTTACGTTGTTGTTTTTTATGGCTGAATAGTATTCCATTGTATAAATATACCACATCTTCTTTATCCAGTCATCTGTTGATAGACATTTAGGCTGTTTCCATGTCTTGGCTATAGCAAATAGTGCTTCTATGAACATTGGGGTGCAGGTATTATTTTGAAGTAGGGTTCCTTCTGGATATATGCCCAGGAGCAGGATTATTGGGTATGACCTGTAAACTCTTTATCAAATAAATGACTTATCTCCACTTCATTAAGTTTTTTCCTTATTAGGTTTTGTCTTGTTCTTTCATTTGAAGCATTCCTGTTTCCTCATTTTGCTTGACTCTGGTGTATTTCTATGTATTAGGTAAAACAGCTGTCTCTCCCAGTCTTGAAGGAGTGGCCTTGTGGAGGAGATGAAACTTATCTTTCAACCTTGCCCTAGCTCTTGGTTGTCTCTCGAACCTTTGTGATTGTTTAAGCAGCCTGATTGTTCCTGGTAGGTCCCAGTTGATGAAGGTGTATCAAGACCTGTCAGTGTTCCAAAAAGAGGGTTGTCAGTGAGCACCGAGTTTCAGGCTGATTGGAAGCCAGACCGTCAGGCAGCAGCTTTTAAAGGATGCTAATATACACACTTCTGTGGGATTGCAATTGTAAATCCTGCTGGCCTCTAGTCTGTGTGATCTGGCGTCCCCTGGGCAACACTTGCAAAAATCAGGAATTCAGACAAGGGTATAAGCTCTTCTGGGAGGTACCAGGGAGATGTAGGGAGGCAGAGGAGGAGCACAGAGATGGTGTTCCCCAGCCTCCGTTTCCTGAGAGCACCTCTGTAGCCTCTAGATGCATGGCACACCTGAAGCCTGCCCGCAGGCTGAAGCTCCAGGACAAGTGACTAGGCCTTTTTTACAGAAAAGCTGAGGATGCGTTTCAGTCAGCTATCTGTGCAGTGCCCTGGGGGTAGTAGCCTGCCAAAAACTGTTTCACTGATTGTTCCTGAGAGTCCTGTGGGACCCAGGAATGCAATACCCCCTGGCCACCAAAGCCAGGAGATCAAGGAGCGTCTCTTGTGCGAACTGTGTGTGCCCACTGGCTTTAGCGAATTAGTGGTAGAGCACAGGACCAGGTGTACCTGCCAGCTTTTGCAGGGCTGCTAGAGAGCACAGGGTCAGGGTGTGCCTGCTGGCACTATTCAAGGTGGAGGGAAAGCACAAAAACCATACCTGCCAGTGCCTTCATCCCTGAGAGAGTCCCAGCAGGCCTCTGCTCCACTGTAGAGGCTTTATGATTAGCAAATGAATCTCCTTCATATTCAGTCTAGGCACTTTTCAAACTGTTGCTTTTGTGCTGGTCCCCGGGGTGAGTGATTCCATGTGTGAGCCCTTTAGGAGAAATATCTCAGTTTCCTACAGCCTTGGTTTTCAAAGCCAGGCATTCAGGGAGCTCATCCCTCTGTTGCAGGTTTGCAGGTCCCAGTGATCTGGGTACCTGGGCTGGGGCATGGACTCCTTGCTCCAGGTTTGTGGGCTCCCTCCTGACCGTGGGTCGCCAAGTTGGGCCTGGAGCTTTTGGTGAGACTGGTTTCTGCCTCTCCTACCCATCTTCATGTGGCCCTTTTATCACTTATTGTGAAGGAACTATTCAGCTAGTTTGCAAGTCTTTGTCAGAGGGTATTTTTCCATATATAGTTGCAGATTCAGTGTGTCTGTGGGAAGAAGTGAGTTCAGGATCTTCCTACGCTGCCATCTCCGAAGCCTGTCATTTTAACCACTATACTATAGAGCTCACCATATAAGGCTCTTAGAAATTAAAATTTTGTTATCATATACCAATATGAGTGGCTAAAGGAATAATTGAGTAGGAAGTAGAGGTGAGAGTATTGGTTTATATCAAATTAGGCAAAATCTTTAAAAAAAAGTTTCTGCTCTTTTGCTCAGGCCTTTGCTACTAGCAGGATGAGCAAGTGTTGTGGTCTTTGTACTATTAGGAAGCTATGGGGCCACTGATGAGATCAGAATTGCATGACAAACAATCCAAGAAAGCCCACTTGGGCACAGCCCTGAAGGCCAACCCTTTTGGAGATTCTTTTCATGTGAAGGAAATTGTCCTGGAAAAAAATAAGGGTTGAAGGCAAATAGCCAAATTTTGCTATTCCAGCTGATCAAGAAGAATGGGAAAAAAATTGAAGTCTTTGTACCCAGTGATGGTTGCTTAAATTTTACTGAGGAAAATGATGAAATTCTGGTTGCTGGATTTGGTCACAAAAGTCATGCTGTTGGTGACATTCCTGGAGTTCGCTTTAAGGTTGTCAAAGTTGCCAGTTTTTCTCTTTTGGCCTTCTATGAAGGAGAGAAGGAAAGACTGAGATCATGAGTTTTGATGTTAAAAACATGGTAGTAATAAATTTTCATATGCCAAAAAAAACCTCATAAAAGCTTCCTATATCGACTTATAATTGAGTAAAAATTCTGAAGTGCTGCTTCCATCATGAGGTCTGGAGCTCTATAAACCTGTGTCTGTTTTGGTTTACAGAGCCTTACACATGGTAGGACTTGAAAAATGTGCATCGGATGAGTTAATTGGAGTATTGTAGAATATGGTTTAAATTGACTTCAATGAACCCAAATTCTTAGTGATCCACCTTATTAAACAGTTGACTTTAGCGTCTTTTAAAATGATTTGTTACTTGAAAAAATAAAGTCCTAGTAGTGTCACATGATTTAAGACCAAGTGTTTAGAAAAATGCTGTAACATGGTTCTCAGTGAAATATGGTGACTTCAGTTAATTTAAAACTCTTGGAGGCAAAGGGAAGTAGAAACATTCCATCTGATGTTATAGTAGGCACATAATTAGAGGTCTGGAAGTGCTAGTGTGCAAAGCTTACGTGTAGTAACATGACTTTCATGGAGACAGGGAGCGGCTACCCAGAAAAGCCACAGAACATCTATTCTCCACTTGGAAAAGGGTGGGAGAGTTAGTAACCTCTTTTTAACAACTTACTTAGAGGGGAATGAGGACCCATTACAAGTCTTCATTGTCTACCTATCTTGACAAAATAATATATTTAATAAATATTAGAGTTTTGAACTCCTTAGAAACTGACTACAGTTTGGGATCAATTCTGTAAACCCAGCATCTTTATCCTATTGCATCCCTTGGTGTAGAGGTAGGAGTTACCCATGCAAATGGGTTACCCTGACTTTTTATTGACAGAACTTCAAATTCTCTCTGAATTTCCATGCAGTTCGGGACTCTATGGCAGTTTCTAAAACCTTCAGGAGGGTGTTAATTTTGAACAGTAATAAAGATGAGCATATGCAAAAGATGAGATAGTTCTTTGCTGATTTCTGTTGGTTTCTTATGGCAACTGTAAAAACTGGCAGCCCCCTCAAGAGAGGAGGCAGAAACTATTGTAGTCCCAGTGCCTTCACCACTGGCGGAATTAGCTACACCAAAGAAACATTACATCAAAATGTAACTCAGTCTTTTACATGTTCAGCAATGGGAGCTATGTAATAAGCAAAAATAAATTTTGTCTATTGGATTTCAAGACTGTAAAAAGAAGTCTAATATTTTGCCATTCAACATGTTGGATGGAAATGCCTTAAGATAAATTCAATACAATCCAAAGGAACTTCAACATATGTATAAATGTCTAAAATTCTACTCAAAAGATTGATTGATTTTTAGAGATACTTTTAAGGTTCTTTTTGCATGAGAACCAAACTTCTTGCCTGAAAAATTAAGTTATTTTGATTGGCTGAATTTTAATGGACAATTTAAAATGTAAATAACAGAGAAGAATATGATTATTATATATTTAGTTACATACCAATTACCATGTCTGAATTCTAATTAGGATTAGGATACATGAATCAGTGCAGCTAATATATGGGTAAACATAAAGTACCCAACTGACCCAGTTAGGAGAATTAGACTTACATACACCTTTACAAAATTAATGCTAACAGTGGGTACAGACTCCATCCAGAATATTTCTTAGACCAAATTTAGGAACGTCCAGGGCATTTTTCTTCAAAAATGCCTAAAACGATACCTGATATTCAGTGTCCCTATATTTAAGCTTTTATTTGGTTAAGAGCACTCAACCAGCTTGAAGATTTTGGATAAATACCTCAAATTATAAAGTTGTATATGTGAACTAAGAAGCATTCGGTATCATCATTAGACAGACATCTGTGACTTTTAACTCTCATTGATGTAAGCATTCCCCACTTTGTACTAATGTGAGACACTATTTGAATCAGAACTCTTGGGGTCTGGAAAGACAAAGAGTCTGATGAACCCATACCCTTTCAGAGAAGAAAGAAACATTTTCTTCTCATACATGTGTCACCTATAATTGTTGGCAGAGGTGGTGTTACCATCAGAAATTAGGGCTAGAGGTAACAAGCCATGGATTTCCACAAGCTGCTATACAGATACCTGAGATCGCTCTGGGAATTAGCCCATCACGTTTGTAAGATAGCCATGTTTTCTCACATTTAAATCTGGGGCTCAGGAAAATAGCTTCTACTGTGTGAAATAAGAATGACTTTACTTGGGAACATTCACTGTTCTCTCTATTTAGAAGGATATCTGAAAGATAATAGTGGACTATCATATACTTCAAGCTTTAAAAGTTTGTCCTTTGGACTACCTTGCAAGTCAAGGTTGACTTTAATGTAGAAAAGCTCTCTAGTTTTTCCTTATATGAATGATAAGTGGCATGATCAGGATTACAGAGTGAGTGTTCTGTCCCTGGATCTCTCTCCTAGAAAGGTAGGCAGGGACCAAAGGTACCAGCTCTCTATATTTAAGCTGTTCTTTGCCGAACAGCATACTTACATAACTTCTACTCATCAGTGGGGACCTGACTGTATTATCACATAATTAACTTATCAACTAACAGTGACCTTAAGCAGGTGCTGACTTTATATGCACACAATTTAGGCACTGGTACAATCTAGTTTATTAATTTTTATTTTATTATTCCTGTATTCTCTAAATGTAATATTCTATAAACACTGTATTGTTATATAATATACTACTTAGTATAGTACTTAGAGAGTAAATCACTAAAAACATAAAATTAGTCCATTATACCTAAATATTTCAAAATTTGCAAACAGAATGGTTTGGTGGAATAAATCAAGCCTCAGAAAACATGATTTCCAGGCATATTCGAGTTCTGTGAAACTGAATAGTCATATTGCCTCTTGGACCTCCTTTTCCTAATATTTTAAATGAAGAAATTGAAACAAATTTTCTTTAATTTTTTCCCACAGATCTTTATGTTCTATGCATTTGTTGAATGATGATTAAGAACATAACTTCATACTGAGTACTAAAATTGGGAGGATACACTTTCATTTTCTTCTTGACTGTTCCAAAGTTTAATAAGTTTAATTTAGGTGGAGTACTGACATTTTCTGTGGAACACTGAACTCCATTAAGCCTCTGACTAAAACTTTTGTTTTTTTAATGGATAGGCAAAATATAATTAAGAACTTATAAAATGTTTTGGCCTTATTCACATGTGTCAAAAATCCAGAAATAAAAATGAAGACTTGCTTTATTTAGAGAAGAGTATACAGGCTTTTGTTAGTTCCAGAATGATAACAAGGTGTTAGAATCATAGAATGCAGAACTGCAGATTTATGTTTGGTACCCTGCCAGAAACTACAGGGTTGAAAGAACATGTCGATTTATGTATATTCTCAAGATTTTGTTATTCAGTCTCAGGCTGTTTGACCATTTGCTGGGATTCATATTCTATTTCTAATTCTTAACCTCAGACTAATTCTTAGAATAAAAATATGATTGACTAAATGTTAGCTGTGGAATTCAGTAGGTTCTGAATATGGATAGTAAGAAGGGAAAAAAAATCAGGAAAACTTAATGTGTCTGACCAAAACTAAGAAAAAAAATTGATTTCAATATGTCATATGTTATTTGGAGCACTTAAAAATACTCATTCATTAAGTCTGAAAATGTGCTCAGAATTTATTTTAAATGATCCAACTATTAGCTTTTATATTTCACATCCACAGCTTCTTTATTGTTTTACAATCTCTACATCTTTGAGGTGAGTCACTTTTATCAATATTTCACACCTGAAATGACAAGTTAATATTATTGATGGTGGCAGTAAGTTGAGTTGATTATTCTACTATCTCTTATTGAGCAGATTTACAGTGCTATCAATAATGTTCCTTGGTAGTTAAATGTTTTAGATAATCTTCTTATAAATGCATATCCTATACATATTGTACATTTCCATGTTATCATAATTGACATTTATAACTATACACTAGTTATCACTACAATGTATCAGTAATAAGGCAATAACTACTATTTATACTGTGTTAAGTATTTGCATTTTCCAGAGGTTCAAATACCAAAGGGATCCAAGGTGGGGCCAAAAGAAGGGATAAAGGAGACATTCTAGACTCTAAATAGAAAACATTCAAGAATTGCTTTGATATCAGATTTAGGGAGAAAATATGCCAATAAGAAAATGCTTTTTTTTCAGGGTTAAATTGGCATTTGTTACTTAATAGCATTTGTCATTTTCCAATTTTTCATAAGTAGCAAATTAATTTCAAATCATTTTGCTCTTCCAAATGCCTTTGTGTATTGTGTTTCTTTTTTCATATTCTTTTGGATAACATTTGAGGAAAAAATAAGACTACAACAGTCATTGATTACAGTCAGGATGGAAGACAGTTGTAAGACCAAGGAACAGGTGGAGTATGTATGATGGGAATATTCACTTTTTGTGCCACCATTTTGTAGCTGTTTAAAAAAAATTTTTTAGCAAATGGTGGATATTGTTTCTTTACAAAAAATGGTTCTGTACTGGATCCATCTGCGAAGTATAAACATGTCATCAGCACTCATTTTCCATCTCCAAAAAACATTCCCCATGTCCATATTTGATTTTCAAGTGCATCTGTGCACTGATGGAAACCCTCCCAACATGCTGCCACACAATTGCAAAACCCACACATTTCTGTCTTTGAATCAAGCTTTCATGAGAGCCTGGCCTCCCCTGGGTATAAGCTTGTTTCGAAGTTGCAAAGGTCCCCTGGGTGACCCCAATAAAAGAAACTTCAATGTCCACAGTAAGGTTAAGTTATTCCTTTTAGGAAGATAATTTTGTCCATGAAGTGTTATTCTACTTTATTGTGAAAATTTTTTGTGTTATCTTAGAATCTCTCTTTTTTCCCCCACACTGTACTTACCTAATGATTAGCCCTTGTATGACTGAGTTTCTCAGTGACTAAATTCACATTTAAGAAAGAAAGAAAGAGAAGATCTCAACATTAGTTTGCTTATTTAGAAAGTTTAAGCAGAACAAGCAGGAAGTCCATCTCAGAAAGTTGAAAGGCAAGCCTCCTGAATTCTACGAGTCCCTCGCATTGTTGGTAATCACGTAACCTGAAAGAATTTAAAACATCACTGGAGAAAATTTAATCTCTTCATAAACACACATTCAGAAGTGAACTGCTTGATAAAGAAGGAAATTTTATTTTACCTCATTATTTCCCCAACGCGGGACCAGAGTTACCTTCACTATAGGGCAATGGAGTAAGCCTTGCCTGTCATTTTTAATCAGGTTGTTTTAGGTAATTTTTGTTATGCCCCTCATTACTGAATTGTTTATCAATAGGTGCAGCAAGTGTCACTAGCTTTTCTCATCAAACCAGGTCTGACAAAGCAGCACAGTGCATGGGAAAGAGGCAGCTAGGTGAAACTAATGCCATAGATGTTTGATTCATTAGGAGCTTATTGTTAACGGGGATGTCTGATTGTAAAGGCTCAGTCAAGCAAAAGAGTGCAGAGTAATCAGTCGGATTTATAGTTTGCAGGGCTCAGAAAAAAATCAACATAAACCTTTGGATATAGCAGAAACAGAAAAATCCCCTTTGGGCAGCCCTAACCTGGAACCAGCCAAATAAGGTCATGCTACACGAAGGTTTCCTGTTAGGTGATGGGAGATAGAGGCGGATTAGAGCCATATGGCATGGCCTATCATACCTTCTGACTTAAGATAACAAAGCCAAGCTTTGTGCTTAGCTGTTTTTGACTGACATCATCAATTTTATTTTATGTTGGTCACCTCCGGTAACAGGAAAAAATGGCCTAGGGTTGATAACACATGCCTTTTTTTTTCTTTTTCCCTTTTAGTATTAAGATGCCTAGAAGCTAGTTTTGTGCTGTTAAAAATTTCAAAGAATTAGTAGCTTACTCTTCTATCACCCATCCTCCAGCAACTGTCAGCCCCCCTCCCCCTTGTTTTCAGTTTGTACCTTGCAAATGAGAGGCAGCCTTATTCAGAACCAGATGTAAGGCTCCTAGAGAATGAGCATAAGCTGGTGTACTTTAAGCCTAATGGGAAGTTTTATATGCAAGGGCCTTGAACTGATTAGTATAATTCCCTCTTTAATACAGCTGTCCCTCCAGATTAAGGTAAACCAAATGTTGCAATCAGAGATTAGTGTACCTTGCCAGTTATTAACATCCCCGGTGCTCAGCAAGCACGTCAGACGCTAATGCTGTGTATTTATTTGCCACTTCCCCACTGTAACTTGAACTTCTGCACCTGTCAAAGCATTCCAGTGAAGAGAGGGGCATTATTGGAAAGCAAAAGTTTTATACCTGTACACCTGTTTTGTTTTGTCACAGCTTAGATTTTCTTTTGGCAGGCCAAGACTGCCAGGTGCTTTAATCTGCTACTCTTCTGGTTTTTTAACGAAAGACTTTGTGTACTAAATTGCATTTGTTACTTTCATATGCTTGCTTTTATGCCACCAGAGAGCTGCTCACCTAAACTGAGGGCGTGTGTGTGCCTGTGTGTGTGTTTTCTTTTATAAAAGAGGTAAAGGGTGAGGTTTCTTTCCCAGAAAACCCACCTGTGTCTCCTGCATTCCTTAGCTTCTGCAGTGTTTTAAGTAACAAGGTGGGTTGCACAGCTGTAATACATTTGGCAGGATATCCTGCCTTCTTGCAACCCAGATGTCAAGAAAGACAAAGTCCTGGCTATCTCAGAAAGATCTGACTATGTTTCTTCCCCTCCTCAGCCCCCACCCAGGGCTCACTTGGACTCTAGGGCCGAACATATACAGTAAACACACTGGAGAAGCTTCGGATGGTCCCCGTCTTGTGTTTTTGGTAACGTTGGTCAGGGCGCAATGCCCCCATCCTTTTTCTTCAGGGTGGCAAGTAAGGGAAAATAATGGAAAATTTGAGGAAGAGCCCTCACACTTGTCAAAAAAATGTGATTTTTATCAGCATCACTTATTACTCAGAGATTGAGAATCAAAAAGTACTTTCTGTAAAAAAGGCATAGTTTGCAAAGGAACCAGTAGGGTCATGTTGGGGTCTGATTTTTTTTTTTTCCGTATGTGGGTTTAAAGCATGTAGCTGTGCTCTTACAGAGCAATCACCTGATGCCAGCAGAGGTGGGGCAACACCTGCCACCCCCTAAATTTTGTCACAGACAGGAAGGAGCCACAGTTTCCTAGCTAACCCATGACACTGGAAGCAGTTACTGATTCAGGGTGTTATCAGTGCTGGGGGAGCATTTTTCTCGTTTGCCCTCCTACCCGCCAGCTCCATCTTGGTGTTTGCATGTTGATTGCTGGGTGCAGAGTTTCTACACGTTACAGCTTAATTGCAGATTTTTTAAAAAGACAAAAATATGTTCATATCTTAGGAATTATGTCTTGCAGCCTACTAAATATGCTAATGCAGCACTAAGCAGGGATAAAGTTCTTGCCATACCCCCCAACAGTTGCGTGGAACTCGCTGCCAAGTGATTGTTAATTGTGAAGCACAAGCAGGCTTTGCAATCCATCTTAATTGTCATACTTACTTCAGGTTTCGTGATAAGGCTCGATGTTCTGTTTAAAGTGACAATGTTGACAAGGGGAAAGGGTGTGGGCCTGAGCCTGTGGTTCTGAAGGGGTTGCGTGCTCTGACCTGCCAAAGGTTGATATGGACGGTCTGCGAGGGGATTTTAGTTGTCATGGGGTCCCCAGGCGGTTGAATGGAGAGACGGTCTGTCCTGCTTTTTCCTGTTAGGATCCTGACACGTGGAGCATTGATGAACTCAGCACAACGTTGAATGGGAGCTTTTTGGCAGCTGAGACACTGGGGCTAAGCTGCAGGTCAGAGATAACACCAGTGCGGATCTCCTCTTGCACAGCTACCAGCGCGCTTTCTCCCCTCCTGAGTGCAGGAAATGGCTCATGTTAAATACGTTCACTTTTCAGTTTTCCTCTCTTCTAAAATGGAGCTTGACAGATTGGACTTTTCAGCTCCCCCTTTTTTTCACCACCTCTGCTTTCTACCTCAGAAATACTCTTCAGGAAGCAGGAGTTAATCTTGGTGAGGAAACAATAAGGTGATGCTTGATTTTCAGGGGAAAGCAGAAGGATATGGCTGCCTTGGTGCTGCACATAGACTCATAACTCCCCACCTTTGAGGCTTTCCCCTTCACATTTCTTCAGCACAGACCAGAAGAGGGACAGAGTGAAGAACCTACCACTTAGACGGATGTAAGAGAGACCTATGTGGCTTTAAATAGCCGTACAGAATAGGAAGGACACTTTTGGTAGGGAACGCTGACTTTTAAAGAGGGGCCTCTCCAGTACCCATGTGGCTCACCGCCCGAAGGGTGAATCACCGCTGACACCAAAATGCTACTGCCTGTAGCTGAATCATGCAGGTGTCTGCGATGTAGAGAACAAAGGGGAACGGGTAACAAGAGTTACTTTGATAATCTCTTGTCAACATGCTGTATTCACAAAAGTGATGTAGGAAAAAGTGCTATCTCATTATAGTGTCTGTCCTAAACTTGGGCTGTCAAAACTCCATTGCAGGAAAGGGTATTTGAAATTGATTCTTGTGTGGTATTGATGAGTGACTGTGAAACTAATAAAACTAATAAATGGAAACTGCCCCCAGACCAACTCAGAATCTGACTTAGGGTACATCTGTATGGTCTCAGTGAGGTCTGAATGTTTCCTTTTCTCTCTGATGAGTCCTTGACGCCCTTTAAAGCAAAAGGGAGGTTTGTGAGAATGTGTGTGTGTGTGTGTGTACGTACGTACGTGGAGGTAGAGGGGACAGGACTGGCAAAGGGAGATGGGATGGAGACTAGGGCATGGGAATCGAGAAAGCTTTCTGGTCAAGGTTGAATATGCATCAGAAAATAAAAGGGTTGTGGGTGGAAGTGAGAGTAACAGTATAGTCCCAGGCTAACACCTTGGAACAAGCAGGGGGATGCTGCCCTTTGATCTTTGTCACCTCTCACCACTCTGTGCACCCTTTCTGTCTCATGAGGGCATAGAGCAAAACTGAGAGAGAGAGAGAGAGAGAGAGAGAGAGAGAGAACGAACGAGTGAGTGAGATTATAAAGCCAAACTTGGTGAGTCAATAACCCTGAGGAGAATGATTCAGGTTTGGAACTCCATTAGAATTTGTTGTGATGCAAGGTAGTGGCACCCTCCATAATAGAACAATTTTCCAGTCCTCCCCACCCACTATGTAGCCTTTGTCTTCTTGGAGCAATTGGGACTAGGATATTCTTAGACGTATTCTAGATACCTCTCTGGCTACCACTGGTGGGAAACATCCAAGGACCTTTGAGTTCCCCTGGGTTTAACTTTAGATAGAGTAGCAAGAACTGGACAGCCTCAGGAACCCAAAGAAATAGTGGAAGTAAAGTGTTTCATACAGTTGTCAGCACATAGTAGGTGCTGGGTAAATCCTCACTCGTCCTCTTTGAAGAATGAAGCCAGTTGAATTTCTTGTGGAATGCTTCTTTTGCCTGTATTTCCAGTTGTAGCCCTGCCTGAAGAAACTTGTGAGCTTGGAAGGGGCTGCTGTCTTGAGTGGAAGATTTAGGTTTGGTTGTGTTTTCTACCCGCTTTGTTCAGACCCAGTGTGAAAGTTGGAATTGACCCAAAACATGCTAATCCTAGATGTACATGATCAATGATCATTGCCGTCAGGTCAAAGGGAGACAGCTACAATATGGTTTCAAGAGCCTGGAAAACCCTTACTCTCCATGTGTCTCTCCAGTTAATCTTGGAACCTGCTAACATTCCTGATATTTCTGCTGGTAGAAATAACTCTGAGTAAAAGCCTGTTTTCTTGATACTCCTCTTTATGGTACAATTATGATTCTAGAGAGAGGCCACCTTTTGTTATGTGGATACTGTTGATTTCTGATTACTATTTGTGACAACTGGAAAGAGAGAAACTTGATACAAATGGCAGCTTTGTTAAAATAATACAACACTGTGACCACAGAATGGGACAAGGAGATTACTAGGTTGGGGTTGTATTCCACCAGATAATTTTGGATCAAGATGCACAGATAGCAGGAAAACTTCTAGTCAGCTTTGTGAGACAACCTGATCTTAATTTGGGCTCTTTTCTTTCTTCTTGACATGACATTTCATTTCTAATGACATAACATGTGAAACTGCTGTTCCCATGTTGTCTTGGGCTATTCAGAATCTTTCACCTTGCAGATAGTAGGCTAGGAATTCTCAAACATTTTTCTGCTCCAGAAAGTGTGCGCACACGTTTGACACTTCCATGGGTATGCCTTGATTGTGGTACAGTAGGCATTCTATTTCAGCCTTTACTTTAAACACGTCTCCTTGTCCATCCTTGATGTCCCCGTGGGAGGGCATGCTCTTTGCCTTGTGCATGCTCTTCATCTTCACATCTCATCACTGTATAAGAGTTGCTGCCTTAAGTGATACGCTAATTATATAGATGCTTTTTCTTTTTTTCACACAGTTTGCATGCTTTTGCCATTTCTCTAAGGGCCTTACTCCCTGTAAGTATTTATAATATGTATGTATGTGTATATTTGGTATATGTATGTGTGTGTTTATATATATATAAATATATATGTATATATACTCATTATTTTAACAAGAAATAAATTCATTATGTGTGCTCTGCAGTAGAGTTAGGTTAATGGTTGCTTTGAAAAATAAAGACTGTTAAGTGACCAATGTGCTTTATCTTATTTGGCTATATATAGTCATCCCTTGGTATCTGCCGGGGATTGTTTCCAGAAACCCTGCCATCCTTATACCAAACCCTGAGAGTGCTCATGTCCCTTATGTAAAATGCACAGTACAATGAATACAGTTGGCCCTCCTATCCGTGGATGCAAAACCCATAGATACGCAGGGCCAGCTATAATCTGAATCCTTTACTTTTTCTTCACATATCACATGATTTTACCCTTGGCTTTTTTCTTGGTTTAAAAACTATGTGCATTATTTTCCTTTTGACTACACTAATCTTACATACTTATTGCAGAATGTTTGAAAATACTGAAAATTATGGGAGAAGTTAAACTCACTCATCACCCCACCATCTAGAGTTAGCCATTGCTATAATTTGGTTGCATTTTCCTACCTTTTTGGCTTATTGTTTTAAGTATTGAGAATGCATGGGTCACTCTGTAATTTCTTAATTGTTAACTGTTTTTCTCTTTCCTTTTCAGACTTTCAGCTCTTCAAGTTCTCTTTATTCCTTTCGTGCTGATGGGTCCCATGTGGGACCAATATAGTACTTTTGTATCTGAAGCTAGATCTGACTTGTATTCTGGGAAGGTTAGCTCACAGCCTCTACATGCTACATTTTGAACTTCTTAATATGCACTTTCCTGCTCTGAATCAGTGATTTATTTTTTGATCTTTGTTAATACTTCTTTTCAAGCTTGAAACAAAAGAAATTATCTAAAAATAACCAGAGACTCTTATCCAAGACTTTAAAGGAGCATGAGCCAATAGGTTGACACCTTTGATCCTTAGGTAAAAAGTTACAGTTCTTTTGTTGGCTTTCTGCAAAAGGAGGAAGTAGGGGCAAATTACACAGCTGATGCTATTTTATGCATGAAGGAACCTACATTTGACAGCTAGTAAACAAGTTTCAACATTTCTTTGGTAAAGCAGCTCATTCATTTAACATTTATTTGTTGAGCTAACCCCTACCATGTGGCAGGCACTGTTCTAGGCATGGGGATTCAGTGGCCCAAACTCCACCCTTGTGGGAGCTTACTACTTAAAAATAAAGGAGCTAAACTTTAAAACTTTCTACTTAAATTCCCACTTTAAAAAGTAATTGCACTTCATTTCCTAAACTCTGAGTCAGTCTTGAAGCATGGGAGGAAAGAGCTCTTTTATTACAATGTTATTATGTATCAAATAATGTCTTTGCTTCCAGAGCCCTCTCTCCCTCATAATTCTCCAAGTTTCAATTTTTCAGTAGGCAAAAAGACAACGCAGTGATAAAGACCAATTTTCATAAATTAAAGTAAATGTCCTTGATTTTGATGTATGTTGTTTTATTGAGGAAGGAGATCAAACAAACAAACAAACAGGAGATGTAAGACTGATTAAATTCTTACAACTATTTTGAGGAGTAAATACCAGATGCAAAATTAGGAGCAGTCCTTTACTTTCAGATAGAGCTGAATAGTTTTGAATTTGAGATTATGGATTTTGCCATTTAGTTAACCTACATGGTAATGGAAAAATAACTATGAGGCGCTAAGCAGAGAAATAATGTCTGAGGCAGAAAGACATAGGCCAAAATTTCATTTGCTTCAAATGTGTAGTCCATGGAGGGTCTATAAGATGTGCAGTGAAGGTACAAAGGAATATGTAGAAATTAAGAAACCAGAGCAGACAATGGTTATCTTGGTGGCTTTTATTTCCACTTGTTTCAATTTGAGTGTATTTTAAGTAATTTGTCAATCAGACATCAAGGGAGATGAATTTTACAGATAGAATTGGACAAGTTTTTTTTTTTTAATCAGAATTCAGGATATGCCATAGACAGTTAGATTGTGACATGAAAATATTGAGAGTTTAAATGGATGCTACATTAGAAATTCTCCTAGATTCTTGAGTTTGTGTGTAAGAATGGAGTCTTTGTTACTTTTTTTTAGAGGTTGATGGGAAAAGTATGTGTTATAACTCAACTGAGAAAGGAAGAGTGTGTGTTGGAGACAAGAACTTGTGCAGTTAAATAACTCAATCTGTGGGATAGAATATAGCTGTTGACTAGTGGCTGAAGACAGAGACTGTTAGCTGGAAGGGTTGATCAAATTATTCACGAATGTTGGAAAGTTCAGAAGAAGAAAGGAAAAGAACAGAAGAAGAAATGGAGGACCTAAAGGTGAGGAAAGAGAGAAAAATGCAAGTGAACCAGGGTAAACTACAATAGATTATATTAAGGCAGAATTATTCTGGAGTTTTGATACCAGCTCATCACTAGGGAAAAATGACATTTTTTTTTAGGCAAGGTTGTATAATTTACACCTGTAAGTATTTGGATATAAGATAATCTAGGAACAAAGAATATAATAACATTGTGTTTTCCAGAATCTATAGGAAATCCTGGCTAAGCTTAAGTGGTACTTTGTGAAGAAAGATGCAAAGACTCCAGGTTTATCTTTTAATCTAGTTTATCCCTATTTTAGCATGTTGTCCTTCGTTAAAAAGAAAGTAAGCTACCACTGACCCTTGATTGAGTTTCAAATCCAAATTCTTTCCCTTTATTTCTCCACTAGACTCTGTCCTTTTCAAATCTCAAAGCCTGTGAAGTTCCACCTGTTCATTGGAGGTTTTCCTTCTTCTGTAAGATGAGATACCAACTATTTACAAACCTATAGAGAATTTTTTAAAAAAAATTTATTGTGGTAATGAGCTTTGTCTTTCTTGACATGTAAGAGAGCAAAGATAGTGCCTTCCCACTTAGAAAATGTGTACAGAACACACAGCACGGTGTGCTGCATCTGTGCTTTGTCCAATACATATTAATGGATTGTTGGTGAGAGGGCACATGTCACTACCGGAACCTCCTGCCTAATGCCGGGTCTTAAGAGGCCTGAAGGTTTTTGTGAGCTGGAAGGATGCCCCACTGTGGCAATTCCTTACATTTAGGATTGAAGAGACGGTTTTCCTTTTTAACAATGGCACCACTGGTGAATTTCATTTGATATATGCATTACTTGTATTGAGTGTTCAAGAGTTTGTTAATTCAGAAAATTCAAAACAAATTAAAATGTAGATTGCATACTGTATCTACAGAGCATATATAGTGTGTGTATATACATATACTACCACAGTATATGTGCATACTGGGCAATATTGAATTTTAAAATAAGAAAAGAAAGGTTAATATTTCTACTTTGAAAAGAATCAATCTATTTGGTCAAAATAAATGAAGATCTTTCAAATTGTTTACTTTATGTTCTGCCTTTATCCATCACTAAATATTCATAAAATATCTACTAAATATAGAGATAAAGAAGGCACATTATATCCTCAGAGAGCTTTTCATCTAGTGGGTCAAAGGCAACCACACAGAGTGGACTGTTGTTTTTCATAACAGAGTTGAAGAACACCGAAATGAAAATAGCAACAACAAAGGAAACCTAACATTGAAGAGTCCTGACTGTGTTTCAGCCTACGTGACATGTTTTAGGTGTGTCATCTCAATCCTCAGGACCACTTTGTGAGTTACAGGTACTCTGACTTCCCCCACCCCACATAGACTTTCCAGATGCAGCGGTAGATAACTATACATACTAGTAAGTTACCCAAAGGCACACAGCTAGGACATAGCAGTGGGCCTGTGAGCCGAGTCCGACCCCAGAGCTGGAATCGTCAGCCATTATACTCCAC
The DNA here is from genome assembly GCF_048564905.1 of Vicugna pacos. Taxonomy (NCBI): domain Eukaryota; kingdom Metazoa; phylum Chordata; class Mammalia; order Artiodactyla; family Camelidae; genus Vicugna; species Vicugna pacos. The sequence continues at coordinate 23,568,679 of NC_132991.1, forward strand.
TGCCTCCTAGGGGATGGGGAGAGCGAAATCACCTCTGACTGGGGAGGGGTCAGAGATGTTTCTTTGAAAAGCGATCTCCTGGTCTGAGTCTTAAAGAATCGGCTGGATTGTGAGGCAGGTGGAACTACAGAGAGGGAATGCAAGTTAGAAGACAGTTATGGAGAGGGCAGAGCTCCGGCTTGAGTAGCGTAGAGCTCGGTGGGGCGTTGAGAATACACAAGGGATGCAGTTGGGAGGCGGGGCAGCTGTGGGCTGAAAAAGGGAAGGAAGGCCAGGGAATCTGGTCTAAATCCAATAGGACCTAAGAATAAAATAGAGTAACAGCTTCATAATAAAAACTGAAAGAATGGATGTTAATTAAGGGGTAATCATTATGAGGAGAGTTTCATCAGCAAAGCCTTCTTAGAGGAACTGGGTTTTAAACAATTATTTGAAGTTGATAGGAGTGGAGTAGAAAAGCATGCCAGCAACCTAGAATACTGTGATTTAAATAGAACACTAGAACATGAGGAAAATGAGGAAAGCTGATAGACGTCCATTTTTCATGCTTTTAAGGACTGCTGAGGGACAAGGTTGAATAGGTAAATTTCTACCTCTCACACCTAAAAAAGGGGGAATGGAAATATTCCTCCCAGTTGTCTCCATCTCAGTTACTCGCTTACCATCCACCCAGCTGTTCAAGTAAAAACATGACAGTAATTTTTGATTGCTTTTCTTCCTCTCTCTCTAAAATATATCCTGAATCTTCCCTGCTTTGACCCTTCATTAGACTCCCCAGGGAGCTAACACTCTGCTGTTCGAAAGCCTCAATCAGATCAAGTCACTTCCTTGTTTAATACCCTCCAAAGGCTGCCCACTGCATTTAGAACATTTTCCAACCTCCTACCCCCTTAAATTTCCAGGCTTACCCTATTTTGCTTTTCATTGTGCTTCAGCCTTCCCACCTCCTTTCTGTCTCTTGGATTCACCAAGGTCATTCTCACAGTAGGATATTTTTTCTTTTTCTTTTTGACTGTTTTTTTCTTCCAGCAGAAAGTCAGCTAAGAAAATATCCTAGCCTTAGAGAGCTCTTCCTTGGACAGCCGAGCTGAACGATTATGTCCATGACTGTTTTCTTCCCTTGTTTGTTGAGAACTAGGCCACTCTCTCCAGGAGAATTTTGGCTCCAGAGGACAGGACTTGCTTTGTCTTAGCCAGTGCTGCAAACTCAGTGCCTAGGAAAGTGCTTTGAATATAGTAGTTGCTCAATAAATATTTGTTAAATTGATGAACAATGAATGAAAAGAATGGGAGTGAGGATGGCTTGAATAATGGGTAGAGCTTATGTTTTATCCAATAAATGAATTAAATTGTGGAATAAATCATGTGGATTTTTTAAAAAATTATGTTCTGTTTTCAACAGTTAACCAAGTTGTTTTCTTTGCATACCAGCTTACTGATGGTGGGTAGGTGGACTAAAAGCCTTTTGTGTTGCAGGGGAAAACAAGTTTGAGATTTAAAAGAAAAAAAAAGGGTCTTAGCTAATCCATAGGGTGGGTGAGAGCTCAGCCAGAATGCTCTTTGGAATCCAGACAATTCAGTGACAGTAACACTCACAGTACGTGTTGGGGAGGTCAGATGAGATGAGTTTGTGACATGTGCAATCACTCCTGATGTGTTTGATTTTTTGACACTGTTTCATGGTGACATTTGAATTTGAATGGGAAATGACCTCCTTGTTCACAGTTTCTTTCCTAGTCAGTACAGGATCACTCCTTCAACAAAAACCAGTACGTTTTATTCAGTATACTTCTCCAGTGTCTTAACAGATGAAGTTAATGAATTTATTTTCTCGTAGAGAGAGTGATTTCAGGACAAGGAAGAGGTTTGTAGGAGCTGTTTATTTTTACTTTTTAAAAAGGAATACCTTCCTGGCAGATAAGCAAGTAAATAAGCCAGCAGTCTCAACAGCTTTCCTGGAAGGAGTCAGCCGGTGCAGGTATGGGAGAATTCCTTCGGCCAGCCTTAGCTTCCCCGGGCTTTTCTCACACTTGTGTTGGCACAGTTGGTGGCGTTCATTATTAGCGGTGTGTCCTACAAGCCATTCACTCATGGAATATGGCCTTGGGAGTGGAATCTTCATGTGAAAATAAAATTGTCATTGTTTTTTATTGGCTCGGGAGGCATCTCACATCATGAAAGAACATCCTTAAACAGACCTCAGTTCTGAAGAAGAGAAGGAAAGGTGAGGGGGGAGAGAGGGAGAGAGAGAGAGAGAGAGAGAGAGGTGCCCTCCATGGAATCAGCCTGGAGCTGAGAAGTTAAGGGTTTGCTTTGTGCGGTGCGAGTCGCCTTGCCAGTCTCAAGCTGGCACTGTGGGCTTGCTGTAGCTGCTGCTCCTGAGCTGAGAAAGGAGACGCTTCGCTTCAGTTTTACTGCTCAGCCTCACCATGCGTCTCAATATGCTTTTGATTTTTGTATTTTAAAAATAAGGTGAATGATCTCAAAAGGAAATCATTGCAGGCAATTTTATTCTTTGTGTTTTCTAACGGACAATTAAAAAGCAATCCTGGTCCTATTCCAGAGATTTTCTCATTTCTTAGTACAACTGCAATTTAGGCACATATAATAGTGCAATGATATTATTAGATATTATCATGTTTATCTTATTCATGAAAATATGTGACACACCTTATTTGTATTCTTTTTGGAGGAAATGTCCTGGAATGGGTTTTGTCCTGGTTCCTTTTTGCGCCTCTCATAAGGTGTGTGTTAGAATTTGAGTTCCTAGGAATAAGAATAGCATTTCTTTCTTTTTTTCTCCAGGAAAGCATAATGATTTTGAGCTTTGAGGAGTTTCAATGGGCTATTGTTGCTTGTTTTTTTTTTTTCCACAGTGTTCTAGCCCACTAAGTCCCACTGTGACACACTCTCTACCTCCAACGGCAAATATTTATATTTCAAATTAAATAAAACTATAATTAATTTTCTTCTGAAAAATTTTTGGAATTTTGCTTTTTCAAGATCTATGAGGTAATTGGAGACACCCCAGACTATCACAAAACTGGCGCTGGGAATCACTGCTTTAATGATTAGCATTTTGTAAGCCTTCAGAAAATATTAAAACCAGGATAGATTTTCTAATTTCTAGTGGGTGGATTCACTTTAGTATAATGTAATGTGTTAACAAATGTGCAGAGAGGAGGTTGTGGATCCAGAAAGATGGCTTTTGCAGAAGGCTTTTATACAAATTAATTCAAAGAATAACAGGAACAGTTGTGTATTGGGGCAGAAGAAATAAGGTGACTCAATTAAATGATAGAGAAATCTCCAGGAAAAAAATTGTCTCACATCAACCCAATACTAACAATAAAATTCTCATTACGGAAATCAATAATCCTGCATAAATGCATAATAACTTCAAAAAGGGAATCTTTTATTAAGTATTTTTTATATGATTGTCTATGCACCACATATTGAAATCAAATACTGCTTTCCTCTACTTTAAGAATGATGAAGTTCTCTTCTATGTCTCCCTAAAGAGAATCTTAAATGAGAAGGACCAAGAGAGTAATTTGCAAATAAATTCACCTACTGAATTTGTGCCTGAACTTACTATATTTACCTAATTCATTTTTGGCTTTTGCTTAGCTCTAGCCATGGCAACTTTCTGAGAAATTAATGCTAAGTTCTATCGGATTCCTGGAACATTTGTACATGGCAGTGATGAATATGTAAGGGTAGGGCAAGCTCCAGGGTTTGGGTCCCACTCAGAAGGGGGTCTTAGGCAATGGCTGAGGAGCCATTGTGTGGTCTAATTGGTACGGCTAGCCTATTGCCATTTCATGGATCCAGGAAAACAGTTTGGTCTCTTTCCACATTCAGAGTTGAGCCTAACATACTAGTAGTCCTGAACTGAGAGTGTTCAGGATCCATTAATTTGATGCTAAAACCAGGATCACCTTTGTGGCTTTTGGAGATGGATTAAGGATGTTTGTAGTGTTCACAGATATACGATTTGTAGACTACAATGGTAAACAGGTAGACTGAGAAAGGATACATGGCCCTGAAAATGCTTCTGTTTTGTCTTTTAGCATGGATGTCTGGTTTAGGCTTCCTGAGTTTTTTGCCTGGTGTTCTGCAGAGAAATTTGCATTCCAAAAGATAGGCCAGGCTGCCTTCCTGCTTCTGAAACCGCTAGAAGGTGTTCTGATATAATAGGTGTTTCCCCAGCTTTTTCTTGGGTGAATCCTCCATCCACCTGGTTAATACAGGTTGTATCTGGTTAATGCTCCAATAGTCTTGCATTTATTTTTCTTTTAACTTTTTTGAGGAATAAGGGTCCCTACTTTCTTTAAGAGAGGTTATCTGTTACACTTCAATAAAGCTGAGAGAGAGCGAGAGCGAGAGAGAGAGAGAATATGTAACATTATTTTGAAGATGATCCTTTCATTTTTAACCTTTCGTTCTCTTTACCCTTTACCACCTAGATCTACAGGTACAAACACAGGTGAAGAACCACTCTATCTCTGCAATGATGCTGAGTTCCTGAAGGTCCCTGTCCCTGTACACTTCTCTCATTTTTTTTTCTTACTGTCCTTACATTTTTATTCATGTAGTTTATCTCTTAACTGTCTTATTTTTCTATTTATATCTCACAATTTAGGATTTGCTTGGAGTGTAAAATATGTTTCAAACTTGAGAGTGAACAAAACTAGGTAGCTTTGTGAATAACACCCCTCCTTTTTTTATTCCAGAATTATTTAGAAGGGGAAGAATGGAACTTTTCGGATCAGTCCCATCTGCTTTGAGCTGGTTAGGCTTTCAGTCTGGCCCAGTTCACTGGCATCAGATGCCAGTAGTACCAAGGTCCGGGTCTGATCCTCCCTTGGGCTGGTTTGCTGCATATTTTCCCAACAGGTTGTATGGAGATTCAGGGCAGTCATTATAGAAATGCTTGTCTTAAAGGAGATTGGTGAACACATGAGTGACTAGGTGACGAATCCAGCCCCATTCTTGGATAAACAAAGCCTACGCCCCCCCATCATTTTTGCAGTGCTCCTGGAAGTGAGAACTTGGTCCTCAACCTCCCTGCATCTCTGTTTCCTCACACGTAGAGCGAAGATTAGATTTGCTCCCTTTCTACCTATCCAGGATCTGTGAAGATTAGGTAATGGCTGTAAAGTCCTTATACAGAGGTATAAACATTATCATGAACAAGGAGATTAGTCGACAAATACAAAGAATATTTCAAGGACCCCCCAAAAGTGTATTGCCTAATAACTTTGGAAACAGTAGCAGTAGTTTGCAGTCTAATCCATTCTGAGTTTGGCTTCGCTGCAAAAAGCTAGGTGTGACTATTTAACCTTTTTGTTTATTAGGTAAAAAAATTGATAGTGAACATTTTTATTAATAAAAACAAAGTGGGCTTTGAATCTGAAACAGGTTTTATTTGAAAAGAAGGTGAAGGCGAAGGTCTCTAGGAACATATGTGCCACTGAGGAATATTTGCATACATTTGATCTGCAAGCACGCTTCAGTGATTTTCACAGTATACCTTGGAGTTTAAGTTGTAGCAAAGAGCCATTGCCATCACTCAGCACCGTAGTTCATTCTCTCTCCAGCTTTATTATGGCACACAGCAACAACTTCATTTTTAGCATTAAAAAAAAATCCTCTTCACTTAATTCAGACAGTGACCTGCAGGCCTCCTTCTGACTGAAGGAGCCATTCAGAATACTTCCAGACAAAAGCAGGGCTTTTTCCTAGCAACCAGATCAAAGCCAAATCTCCCAGAATAGCTCCCTCCCAGGTTTCCTTTGGCGCATAGGTTCACAAGGATTCTCAGGCTCGTGGTATCCAGTTCAGACTACTCTTTCAAACTGCAATGGAAAGGAAAACTCCTGAGGAATTTTCGCAGACTCTGAGAACTGGCGGGCATGGCAAAAGCACTTAATCTCGGGAGAACACGGTGGTCATTTGGAGCATCCCTAACTTTGTTATCGCCTGCATCTGCATGTACATTCTGTCGGACTCCCACAGAATGAAGTCTCTGTTTCCTTTCTGCCAGTACCTAATATCAGCTATGCCCAGGAGCTGGCTGATGAAGACTTCCTGTTTGTTTTGAGTCACTGTTAGAGTGATAAATATACTTTAGCTTTCTGCTTAGAGAGGAAAGAAACCAGCTGTCCTGAACGAAAGAGAAAAATGCAGAAATTCCACTGAATGGCCCTGTTATCGTGGAGTTTCAAGGGCAGCATCAAAATGAAAACTATCAGCCTGGACAAAGTAAATAATTTCCATATTAAAGCATCTTGCTGCATGCATAGACCTGTGTTGTTTGTCTTTAATCATTTAGGCGAAAGATGAATTTTTCACTCTTCTAAGACTAACTCAGCAATGTTTAGAAATTTAAAAAAAAATGTAAACTTACACTACAGAGCAATGGTGAGCTATATAAATAAACAATTACAGTTGTGGTTTTTTGATCTGACCACAAGCTTTTAATGCCATTTTTGCATGAACATAAATGCTTCTGGATAAACAATAATGTTTACATTATCAGTGGCATCCACTGTTGTATTGAGTCATTTACATACATGATTATTTGGATATAGAGTAACCTAAGAACAAGAAGAATCCTATAAAATTATTAAAACAAGGATAACAGGAAATCCTTTATAGCTTAAATAACACTTCTTAAATAAAGCTGTGGAGTTTTTATGTTTTTGATCTTGTTTTTGTCCCTTTATTCTCAATAGGTTTTGGATTTGATGACTAGAGTGTCCTTTGGAATTTGTATTTTAATTCTGATCTGGAGGACAGTGCATTTAGGAAGCCTTGCTGATCTGACTGTCTTGACCACTGCAATCTGGCTTGTCTTTTGTTTTAAAGCCCAGTTTAGACTTGACTTCCAGTAGTTATGAATTGGAAAAGATGACAACATCGTACATGTACTGGGAGTGGGTATGAATTGCTTATTTCCTTCCAAAAGCTATGGTCTCTTAAAACAATTTCTAACAGTAAAAGAAGAAGTATTTACTAATATCTACAGTAAGTCTCTTTGTCCAGGGTAAAGAAAATGTTTAATAAACAAATTCAAAATAAAGTTAGCATTAACACTTTTATTCTGTCAAATTAGTGAGCAGATACAGAGTCAAGATGGTGTGCATTGGTCTTATCACAATGTATCTGATTGTATTTGTAAATTGAGACTTGAAAATGCCCTTGAATTGTTGTATTTAAATAAGGTTCTCCAACATGTCAGTGTCAGTGGTTGGAACATCAACACAATAGCTTCCTGGGTGAAAGAATTACAGTGCTAAAGGCTTGATGGAGACTGGCTCCTTATCATTTAAAAGCTCACTTTAGAAAAAAATTCATGTGATGTTGGCAACTTATAAAGGAAGACAGGCATTTAGAAATGTTTAGCACATTAGTTAAAACAAAGCCAAATATACTAAATATTGTTTTTACTTTATAAATATGTTGTGATGTGTTTTTTTTTAATATTCTCACTTTACTGACCCAAGGAAGTTGAGAAGAAAGTATTTTTAAATATGATGGAGGATGGAAAGCTTAAAATACTGAACAGTATATTTTCTGTCAAAATGGAGATCTGTATGTATATGAACTTAGAAAGAACAGAATCAGAGAGTGGATGGTATTAGGAGAGAGGAAAAAACAAGAAGCAAGGATTTTTTTGTGGGTAGGGAAGAGGGTATAAAACAAATTTATGAGAAAAAATTATGCCAGGGGACAGTTTTAATGGGTATATCAGCCTCTGTACTTTAAAAGAAGAGGTTGAAGTTTGACAGAAATACATGAGTTAGTGGTTTAGGTGAGGGTTGTTTGTTTGTTTTTTTTTTTTTTTTGTAAAATCTGTAATTTAAAATAAATTGGAACTCTAATTGGGTGGAACCTATCACTTACCAAGTATAAAAAGGCGTGAAGAAACCGCCCTTTACCTTTTCCAGTGCTATTGAATGTCAAATATCTTGTGCTGAAGTGAAACTATTATGGTCAATTTGGTGTTGCCTATGTTAAGTCACCATTCTTCTCAGCACTAGTACTTCCTTAGATTGTTGAAAACTCGCTTTGGTTGTGATGACACATTTGTGATCCAGCCTTAAGGAATGAAAAATCTGTAGGGATTCTACTCATGGATAACCAGTACCATTTCCTCATGACTGAGTAAAACATGAGAATCACGTCTTATATTTTCATATTGCATGACAATTTACAAAATGCTTTCATTTGCAACATCTCGCATGGTCCTTGGTTGTATCTGGTTCTGGTTGTGAGAGCAGTAACAGTGTGTCTTCTGTCCTGTGCCAGTGGTGATAATTCCAGCACCATGGTTCCTTTGAAGAGGACAAATATCCCTCATGCTGTCAAACATTTCAGGACCATCTTCTTATGAAATAGATGCTTCAAACCTGTGTTTTCAAGCATAGGAACTGTAGCAAAGTGAAATGAAAGTATGTAATGTAGTTAACCCCGTATCTCCTGGAACTTATTGTAACACCACACGCCTGATTCCAGGAGTCTGGGACAATTCTATTGAAGAAGGTGAAGAATAGGCATGGGGTATAAGAATTATGGGAATCCATTTGCTATCTGAATAAAGTTTTTTTTTAAAAACCCCTATTAGAAGAAATGGGGGTCATAAGGGGGGATGTTTTTCACACCTGTCTTCACACTTCTGAGGTGATAAGTCCAGCCCTCACAAAGTACAATGGCAGGTTTCACACCAAACCCACCCAGGCATATTCCTATAGTCTCCTAACTCATTTATTCTTTGAGAATAAAGAGGCAACAAGATCTCTTGCACAAACCAGTGGCTTAGAGATGTCTCTGCCATCTTTGTTTTGCCCTCCTGTCTTCCAGATGTCTGCTATCTTTTGCATATCATGTATGGGTCTCCAGGGTAATGTACTAGGTTTTCAATAACTTTGGCTCTACATCAACAGTCTTCCTAGTCTTGATCTTAATACTCAGTGAATTAGACACCTGAGTTTATGATTTTACCAACTGGGCTCATACAGTTTCTATGTGTCTTAGATTATCTTGGCCAACTTTTCTATTCTACTTCAGTCATGCATTGACATAAAGATAATTTATTTCTCATCATCTCTTATTTTTCAAAATGGTCTATCTCTCTGATCATAGCCTAGAGTCACAGAATATTATAACTGGAGTTAACTTCAGAGACCACGTAGGGCAATGTCTAACAACCAACCAACAGACCTCTTGATTTATCAACCCTCAAACCTGATCTTCACCATTTTTCTCCAGCTCGGTTAACACTCATCTTATGTAGGTAGGTGTTGAAAAGAAAAATTCCAGAACCTATCCTGGACTCCTTTTTGCCTTTACCACCCTGTATACAATCCATTAGTAGATCTTACCTTTTTGCTCTCCTGACTATATCCAAACTTTACTGAGAGCCACCATCACCTCTTGCTTTGATATGATAAGAGCCTGAAATTTATCTCTTTGCTGCATATTCTCTCATATTTCCCTGTGTTAGTTTCTATATATTATTTTCTGAGACCTTGCTTATTGATTTGCCTTTTTTTGTGTGATTTTCTGGCTCTGCTACCCCTCACTAGGCTGTAAGTTCCAGGGGAGTGGAGACATTGGGTATAGTGTACACTCTGTAGCACATATAATTGTGCCTGCGACATCTTACACTTTCAATGAATGTTTGTTGAACAAATTAATCCCCTCCTACACAGACTGGTAATATGGTTCACAAACAAGCAGATTTCTCTTAGGCTTTCAAGATTAGTTAGTAAATCTACAACTACAGCTCAGGTCTCTTGTCTCAGTCTAAAGCCTTTGTCATTGGACCATACTGTGGTTACTGCAGTTCTTACCGCATAAGACCTTGCTAAATACACGTCAGGAATGCAATCCTCCTTGCTCCTGGCCTGTAATGTGGGGCTGGCTGGAAAAGTGAGTGAAACTCATTATAAGATCAGTAACTAAGTGGCTGGCCAATGTCCAACACAGACCTACTGCACCAAATTCTACTCTTCAACAAAGTTTTAGCATACCATCTAGTGCAGGTAATTAGCTGTAAAGGCCAGTACAAACTTTAACTTTCTGGATGATCATTCAATACCATTTTAGCTGTAATGTCACCTTCAGATATAGAACCATTTAATTTTTAAAGCATTCTTTGCTTTGTCTCTGAGAAGTAAGTACGTTTCCACCTTCCAAGGCATGCTTTTCCTCCTATACTTACGTTTCGAATCCATTTTTCTCTAGCCTCTCGTGAAGTCTTGTTTATTCAAAGAATTGTGGGGTCTTTCCTGCATTCTAGCCTTTCCCTCTTCACTGCCTTCATTTGAATGGTCATGTGCAAGCTTTAGAGTCTGTAGACCTCAGTTTGAACAAGACTCTCTCATTACTAGCTGTTTGACAGTAGACAAATTAGTTAATTTCTCTGGACCTTGGATTTCCTCACCCAAAAAATGGGGATAAGGAAGGTCAATTGTATAGATTAAATTAGAAAACGTATGTGAAGAACTCCCTGTCACAGGGTATTCACTAAATGGTAGCTACAAATATTATTATAGAGATAATCAGATTTCCCTTATCTGAAAAACATCATTAACATAAATGAAAACACCACCCCAAATTCTCTCAGCTCTACTACCCCTAAATAACCCTTCTTTGCTCATCGTTTATATTCATGGCCAAAATTCTTGCAAAATATGCTCTATATTTATTCCCTTTCCGTTCTCATAATACTGTTGTGTCTGCACAGACTGAGACATGTATGTTATCTAGTGTCAGATGTTACACTCTTGATTTTTCTATGCAAACCATGTTATTATTAGAGATTTTCTATTTTTCATGTATCTGTGTTCTTTAATTGCATCACGAGTGTCAGTCTTTCAGGAGAATGAGCTGAAATTCACTAAGCTAGGCTTAGTGGCTCCAGAGAACTGGAATTTCCTCCCAAATGTTCCACAGTCTTCCAGATATTATTGGAAGAATTTGGAGGTGATGAAAGGTGTTGGGTACCCTAACTGGGAGGTGGGTTAATGGACAGAGATCTAGTCAAGATTCACATAGTTAAGAAAAAAAGAGAGGTATGCTATTATTTGAGGGAGACCCAAATAGAAATTTAGAAAGAGCTAAGTTGCTGATACAGGAAATGTGTCTCAAGAGGAGACACTTCCAAGGGTGATGTGCCGTTTTCTAGAGCTAAGGGTAGTACTGGAAGGTGAGTCTGGAGGAGGAACTTAACAGGAAATTGTAGGACAAGAGTGAGCTAGACACCCTCTCAAAGCTACTTCTGAGAAAAGTGAGAACTGAGCAGTCCTCTCTGCACTGCTAGAAAGCCTTATCATAGGTTGGGCGGGTCTGTCTATAGAAAGAGACTTCATCAGCGGACCATGAGGAACACTGGGCAGTGAGATAGTAAGTAATAATAACCTATTAGGTTTATTTACTTTTTTCCTTTTAATTAAAAGAACAAAGTAGCTCAACTTCTTGCTAGTGTATCTGCTGTGAGGCTCACAACCAAGATGTGAAAAGCTGCAAATTCACCTGGGTTCTCAGTGCCACAAATGTCTCTGGAAAAGGGAGTCTTCTCAAAAATAAACTCAAGCAGCATCCCAGGTTGTGCTCCAACCTACTTCTCTACCTCCAGATGCTTAATGCTCTACCTGGTCAAGCGAAAACGACCAGCTCCATATTTACTCAACCCATTCTTAGTGAATGGAATATCTGCCACATCTTTTCTCCTAACAACAAATAAATTTTTTTTGAGAAAAGTTTTAAATATTTTATTTTAGTTGGAATACTACAAAAGGCCAGTTACTGAAAATTACATTGGGTCAATCTTAATCAGACTAGGTTATATCCAAGTCTTATGTGAAGTATCATAGACATTTTGAGGCCTCTGAGGTGACTTGGTATGTGGTCCCTCCAGGGTTTGAGTTGCAACTATGATGAGTTTACTTGAATAGAGAATCTATCTTCTTTTATTGTTTTGTATTATATTTATCATCTTCTTATCTGCACTATGTGCCAAACAGTTTTCCATGGAATGATTTATTCTAATAATTAAAGGAAGGCAATATTCTTTTGGTGGATGACTGTTTTGTCTGAGTTGTAAAATATAATTTGCCTTTTTCTTTGTGTCATTGTTCCAGAAGAGATTCATATTTAATTAGTTTGTGGTGTACTGTGGCTTACCTTTGTCTCCAAGTAAAAGATTTTTCTTTTTCAAAATCAGATGGATTCTTAGTTGACAAGCTAAAAAAATCTGCAGTAAAATTAAAAATACTAAGAATTTCCATTAAAATTTGCTTCTAAGTTGCCATAATTTAGCACTTCAGATTCTGAACACCTATTAAAGAAATACTTGTTTGCATTATGTTAGATGTAAATTAGGTGACTCACTTTCTCCATCTCCTTCTCTATATTTGTTTTTAATTCTGTTCTAAAGCAGGAGCTAGGACCAAATAAAATTAAAGCATCCTTTTGGTTTGATTGGGCTAATATTCTTCAATGGTTTGAGTATGACTCACAGTCTGTCCCTTTTTTATTAGTAATTAAACTGAGACACTGAAAGATTATGTAAACTTATAACAGCAGATTAAATGGCAAGGCTGTACTTCACTGAAAAACATTGCTGTGTGTAAACTGATTCCTTGAATATCGTCCTCAGATAATTTAAATATTTGAAATTATAGGATGGTCACAGAAAAGTAAGGTAACTAAAAACAACCACTGTAGTTTATTTTCATTTTTGTTGGAAAGGGGTTTCACTTTGAAAGGGAATGAGCTTAAATAATGTGGCCATAGCACTTTTTGTTTTTGCTTCATTGACAAATGCGTCTCTAGCGTGGTGCTAGCCATTTCTTCTTTATTTAAAAAATATCTGCTTTGTTTTTCTCTTAACCAAAGCAATTCATGTCCATTATAAAAATTTAGGAAATATAGTGAATATAAAATGAAGAAAAGTAGAAACCACTCAAAATCCCACAACTTAAAAATAACTGTTTTTAATGGTGTACATTCTTCCAAACATTTCTTCTATGTATGTTATGTTTTATGCACACTAAAAAAAGTAAATCTTACTGTAATTTAAAAAATCACTTTTCACATAAGAATACATATTGAATTATTTCAGTGTCATTAAATATTCTTTCACAATAGTTTTTATCCTGGCTGCGCCATTATTTGTTTAATTAATCCGCTATTATTGAACAACTAGGTTGTTTCCCACCTTTTAAAAATTATAAATATTGTTGGCATAAATAACTATGTAGCTAAATATTTATCCATACTGTTGATTATTCTCTTTGAACATATTTCCAGAAGTGGAATTGCTGAGTCAAAAATATATATGGATTTTAGGCTTTTAGTTCATGTTAGTTGCCCTTCAGAAAGATTACATTAGTTTACATGCTAATTTGGTTGTAGCTTATCAATTTGGTGTTTTTAAACTTTACAGCTATTCCTCTTATGGCAGCCAAACATACTGACTGTATACTCCTCCAAATTGATAATAAGAGGGTCAAAAATAATTGACTAAATTCTATCATGTCCTGATTATTTGTTATATAAATTTAGCTTAATCCTTTCCCTGTCTGTTCTTGGCTAGTTTTTGCATCTGGATCCATGATATGTTTTACTCTTCTGCAAGAAGCCTCAAATAAATTGAAGAAGGGACCTTGTCAGTTGCAGTCTAATATAGTGTATTAACAGTCAACCCAAATTCAGGCAAATGTCATCCATTAATCATAGACTAATATAAGAAGCAAGAATTGTGATGGTATTAACCAGAAAAAGGTTCCAGAATAACTCTGAAGCAGAACAAGTAACTTATTCACTCAAAAAGCTATAATACAAATTAATGTGCTCAACATTAAAACTGGCAAAGCTTCCAAAGCTCAACCAGGTTTGCTGCTTAGATGACATTGGTAGGAAGAAGGCCCTGATGTATTTTCATCTTTTAATTTTCTTGTCTCTTCAAAGCTTTTTTTTAATATGCAAATTTTACTAGGTGGAATATGGTAGAGATTATGCATCACTCATATGTTTTAGATTCCAAATTGTAAAAACACAAAAATTGATAGAGGTGTTTTCTTTAGTGTCTGATAATCTCTCTATAAGGCATAAAGTCTGTTCATGAGTCATGCACCAGCAGAGAGAAACAATTAAAATATCAGCTCTTCCCCCACTTCCACCTCTAAAAATGTTTCTAGCCTCAAAAAGGAACTTAGTTCTCGGCAATTTTAGCTTAAAATGCTTCTTCAGCTTTTCTTAGACTGTGGCCATCTCAAAATGCAAGTGAAGAAAAAATTGTCCCATAAGATTAATTTTCGGTGATTGAACTTACATCTTAAAAACTAAGCTGTTTCACTTCCTTATGAACAGACAGATTTCTTGAAGGTAGGTTTCCATTCCATGTTTATAATCCCTAAAGTGCCTAATCTTTGACATGCATTTTGTGGCACGAGAATGTCTTGTGTCCCCACAAAAGCATGATATTATTATTACTGGTAATACACTGTAGCGCCGAGAATGCCCAGCTATGCAGCAGTCAAACACCCAGCTTCTCCTTCCTGCTGTACCAGCCTACTAGCTCTGTCACTTTTGGCAAGTTAATAACTCTCTCTGAACTTAATTTTCATAGTTATAAAATGATGATACAAATAAATTTTCTCCTTATAGAAGAGGTTGTTTTAAGAGAATGAGATAAGAGAATACTATGTAACCTGATTACATTAAAAATGAAAATTATTTATTAATAATATTATTATTTTGAAGACACATGTTACTGTTCACCTTATTGGAATTCTTATTTCCCAGTGTTTGGGTTGAAATGATAACCTAACTTAAGTAAACCCTCTTTGTATGTGGTGTTTTATTTTACTTTAGAATCTTACATCTAGAGTTTTTTTTTTTTTACTAGAACTGATACATATATGTGGGTTTTTTTTTTTTTACTGTATTTAATTGTTTTTCCATCTTTTTTAATTGAAAGACAGCATATTTGCAGAAAAGTGCCCCACCATAGGTGAAGAAGTACATGAAAACAGCAGCCTAATTTAGGGATCAGTACCCCAGAAGCTCCCCTCACACAATTCTGAATCTGCTACATAACACCCTGCCCTAAGGGGACCAGGACCCTAGCTTCCAGCACTGCTACCTGGTTTCCCATGATGTCATGTCTGAGTGCAGCAGAATCAGAGCACTTACTGAGCTGTGTGACATAGCAAATGGCTCAGTCTCTTGGCTCCAATTCTCATCTTTAAAAATAAGGAGGTTGAACTTTGAAGGTTTTTTTTTTTCCATCTCAACATTTAATGATTCTTCTTAGGGACACTCTGTTTATCTAGGTTAGTACTGTTTTTGTACAACAACTTCTGTGGTTTGTTAGCTCAGGTGGAGCTTCACAGAAGCCATGTTCCAAATGAGAGGTGGCCAGTTAACTTTTTCCTCTTCTGTGAATGTAAGCAAATCCCTGACCTCACCCACCATGTTATAGACATGGTCCCGGAGGAGTAGGTGAGAAGGACTGACGAGCCAGAGGAACTGAGGGAACTCCACCTCTCCTGCAGCACTGGAAGGACTACCTCTGCTTTACCTGGTGGGCTGGGCAACATCACCTCCCGTAAAGAGCAGAAAATTCTCTATAGTTCGTTTTGGATCCACCATTCAGTTGTGGGATGAACACAGACTTTTGCTCGTTTGCAATTAAAATACTATTGGGGTAGCAACATTTACTACTTAAGTAAAAGGATGAAAAAATTTTTTTTTTTGCCTTAGTAATATATCTAGAAGGAACCTATAGTTCCATGACTTCTGTCCTCAGAGGCTGAGTGAGATGAGGAAGAATGAATTAAAATAACTTCCTTTAAAAGTCAGAACAGTAAGCACTGCCACGTTCCTCCACAGTCTTGTGACACGTGCTCTGCCATGGGTTCAGTGTTCTGAGGCCTAAGAGTCTCCTAGCATAAGGGATTTATTTAGATGCTTTTATTTTATAATCTTTCCTGAATGATTTCTTCAAAGGGAAAGATTCAGTTTTACAGTACCCAAACAGATGAATGAATGAGAACCTACTTTCCAATAGGTTTGGAACCCCAAGACACTATGCCATTGACGGAAAGTGCACAAATCTCCAGGGCTCAGGGGACATCTTAACCCACTACTTCCTGTTCTGGGTCTCAACCAGGACCCACGTCTTTACCTGTGACCCACAGTAACCTCTTCTCCAAGATGTGCATGTGGTGAAGTAGAAACTCAAATTTCTTTTTTATTTTTTTGAGGAACACTGGGTAGTACCACATTGCCCAAAGAGACAACAAGAACTTAATTTCTCCCAATAAGGGTGCCTCCAAGCATATTTGCAGTTCATGGTCATGGCTTCCCAGGATAGGCGGTATGGTGAACCACTGGTTCACTATATATTTTGTGCCACATCCTGACCCAACTTTAGGAAAAGGGGAAGGCATGTTCCAGCTCCTCATGCAGGGAAACCCATACTGAAATGGAGATGGGCGTTGTCTCCTCTGCAGCCTTGTTGGGTGAAGAGAATGCTTTCTGCTTACCTTTGTGGAAATTGCTTAAATACAATTACAAACCCAACAAGCATTTCCTCCACCTCCTCCAGTGTCAAATAAGAAACTGAACCCCCAAATCTAAACACCAGACAAGTAGCTTGCAAAATGAAAATAAATTTTCAAATCCAAAAGCCGTGTGCTTCTGTGATTGAAAATCTTTTTCTTAGTGAGTGGGAGTTGCTTTCATCATTGCTGGTCATATGTTTTTGTTTTTCATTTCTGGTGGAGAAGTTTTCTAGGGTATTTTTCAAACTTTCCAGCTTAGCAAAGCGTTGGCTAAAATTGAAAAGAGAACTAGGCTTTGGGTCGGAGGCAGCATTAGATTTGTTCGTGTGGTGGTGGGGGGGTAGCAGGTTGCTGACACAGCGAAAATAAGACAAAACATTTGAAACTTCTGGCTTTGTACTTCTCAAATGCCTCTTTTAGAAATCGCTTAAGTCGTTATTAACATCCACCACCCACCTTCCCTTTTTGGTCCTGACATTGGGTAATAATAGATAATGTTGACATATGTTCCCTGCTGGTCAGAAATACTATACTTCTGTGAAAGGTAAAATTTTCAAGCTATGACAAAATGTATTTTACTTGGACAGAACATTAGTTATTGGACTAATCTCAGAATGTGGGCTGTGGGGTAAAAGTTTTAACATTTTAGTTGTGGGAGAAAGTTTGTTGGGAGAGTAAAGGCATCAGTATGGGGTGTGTTTAGCTTTCACCATTTCTAGAGGTATTGGCTTGCTGTCAAACTCTTATGTCCTTAGGAATGTAAAGGAAACATTCCCAGTATGTATGAAGAACAGCTGTCCATGGACACAGCAACTTTTAAAAGTGATTATACCCAACTTACTGCACTATGGATTATGGAATCGAAAAATATTTTTCACTGTGTACCAAAGAATGCTGTTTTACGGGCCAGTTTTAAAGCTTTTAACTGCATGAGACATATGCTGTAGTTCTGTTGTTTGTTCTCCATGTGATGTACTCTGAAATATGTATAAAGAAAAAAAAAGGAGAGAGAGGGAGAGAAAAAAAGCATGCAAATTCTTCTGATCAAATGTGGTCCTCAAAACTACTTTTGAGACTAATTTAGGGGGTGAGTAAGGAAATGCCCCAGCTGGCTTCCACGCTACTGAAGTCTGTACAGCCCTCTGCAAAACTGGAAAAATTGATTTTGTTTTGAAGGCTCGCACAGACTTTAGTGTTGTGGAAGTTGGAGAGAGTTTTTATTGAATCTGGTCCTTTGTGTTTTATGACAGTCTGAATGGGTGTTAAGATCCATGAATAAATCTCTTGCCATTTCTGAAATTTCTGATATAAACATGGGCTCCGTCAATTTGTTCTCCGCACAAATGTCTTTCAGAATGTTAACAAACATGGCGCATTGATGGGTGGGCTGGCCAATGGGAGAGCAGTCTGCTTTACTTGGTAGGACATACTGGTATGATTTTTCTTTTGTTTCTCAATGCTGTTGTCATTAAAAAGCTGGGGGGCTGCCGCGGGGTAGAATGGTGGTGGTGGAGAATGAAGCCTTCATGACAAGGAAGATTCAGTTTAGGCTGTTGGGGAAGTGATGTTAATGACCTTCTATTGAAAGTCTGGCCAAGACACGCATCAAGGGATTGTGAGTTTGTCCTCAGGAAATGAATTAGTTATCTTCTTTAGTGCCTCAGGTGAATCACTGGGAGAAACATAGGTGGTGAAGACATAATTTATTTTAAAAATATTGTCTTTCTATATTCTCCATCAGTCTGTGATTCTTGATTGTCCTTTAAACTCAAATGTCAAATTGATAATTCCCTAAAATTAGTTTCCAAATAAATACTGTAATTTAAAACAAGCAAGCTAAAAAAAAAGTCTCCATTTTTATGATAAAAATTAGGACATGCACTATATAAACACTTTTGAAGAAAGAATCATGATTGAGTTTCAGGAAATGTTACATTCCACTATTAATGGTAGTGAAAAATTGCATATTGTATAATTTAAAGGTTTCTAATATATAACTATCATTATAACTATCATTCTGAGTCTAGTATTAGGTTTTCATTTTGAAACACAAGTCCAAATCTTAGGTTTAAATCTTATTCTTCAGATATTTAATGCTCAGACTAGTGCTGTAATGGCTCCTATTTCTTGCATCAACAAGAATTTATTATGTGGTTAAACTGCCAAGCAGCATCTAGCCTTTACTTAGTTTTACATAATTGCCCTTCTAGGATGGTTATTGGGTATACAGAGCCATTCCCTAGCCTTATTCTCCCATATACACTGCCCTTCATGGAGACTTGGTAAAGGATCTGAGTAGTCATTTTGGTTGAATTTACGTTTATGATGAAATCAACGAGCTAATGGGGATGCTTCATGGGAGATTTTAATACACTCTGTTACTGGCATTATAAATTGGGCTAGTTACTTGATGTGCTTCTCTTTGTGGGCCAAATTCTGCCCTGTTTCTTACTTGAGATTCCCACTGAAGTAGTAATTACCAAGTGCAAGAATACTAAAAATGTTCGGCCAAATTCTGCTCTAAGTTGCTATCATGTAACTCCCAATGAAGTTAATTACGACTTAGTAAGAACTAGTGCTACAGAGTCTTAAGGGCTTTGGAACCCTGTGATCTGCCATCCAAGACACCAAGCCAACAGTCTGCCTTTAAATATCTCATTTTCAGAGGCGAATCGACTCTGAGGAAGGTAAGAGATGGGCTATGCCAGTAACTACATATGTAATGGGTTTTAAACAGTAGACTTTAGCATCTTTGAACTTCAAGAAGTTTGATCTTTTTGCAGTTTCCCTCTTTAAGGGAGAGTCTGTTTTATAGAACCTTTAATTCTCTCTTGCTTTAGAGTCGATTGGTATGTTACCTCCTGTCCCATTCTCTCAGCATCTTTTAACTGTAATAATATGTAATTTTTATTTCCATTAACTGTAAAACATTTGCTTAACTCATCACTGCTTAGCTGTTATTTCCTGGAGCTAAACCATTATCTTCCTTAAATACAGATGTTTATATTGTGCATAATGTAATTCCTGTCATAAGAATTCATTGTAAGTTTTCAAGTACTTTGGCTCTCATAAAGTGTCTATCTCAGTTTAGCCTTTTATTATTTTTTTAATGAAGAAAAAAAGGGCCCTGTGACCTATTGGATTTGTAGGCTTTTGTCATACAAATAAGGTAGAAGGGGTTGGGCCACTACCCATGGTTTGGTGTGAGCAGAACACACCACACTTTGGGCCATCTACTGGATTGTCTCAGGTTAAGAGTCTTCTGAAAGTTGATATGTAGAGCTGCCTCGCTCTGGAATCCTCTAGTTTGTACCTGAGACCCTGGTAGCCCAGAGAGCATCTTGAGGTATGTACTAGGAACCAGGCAGGTTGGGGAAGATGGTGAACAGAGACTAGTTACGTATCCTGTGGGAGCCCAAGGTTGAGAGTGGATTTACATTAAAAGCCTTTTTAGATTAGAGCCAGGGAACAATCAGCTCAACCTTAGAGTAGTGTGGGCTTGACAAGGAATGATTTTCACCTCCTTCAGTGTTGCCCTTGTTCAAAGCTGTCTTTCTGTATGTTGCTATCAAAGCTATCTTTGTAGAAGGGGCATTGAGAATTCAGTTTCAAAATTAGAAGCAGAGGATACTAGGGCTAGAAGGAACTTCCTTCTTTCCTCCCTCTTTGTTCTTTCTCTCCCTTCTTCTCTTCCATCTTCCCTTACTCCTTCCTTTTTCCTTCTCTACATAAGCATTTATTGAACTCCTAGTATTTGGCAGGCATCTTAATGACCACTGGGTATAAACAAGGAAAGCCACAGTTCCTGTTCAGGAGAAACTCACATTCCAGTCGTTCAAGAAAAGCAACAATTATAGAGGGTCTCTTACATATGGGAGCACTAAGGAGGGATACACAGGGTGTGCCACTGAAAAATTGTGTTGTACTCCTTTGTAATTAAACATAAAAATCATGTTAAACTATAAAACCAGTGCAGTCAAGACCAGAAAAGTTTTGATTTTACTTGGTATAAGTTTATTATTGCTTTAAAAATGATTTCGAATTAGTTTTTATTCTCAGTTTTCGGTGCCCCTCCAGCTGGTGCCAGTGGCACGTGGTGGGTCTGTTAGTTCATCTTACAGTGGAGACACCTCTTCTAGGCTGGGCTTTCAAAAAAGCCTTCCAATTGTAGGCGATTCTTGAATCTTGAAGAACATGGAGTTACGTACATTGTGATGGAGTTGATGAGGTGCCTTGGCTGGGAGGAGGAGAGAGGTTAGGATTTGGGGGCGGTGTGTGTTATGGTTAGGTAAATTCTCTGTGAAAATGCACTGAGAAAAAAAATGGTTCCCATGCTTGGTGTCGATGGAGCATGGAGTGGAGATTTGTGGGAGTTAGGACCTGTTATAACATGCTGATGAGTCTGGAAACAATTTGGAAGAAATGAGGGAACATTGAGAATTTTGAGTAAGGGAATAATGGATTAATGCTTTTGACTGAATAACTCATTTGACAGTATTGAGAAGACGCTTGGAGATGGGGTTAAGGCTGGTGGTAGAAATGCCAGTTAGGAGGCTGTTGTAACATTCCTGACAAATACTGGGAGACTTAAAATAATATTTCAGTGGTTTAATCACTAGGACATAAGAAAATTTAAATAATGGGAATGGGAGAGGGGAAAGCTCTCAGAATGATACTTATGTTTCTGGATGGGCAGTGATTTCATTCATTAAGATTTTAAAATTAGGATTAGAAAGCCACTCAGAAAGGGAGATGATGCATTCTGTTCTACATGCCTTGAACTTGATGTCTTTCTGGAAGAGCTCTGTTGATTTGGCCTGAGAGGAAGGCCCCATACTTTAGAGCCAGAAAAGGGGCTGAAAGGGGTTATGAGGGCTCCATCTGTACCATGTGAAGGGATTTGGACTTTATTTCTGTCTTTTGTTTCATTTACTCATGTTTAACTCAATTTATTCAGAGTTTACGGGTATAAGTGGTTTGTGTGTTAGCACTAATTATGAAATACTCTTTATCAGACACCGAGACTCACCTTGAGCTGACCCAGCCTTTTTTATTTCTGTGGCAGGCATCCAAGTTCTCTGCTCTCAGGTAAACACAGAGAAACCCTGCTGTCACCCATCAACTATGGCCTGATAGGTGGGGGGGGGGGTGGATTGGGGTCAATTGTGGAAACTGGATCAGCAGCAAATGATTACGTTCTATTCTAATGTAGGTCCAGCTCTGTGTAATCTCCACATACTGGTCCTAGAAAAATATTTTATTGACAGAGGAATAGGAGCTTAGGAGTGAGCAAACAGACCCATTGTTAGATGAGGGGTGCCCAGTTGGGACCCATCATCCGCCAGAGTCAGACTCTTTTGTAGGGAATGGTTAGGAAAATGCTCCTTGGGATCAGGTGAGGTTTGGAGACTCAGCTTAAACACTCAGCAGCTGTTAAAACAAACAAACAAACAAATCTTTCTGCACTTATGTTTCCTCATAAGCAAAGAGGAATGAAAGTATCTACCTCCTAATGTTGTTGCCAGGATGAAATGTGATAGAGTGTAGGACAATGCTTAACCAAGTGTCTGGTACTTATGAGCATGTGATAACATTAGTTAGTATTAGTTTTACGGATGGATTTCAGGGAATTCGTGAACACCTGAAATTGTATACATTGTTTGTGATAACGTGTAGAAGTGCTGTTATTTTTTTATGGGGAGAGAATAAAGTACGGCTGTCATTGGAATCTCAAAGGAGTTCATAATTTAACCAAAGTGACAATAACAAAGATTAAACACAAAAACAAAAACAAAATAAAGATTAAGAAAGACCATCCTAGACAAAGTTGTTAAACAGTTGCTTTTTTAAAAAATAGAATTTATTTTTTAGGGCAGTTTTAGGTTTACAGCAAAGTTGAGTGGAAAGTACAAAGAGTTCCCATATACTCCTTGTCCCCACACACTCAGCTTTCTCCACTATCAACAGCCCACACCAGAGTGATACATTTGTTACAACAAATGAACCTACATTGACACATCATTATCATCCCACGTCCATGGTTTACATTACGGTTCACCCTTGGTGTTGCACATTCCTTGGGTTTGGACATATGTTTAATGACATATCTACCATGATAGTATCATTCAGTGTAGTCTGACTTCTCTAAAAATCCTCTGAGCTCTGCCTATTCACCCTTCTTTCTCCCTTGACCGCCCGCAACCACTAACCTTTTTATCATTTGCATGTAGGTTTGCCTTTTCCAGAATGCCGTGTACTTGGAATCACATACAGTATGTAGCCTTTTCATGTTGACTTATTTCACTTAGTCATATACATTTAAGGTTCCTCTATGTCTTTCATGACTTAGTAGCTTATTTCTTTTTGGCATTGAATAGTACTCTATTATCTGGATATACCACAGTTTACTATCTATTAACCTACTGAAAGGCATCTTGGTTGCTTTCAAATTTGACATTTATGATTAAAGACGCTATAAACATCCTTGTGCAGGTTTTTGTGTGGATGTAAATTTTCAACTCATTTGAGTAAATAGCAAGGAATGCAGTTGCTGGAACATTTTTTCCTCCCTTGTGTTTAATAACCCTTTGCAATTGTCTTTTCCCTGGAAACATTCTTGTTACCACCCATCTTGCTCAGAGAAGTCTGTTGCATTCTATCAAGATTTCATCTTGTCCCTCCTCTTCCAGGTGGTAGGGTCATACCTCTACCCACGGCAGCTCATGGTCTCTACTAGAATCCAGTCTCCCTAAGAAGGATTCCACACTGAATCCTCTTTATTCTTAATCTCCACCCAAATCACTTTCTACCCTGGGTCCTATTCGCTGTCATCCCAGATCTTTGTTAGGAAACTGAGAAATAAATTCCTCCTAATGAGTTGATGGATTGTTATTCCTACAAACTATGATATTTACATTTTAACAGGTCAGAATTTCCAAGGCAACACTTTCAGATGGGGTGGAAAGGTTGGAGTGTATGCTTAGGCCACCTGGCCTACCAGCAGCAGAGATATTTCTGGGACTGGGGGCCTCTGCGGCCTGCTGAAACCCCACTTTATGATTGATTGTTTCCTCTGTCTTGAATAAGAAACACACCTGTGAATTTTCATCCTTCTGCAGCTACTAAGACTTTGTTAAGCCTCAGAAAAGTGACAAATGTACCTTACCTCAGTTATTCTTTCGGCAAAATGGGAACAGCCATAGACTTGCTGCCTAAGAATTGTATATAGTTTGATTCTTTTATTTTCTCTTTTGTTTAAGGCACCTGAAAGATGGGAAGTGCTAAGTGTTCAGAAGTTAAGTATGAGATTTAAAGTACAAAATATCACTGCATAATGGTAGATCAGGTTTTTCAAGAAATCCTTTGGGGGAAGTTAAACTTCCATTTATACAGTGGAAGTAACATTTATCTTGCCCCTTAATGTTATTTTGTAAAATCTACCTTAGAATAACGCAAATCAGCAAAGCTTTCTTCCTTAAGAAGAACTTTTTAAAGGGAGTGAAAACATAGTTGTAACATTACTTTTTGTGTGGCATGTGAAAAGAAAATCCTGGAAACACATGTTTATTTTTTTCAGTTCCTGACCACTGTGTTTGGAGAAACTGCCAAGTGTGACTTAAAACTTGCAAATACAGTAACTTGCTTTGAAATTTGGACCCATAAAGTCTTGGGCTGTTTTTTGTAGAAGGGGAATTGTTATGTTAACTTTGACTTCTTCTGATCATGTTGCTTCCCTGAAATCAGCTGCATGCAGATTAACGGAACAGATTCCAATGAATGAATAAATTAAATATAACTGACAGTACTCAATATACAAATACTGAATGTGGAACATTATCAATTCTCCAAAGAAGTGCTCTTTATGCTTTTATACAAGCGCTTAAGAACAGACTTTAAAAAAGGACATTGAAAACTTGCCAAACTTTCTTTGTATTTTGAAAGCCCACATCAAGAAGGGGTAGTAAATAGTCGTTGAATATAGGAAAAAGGAAACTATTAGCATTGTTTTCTTTTGAAGATAAAAAGACAGTCACAAGAAAAAGCTTCATAATCTTTGAAATATGAATATGTTGTTTAATCTGTTTAAAACAAATGACAACTTAAAATTTATGCATCTGTATAAATAGACAAAATAGCACATTATCTGTTAATTAAAAAAAGATAACTGGCTGTTTTATTGAGGGCATATTTAAGGATAGCCATTTCTTTATGCCATTTGGCAAGTTTCAGGCAGAGTAAGATAAGACATTAGTTTTGAGTTTTCAAAGCTAAAAAAAGTGTATATATTTTATAATCTAGCTTTGAAAAAAATGTCTAAATACATCTGTCTTTGTTTTTTAAAATACTGTAGCTAAACTTTTTTTTCAGAGACTTGATGTACAAATATATTTATTTGTGTTCATGTGTGTAAATAATATTTAAGAAGCATCTGAGGCTTCCAGAGCAGTATTTTTAAAGCATAAGTGACATTCAATATTATATTAATTTCAGGTGTACAACATAGTGATTTGACATTTATATACATTATGAAATGATCACAAAAATAGGTCTTGTTACCATCTGTCACCATACAATGTTATTGACCATATTCTCCAAGCTATATGTTGCAATCCAATGAGCTACTTATTTTATAACTGGAAGATTGTACTTCTTGATCCCTTTCACCTAATTTGTCCCATCACTAGCTACTCTCCCCTCTGGCAACTACGAGTCTGTTCTCTGTATCTGAGTCTGGTTTTGTTTTGTTTGTTTGTTTTATTTTATAGATTCTACATATAAGTGAAATCATATGGTATTTGTCTTTGTCTGATTTATTTCACTTAGCATAATGCCCTAAAGGTCCACTCATGTTGTCAAAATGACAAGAGTTCATTCTTTTTTTTTTTTTACTACTACTTTTTTTTAATAGAATATTAATAGACTAATATTCTATTGTATGCATATACCATAATTGCTTTATCCATTCATCCTTTGATGAACACTTAGGTTGTTTCCATATCTTGGCTATTGTAAATAATACTGCAATGAGTGAATATATCTTTTTCAAATGAGTGTTTTTGTTTTCTTTGGATAAATAAATTCACAGAAGTGGAATTTCTGGATCGTATGGTAAGTCTATTTTTCATTTTTTGAGGAACTTCCATACTGTTTTCCATTATGGCTTCACCAATTTACATTCCATCGACAGTACACAAGGGTTCATTTTCTCTGCAACCTTGTCAACACTTGCTATTTCTTATCTTTTTGATAACAGCCATTCTAACAGATATAAGGGGATATCTCTTTATGGTTTTGATTTGCATTTTCCTGATTAGTAATATTGAGCACCTTTTCATGTGTCTGTTGGCCATCTTTATGTCTTCTTTGGAAAAATGTCTAATTAGATGCTCTGCCTATTTTTTTTTTTAATTGGGTTGGGTTTTTTTGTTTGCTTGCTTGCTTGCTTGCTTGCTATTGAGTTGTATGAGTTCTTTATACATTTTGGATATTAATCCTGTATTGAGTATATGATTTGGAAATATTTTCTCCCATTCAGTAGGTTGCCTTTTCATTTTATTGATGGCTGTCTTAGCTGTGCAGAGTATTTTTAGTTTAATATTGTTCCATTTGTTTATTTTTTGCTGTAGTTGACTTTTCTTTTGGAGTCAAATCCAAAAAACTTATCACCAAGATCTATGTCAAGGAGTTTACTACCTATGTTTTCTTCTAGGAATTTTATGGATTCAGTTCTTGAAATCAAGTCTTCAATCTATTTTGAGTTAATTTTTGTATATGGTGCAAGATAGTGGTCTACTTTGATTCTTTTGCATGTAAGCTGTTCTGTTTTCCTAACACTATTTATTTAAAAGACTGTCTTTCCACATTGTATATTCTTGTCTCTTTGTCATATGTTAATTGACAGTATATGAGTTTATTTCTGGCTCTCTATTCTCTTCCATTGATCTATGTATCTCTTTTTGTGCCAGTACCATAATATTTTGATTACTGCAGCTTTGTAGTATAGTTTGAAATCAGGGTGTGCAATACCTTTAGAGGAGCCTGTCTTCAAACTTCTCCTTCTCAGCTCCTCATTTTTATCTCATACAAACTGGCCTGATAAGTATTAGCATATTAAAGATGTTTATTTAATTTGCAGCACATTTTTGACAAGCATGATAATAAAAAATATTTGTAAAATTCTCTGTGATCCAGTAATGGCATGATATGATGAATTTCTAAGGCCTGAGGGCTTTCAATAGTTTTGGTAGGCCGGCTAGGAAAAGTCTAACTGAACAGGGGATAGCTGAAGATTAAGTAAGATAATGAGATTGGAAGAGTCTAGTTTAGTGCCTGATGAAGGGCAGGTGCTGAAAAATGTTCCTTTTCCTTCCCTCTACACACTTGAAGTTGTAGCTGATATTTATCTCTTGTGTTCAAGGCTGGGAAAAGTGTCTCCCTGTTGATGGGAGGCCACATGTACCTTGTCTCATAAGTTACATCTTGGAAGTCTAATGGCAGTTGGAAAAATCTTAAACTGGGACTTTACTAAGTTCCTTGGCCTTTTTGCTCCTATATGACACAGGAACTTTCTGTAGGAGTCTGTCAACAGTCACTGATGACTATCCCCCTAAGGAAATTAAATCATTCCACCAAATAATTTAAGGGGAAATACATGAAGGCATACTGTTAAACAAGTCAGGAAAAGGCATCCACTTCCTTTACTGACTGCCGTTCTCCTGGGCTCCTGCAGTTCTCGAAGTTGAAAGAAAGATTTCTAGAGATTCATGGATGAATAATTTGATGGAGTATATAGCACAGTGACTGGCACATGGAGTAATTTTTTTTTTAATAAATGGAAGAGTGGATGATAGAATGCTAAACAGGCATTATCTGATGGGCGAGGAATGTAAGCTTCCTTTCTCATCCTGGGCTAGTCTATCTAAGGACATGCTTTTGGGGAAAAGTGATGGTGGTGGGCAGTATGTTTCTGGCTTCATGAGTGACATGCAATTTTTGTTATGATCATCACTTATCAGTATCAGCTTACTATTAATATGTATAACTTGGTCTTCAGTGAAGACTCCAATCTAGTTTTCTGTAATTGTACAGTAAATTAGACTTGCCACACTTACATGGGAGTTTCACAGAAGTCATCAACTAGTCACCAAAGAACTTATTCTGAAAACCACTGTAATAGCTATTTGTTTTAGGATTGACTGTTAGCTATTTGAATGTCTTTCACTTTGTTTTCATTATAAATGTATTACACATATTTCTAGGTCAACATTAAAATCATCTACAACAAACTGAGCTAATTTGGCACTCCAACACACAGTGTTCTAAAATGGATGTGCTCTGAATTTCTAGTTCCAGATTTGAGATGGCCAACTGAAATTCTGTTGAATCCCTCTTTGGTTTCTTCATCTGTAAACCAGGCATAGTGTTTTATCCCTACAGAGGAGGCTGTGACCATCAATTAGATATTTGTTGTATAGGGCTTTGATAGCTTGAAAGAATGACCTTTTATAAAACAAGATACATTGTATTTATCCTTACAATATTTTCTTGATTCTAATTATAACTCATTTTTTTTCCAACCATAGAAAGAGAACGGAAAGGGAAAATGTGAGTACAGAGAAAGTGGCACTGATTTCCATCACAAAAAGAGATTCTACAAAGCTCTGGAGGAAAGTCACACCACAGCATAGGCTGATCCTGGGTGAGTGAGTCTTGTGTTAAATTTAAATACTGCCTTCAAGTAAGACAGCAGGGGCTTTTTCAGAGCACCTACTTCAGACTAAAAAAAAAAAAAAATTAATTGTTGGTATCTGTTACTTTATATCTGTAAACTTAAAAATTCATAGGACGTCACAATTAGAGGACACATTGTAGATCTACTTTAACTTAATCTTTTCATAGATAAAGAATGGAGATTCAAAAAAATTTTGTCAGTGTTCCATAAACTACATAGTGAGTTGTTCTCCTGTTCTCAGTTCAATGGTCTTTAGTTTGCACATGACTGGGTTGTAGGATACTGTAAGCATTATTTAAAAAAAAACTTAATAATATTGAGATGAATCCTCATAAGCCAAGCTGAGACTTTGTTATCTATCTCATTGTGGCCTGTGAACATGACTTGTTTGATCTAAGCTTCTTCCAGTGAATTTCTCCCTGTTATCAGTGCTTGGGGCCCCTGTATTCCTAAATGTTTTGGGGTTTCTGAAATGGACTTTGGTTAATTTAAAAAGAAATAAAGAAAACTAAATACATAAGTAAATAAAGTAAGGGTGATATTGGAAAGATATGATGTAGTCTGCAGAAGAAAAGAAGCGGCTGAAGAATCAGGGCTCAAAAAGCTCTGGGCCAGCATAGCATGGCTGCAGGGATTCAAGTAGCAGCACCTGGTGGAGAGCCTGCTCACTGTCCGCAGGGTAGGCACAGAGGCTCCAGCTGCTCCTACATCCCAGGAAAGCTGCATACCTCAGGGTCAGAGGGTCTAGCTTGGGTAATGCGCCTGCACCATGGCTGGGCATGAGGTGGGTGGGTACGGAGTGAGTGGAACATTTTGAAGGGCAGGTTGCCAGGCTTGGTGCATAGGGAAGGGGGAGCTCCCAAAAGGGGGGAAAAAAACTGAGCTGCTGTTACCAAAAGAGGGAGGCATGAATTCAGGGCAGCAGAAACATACATGTGTCCTGGAATCCATTTCATTACCATAGATAGGAAAGAATGCTGTGTGTTCAAATTTTTATTTTGTAAAATAACTTAGAAATATTTCAGATGTTGGCATTCAGTCTTAGTTAATACTTTTCACTTGTTCATTTCTCTAATTCCAGTTATATTTAGACTGTCTCTCATATCCCATTCAAGTCAACTAGAGAAAATATGGTAATTATAATAAGAATTTTACTCAGTTTGGTGATAAGTATTCATTCAGTTGGTCAATTCATTTATTCAACATATATTTATAATAGACTTTGAAAACACAGGATTTAATTTCAGTGGCTGAATTGGCAAGAGGGGGAAGCAGAAATTTCCTTTTCATTAAAATAAATTATGCAATAGACTAAACGAGTGGCTTTCAAGCAGTGCTCTAGAGTGATGAGAAGTTCTCAGTGGCCTTTGTCGAGTGGTGAGTTAGGGGCCAGCTGGTTGCACTGCAGTTCCTCTGTGCCTCCACCTCTCCCCACCTGCTGTTCCACCCAATCCTCTCCACTTACTTCAACCAGAAGAGTTTCAATGTTGTTCACTGGGTATCTGAATGAGATTTCCTTTTATGAAAAAAAAAAAAAAGGTTTGAAAACTACTAAACAAGATGGTACCATGTTAACTGTTAGCATACTTACTAGATATGATAAATACCTTCCTCGCCCTAACCCTCAACAGGGAATATGTCTATCTAGGCATGGAGAGCTCATCTTCCTAATTAAAAAAAAATTATTTGAACTTATCTGGAAATAACAAATAAATACGGAGTGCTCACTGTGGATAAGGCTCTATACTATACCCTTTGGGGGAATAATAAGACAGACCAAAGGCAACTCCTTAGCTCAACTTAGTTGGGAAGACTAAACAAACATGTGAAATAATAAAAGGTCCACAGAAGAGCTGCTTAATAAGTGGTACTCTGTAATCATAAACTGGATCACGTCATCTCAGCTGGAGGGAGTTACAGGGAGAGCAGGCCTGCACAATGGTGGCGTTTTCTGTCTGGGTTTAATGTTCTATGAGTCTAAGGAGTTTTAAAAATATATCAGGAAGTACTTTTTTGTTATGCTTTATTTCTGCACCTCTAAGTTATCCAAATTCCTATGTACCTTTTGGATTTTGGAGCAAATACGAAAACAATATTTCAAATAACCTCATATTATTTCTCTTTCATTAATCTGATGTTGCTAGGTCTGAAATGAAAGGCAAAAATCACATAATTTTATTTGTGTATATGGGGGATGAATTGTTTTTATTTGAACTGTTAAGAGGAAACAGTGTTAGATTAATAAAAATCAAAATTATGCAGATAATTAGTGTTTTCGTAGCTACAAATTTCACTTTGAATTTGATCTCTGTCGTTGCCTGCTGGGTGAAGTCTGACTCTATGGTTTTCCATTATGTCTGCTTTTGAAGGCTTGGTTCTGTTCTTCCTTCATTTAACATGTTCCTAAAGCCATTTTCCAGTGAAATCCCACCCAGTGAATTGACTCACATCAGAAGAATTCCAGAAATAAGAACAATCATGCCCTTTCTGCCATTGATGTAATGGTGTTTTTCAGCATACTTTAACAGTCATGAGCGATATTTTGGCAGGCAGCTGAAATAGCCCTAGTTATCTGATTACATTTCTGATGCTACCTTCCACGGGGTGCCTCAGGGGAAGGGACATTATTGTAAGAATATATATATATTTTAACTTGGGGATGTTATCTGTTAACAAAATAGTAGATTAAAAGTCATGAGAAGTTTTTTTTTCTTTTTTAGAGTGTATCTGAGGAATACAACAACATATATTCAACACACCAAGTTCTAAACATATGGATTCCTTAAAACAGACTGGTATAAACATTTTGATAACTCCTTGGTCTTTTCCTTTTAAGATAGTTTTAAACTGTGGGATTATTAAAATGTTTACCATCTAAAGTGGCAGCATTGTCTTCAAAATTTAGGTTTACAATTCTATACCTCATTTTTATGTGCATTTTTTCTAGAAATTATTCTTTTCTAAAAATTGAGCTAAAACTCTTAATTTCGTTTGCTTTGTTTCATAGTAAATATAGTTTGTACAGCTCTCCCTCTCTCTACTTTGCATGTTTTAGCATCCTCTCTAGGAACTCTTTTTTTTTTAATTTAGAATTTTCTTCCAGGTAAAATGAAACTGTGAATACCTTAGGTTATAAGGTAGTTCTTGTGCAGATTGCTTACTTTCTCTCCTCAGTTAAGTTTCTCTCCTTAGTTGATCTGGCAGTTTGATAAGCTTCGCATTTGGTTGGGCCTGAGGTGGGTTTGTGCAAAAGCAGATTATTTTAGTTAAAGTAATCAGTGTACCCTCTTCTACCTGGATGTCTGGGACAAGTGCCAAGAGAGCCCCCAACATTTCATTCAGAGGCAGCGTCTATGAAACTGTCATGTTTTTTGAAGGCCAGTTTTTGCCATGGTTCTAAAACTTTCTTCCTTTATTAGGAAATCAATTCTAGTCTTCTGACTTCATATTTTGTACTAGTTTTAGTTTAAAAAGTATCTTTTCTGAAAGGATTTTTTTCCCCTTAGGGAAAGAAAGCTTTATATTATAATTAAGGTTTAATTACAATTGATTAACACTGTAAATATCTCCATTTTTGGTCTATGTCAAAGCCAAAGTATATATTTTATCAGCAATAAGAAACTGAAACCCTTATCCTGGAGAGAGGTAGTGAAAATTTGACCAAGAGTTAAAAGGTGGTAATCATCTGAGTAGTAATTACCATCAGGAATTCTAAACTATTTGAAAATAATCCTTTGTCTCAACCAAAACTAAATTGCAAGCTCACTCATGGTGGTTCATATTCAACTGTTTTAAACAGAGCATAGTGTTTAAAAGCAGAAGAGGTAGAAAATTCTGAATCAAATCTCATACTGCCCCTAATGTGCCATGTGATACTGAAATACTTATTTCATCTTTTGAAAACTGCAGTTTCCTCATCTCTAACATATAATGATACCTGCTTCACAGAGGGATTAAAGTGTTCAGCCCAGTACCCAGTTCAAGTCAGACTTCATTAAATGCCAGCTCTTACTATGACTACATTCAGTTTATTTTGCATCATCATCTAAATATATCTCACAAAATCTTTTGTCACCAGAATGTTTTGCCTATCTATCTTCAACATGCTGGCCAGTGCCAATGCAATATTTTGATATGTTAGGAGCTACTGGTAAAATCACTTCTAATTCCACACTCAGAAGTTGCTATGATCTGAATATTTGTGTTCCCCCCAATTTTATTTGTTAACATTTTAAGGCTCAATGTGAGGGGAATTAGAAGGTGGGCCTTTGGGAGGTGATTAGGTTGTGAGGGTGGAAGGCACATGAATGGGATTGGTGCTTTCATAAATGAGACCCCAAAGAGCTCCCTAGGCCCTTCTGCCCTGTGAGGATTCAACGAGAAGTTTGTGACCTGGAAGCAGTCCCTCAGCCTCCCATCCTGGCACCCTGTTCTGAGACTTCCAGCCTCCAGAACTGTGGAAAATAAATTTCCACCGTTTATAAACCACCCAGTCTATGGTGTTTTGTTTCAGCTGCCTAAATTTACTGAAACAGAAGCAATCACCATTAACATACTTGGAAATTTCATCCCAACTTTTTCCTGTGGCTATATTATGTATTTATTGTTTGAAAAGTAAGCCTTACAATGTGCAGCCTTAAGTTTTCAGTGTTGTGTTGTGAGAACAGTTTCTTTTGATGGTCTTTGAAATCACGATTTTAAGTGACTCAATAATATTCTACTATACAGAATAATAAGAATGTAACTTATTTGAATATTCTCCTATGGTTGAATATTTAGGTTGTTTGCAATTTTTATTCATTATAAATTATATTTCCATGAACATTCTTCTATATACATACTTAAAAATATAACAAATGCATTCAAATATATGGATATTTTAAAGGAATTTTGTATATTCTAATTGCTTTCCTGAAAATTTGTAGCAATTTACCTGCCTGTCAGTGTTGCCTCATAGATTTGTAAACCCCAAATCAAGATGTTCTTTTTCATTTTGACTTGTTACTCCTACATAATAAATGGGCAGATTCTCACTAATTTCCCCCACAGTTAACATACATACATAATCTATCCTACCTCCTTAAGACATTAACTGCATGTCTTGAATCACATTAAAGTTTCAGGAGTTATAATTCATTTCTGAAGGAATTTTAAATGGGCAACAGAAAGAGAAAGAGATTTTTAAAAATTATATTATTGGATATAAGAACTATGTGGGTTTAAAAATGGCTAATCATTACAAAGACTAGAGAAGCCAGGCTAAAGCTATTTGTATTTTCTGTACCTCATTTCAAAGGTGAAAGATAACCAGAAGGAGACACTGGATCATTGTATTTATCCAACTACTTGGTCCTTCATGTGGGGTATATCGTCTTTGCATCATTATTCACAATTATCTTTTCAGCCAAAGTATGTTTACTGGATGTCAAGTTTAATGCACATGTGGCCAATGGAATTTATGTGAGAGGAGCACATCACACATGTGGCTTGAGTCTAAGAGTCAGTCATTCATTCTTTAAATATTTATTGAGGACCAACTGGGTGCTGGGCCCCATTCTAAGCACATTAGTGAGTCAAAGAGATGAAAACCCTTACCCTTTTGGAACTTATATTTTTGTGGGGAAGACAATAATAACATAAGAAATCCATTTTATAATACATTTGGAAGTAATTAGTGCAACAGAATGAAAAAGGCAGGGAAGCGGTATGTTGGGATGGCAATGGAGGTTAATATTTTTTAATGGGTACTTAGGAAAGGCCTCCCTGACAAGATGACTTCTGAGCCAAACTTGAAGGGGGTGGAGACATGAACCATGCAGATGCTGGGGTACGAATTTTCCAGTGTGTCTACCCCTGCATGTTCAGGCATGTCTGGCCCACTGGGAGATTAGCTTCATGGAAGTTTTTGTGAAAATGGTGAAGAAAGTTCTATGCATTTTGAGCTTGATCCATGAGCCACTGACATTGAGGATAGTAAGAAAGATCCTGTGGGGTGGTTCATATTTAAATCTGGTTCTGGACATGTCTAGAAAGAACTTTGCTGCCCAAGCTACATTGAGTCAGCATGGAGTATATCACAATAGGAGAGGGCCCATCTCCCCACCTCCATGGACCTCAGAGGAGAAAGGAGTACATTGCTTGGGGTCCAGGGTGAGAAGAAACATTGGCCACTATGCTACGAGATCTCCTCAGGGAACTTGGCCCCTAGCACTTGGACTGTGGCTATTGGTGGGGCTTGTCTGTGTCTCATGGGATAAAGATCACTACGAGTGGGGAAGTGTTCTGTATCAAGAGAGCTGGTGGAGCCAAATGGTCAGAGTCACAAGAATCCTAAATCAGTGACAGAACATGGCTGAGCATGGTAGAGGTTGAAGGG
The DNA here is from genome assembly GCF_048564905.1 of Vicugna pacos. Classification (NCBI taxonomy): domain Eukaryota; kingdom Metazoa; phylum Chordata; class Mammalia; order Artiodactyla; family Camelidae; genus Vicugna; species Vicugna pacos. The sequence continues at coordinate 23,603,369 of NC_132991.1, forward strand.
ATAAGGGACGGAGTACGTGAGAGAGATCCCTTGGGATTGCCCAGAAATACATGTGTGTTTGTGTGGTGGTGGTGATGGGGGCTTTATAGGAGGTTGAGATCTGTCAGAATAATTAACGTATGAAATTCATTTTCACCTAATTGTACAAACATGTAGATTATTAAATAACTTTCTAGCATTGTTTCAGCATTGAACTAAAGTTTTGGAAAAGATACTTTTAATTCGTTTTTTCACTCGTTAGCTCAGTAATATTGAAGACCAGCTCATTGAGCTGGCAACAGGAATGATCCACAATAAAACTCAGTACTCATCTCTGTAGCAGGGAAGTGTGACTAACACCACAAATACTGTTGTTTTTACTGGTCATTTCAAGGCCAGGTCAGCAAGAGAGACTTAGGTCAGAGACAGGGGATTTCATTATTCACAACTCAGTGAGCAGCATAAGCATCAGTGTATTTGGTCCCCGCAAAGCCCTCATTCTTTACTGAGTGACCTGAGAGAGCCAGGTGACAGCCGCTTGTGCAGTTCATTTGTAACACAGGACAGAAGTCTTTGGGGGAATTCTGAGGGATTCTGAGCACCGAGGGGACCTGAAAGTTTCATACTGGGCAACCAGCTTGCTGTCCCACTACTCGAGAGAGAGATACTCTCTCTATCTCCCATGTTGTTCATTGTACAGATATCCTTGCACAGACAGGCTGGAACAAAAGATGTCAGTGCTTCTGCTTACAAGAAATGCAGAAAATGAGAGACCTATGGAGCATTATCTGCAGCAGCGTTCACAACTGGTTTTAAGGAAATAACTCAAGAAGTGAACAATAAACCTAACACCTTCTTTTTGAGACTACATATTGCCTGGAAGAAACTCTGCCACAAGTAATAAATCCTCAAATTGCCATGACCTTTGGACTGTTAGACACATCTTCTGGGGGCAGAGTGGCCTTTTCTTTTGTGCTATTGAGGGAAAGCCCCTGTGGGCGTGTATCTCCAGTATTCTTCAGCCACTGTCACTGTAGGTGAATACCTTATAAAGAGTGGCCCCTTGCTCATTGCTTTCTTTCATATGCTCCATCTCCTGTTCTGCAGGACCAATTGCACTTGGTCCTAAATGGGGAGATCTAGCTATCCAGTGACCTAGAGTCCTGGGGTAGAATCTGAGATGAAGAGGAGGTTGTTGGAAAGGAAGTCTGACACGGTGGCCAAATCATAAACCATAACTCCATTAAGTACTATTTTCATATTGAATAGGCAATGAAATTGTATTACCTGTCTCTGCAATGGAAAGAAAAATCAATATGTGCTGTTTCTTCATGTAATAAATGTCTTTTCTCTCCTCCCTGCTGTTGCCACCCCCAACATTTTACATTAGCATATAAGAAACACTGCAAGGTGTGGGATAGGACTGGATCTTCAGAAGGTGATTTCTCATATCAGTTAGTGAACAGTTTTTAAAATAGCATTTGTCATTATGGCTAAAAAAGTACATAATCAGGACAGAGTAAAGCAACATTACATTACTGAAGAAAGATCTCTTCTACTGCCTCCTAGGATGTCTGGGAATTGTAGTCAACCGTGTATTGTGTAATAGAAAAAGGGCTAGACCTGGAATTCACTTCAACTTCTTGCAAATTAGCTTTGTGGTCTTGATTAAGCCACTTCACATCTCTGACTCGCGGATGTTGATATTTAAAATGGGGAGAACAGTCTTTGTTCAGTTCTTCTCATAGATCATAATGTTTAATGCACTGTATGCATACGAAGGTGCTTTGGTAATCAAGTCTGATGTAATTGTAAATTGGTATCACAATTGTGGCAGTATTTAACCTAAAGTAGAATTTATTCTTCATAGTATTGACATTGAGGAACAATATTCGTATTTCCTTGAGTTACAGTTTTTTTGCAGCATAGGGAGCATAATATGATCAATAAAAAAACAAAATTCCATAAGAATGAATGATATTCTAGAATATGTTAGGACAATCTAAGCAACAACTTTCCAACATTATTCTCATTTTTCACTAACTCATTTTTTCTTAGTTGCACAATCCCCAAATATAACCAAGTGGTGACCAAGCAGTTTATTCAAATTTCCTGGAATGTCCTCTATACTTTCTTCTTCTCAACCTTCTGTGATAACATCACCCTTAATTGATGGCTCTCATAACATCGCATCATAATCCTAATGTTTTCTCTTTCTGACAATTGGGAAATTTTACTAGGAATCAACAAATATACTTGGGGTGGTAAGTAGAAAAAATTTGTCTCTACTTATGACTAGAGCGATTCATGGAAACTGCGACCTACAAAGCAACCTGCAGTATCTGCTTTTGTTATAAATTTGAAAATAAGACATGGATCTGCAGTGATTCCATAGATTTTAGCCACCAATGTTGGGAACTAATTCACTCACCACTAACTCACTCACCACTAACTTACCTAAGTTCTCATCTTGAAACTAGTGATGGTTGACACAGAAATATTTCTAGGATCAAAACTGAAAGCAGGTAGATGCAGTGGTTGTGTAGCTAAGAATATCAAATCTGTCTGAATTGAATACATGTTGAGGTTACTGAGATTTGGTTCATTGAACAATTTGGTGAAATACATATCATAGTTCAGATATGACTGCACATGTGGAATTTCTTTTAGCAACCGAATAGGTGCCGTGTGTGTGTGTGTGCGCATGTGTGTATGTTTGTAGGAGAGCCATTCAGCATGGTTAGTGTAACTCAGGAGTCAGTTCTTTCCTGAGAACCAGTGGTCTCACTGGAGTGGTATCAGCTAAATTGAAGGCAACAAAGGAGAATGATGTAGAAGGTGAAAGAAAGCTGAGTAAAGGATTAGGTTGAATCCTGTTTCTTGGATAAACGTGGATCAATGAAAAGCATTCTAGAATATCTGCTTCCTACTACCCAGCTTGGGCAGGTCTGAGTCATTAAAAATATATATATTTAATGCCAAGACTAAGTATTCTTGCAATCACCAACTTTCCTGAGCAACAGACACTCATAATGGTATATGTGAATGTTAAATTTGTGGTTCTCAAATTCTAGCATGCATCAGTATCATCTGGAGAATCTTTAAAACACAGATTCCAAGATTTTATGTTCAGAAGGTCAGGGCAGACCCTGAGAAGTTGCATTTTTAACAAGTTCCCAGGTAATGAAGATACTGTGGGCTGGGGAGAACACACTTGGTGATCCATTGGAATCACCCTATTTCCATGCATGTGTTTTATTATTATTATTATTATTATTATTATTATTATTATTATTATTATTATTACTACTACTACTACTACTACTATTACTATTATTTTTAAAGTCAGAGTGGAAGGCCCTAATGCCCAGCAACTGCATATTCCCTCTCATTCTGCAACACACTCCAGAACTTTTCTTTCAATTGTGTATTCATCTACTCACATATCAAAGCAGTTGTTGGGTACCTACTACATGCTAGGAGTAGAAAGAAGTTGACTCTGATGCAGGGATTTCAACTGGGAACAAGATAGACGGTTTCTGCTTTTGCGGGGCTAACCTCTTAGTGTGGATGGGAGGAAGGTGGGGAGGGAGAGAGGGAGAGAGAGAGATTGAGGGAGGAGGGAGGGTAGAAGAGAGATAGATCATGAGGAAATAAAGAATCCAGAAAAATACCACATAGCAATAAGTGAAATGTGGAGAAATAAACAGTGATTTGATATCAACTGGCAGGTTATAGAGTGGCTATTTTGGATTGGATGGTCCGGAAGGTCATTCTGAGATGACATTTAAGCTGTGATTTGAATGACAAGAAAAAGCTCGCTGTGTGAAAGATCAAGGACTAAGAGCCTTCCAAGCAAAGGAGCAGCTAGTGCAAAAGCCTTGCAGTAGGAGTGAGCTTGGCAAGTTTAAGGAATGCAAGATCAGTGTGGCTGAGCATCGTGGACCAGAGAGTGAGTGATGCCAAATGAGGTTGAAAGATAAGCAGGGGCCATTTGAGAATCATTGATGTGATTTAATTGTAGGTGTGATGGAAGAAGCCATTATCTAGTAGTAATCTAGTGTGACTGGTACAAGGATGCAGTGGACAGAACATCCTACAGGACAGAGGACAAAATAGAAGCAGGGGACTAGTTGGGAAACCATGACCGCAGTATAGGGGAAAGAGGATGATGACGCTGACCAGGTGTTGTGAGTTGGTAAGTAGTCATATTCTGAAGAAATGTGGTCAGTTAAGTGTGCTGACTTTTTGAATATGTGTGTAGGAATGTGCATTAGGGAAACAAGAATTATGTCCAAGATCCTTGCTATTTAATAGTGTGATTCGAGGACCAGTAGCATCACATCATTTGGAACTTGTTATAAATGCAGAATCATATGCTATAACTCAGACATACTGAATTAGAAGAACCCTCAGGTGACTCATATACACATTAAAGCTTGAGAAGCCTTGTGCTAGATTATTGTCTTGCTCTCCAGGGAAAATAGTGCTACTTATTGAAATGGAGAACCCTGAGGCAGGAGTCAGTTGGGGTGAGGGAAGGGAATCAAAATTTCTCTTTTATGTGTGTGAATTTTGCAACATTTATATGACATACGAGTGGAGACCTCAGTTAACAGTTGGCTATGTGTCTGGATTTCTTTGGAATGGTCAGGGCTGGAGATAAAGATGTAGGATATGTTAGTATTTGCATGGTGCTGACTATCCAGTGAATGAAAAGATGAGCTCACTAGTGAGAAGGTAGAGATAGAGGAGATGGCCAGGAGTGAGCTGGGCACTCTAAAGTTTAGACCTTCTCTTAAGAGGAAGAGTTAGCAAAGGAGACTGGACAGAGGAAAGCCATGAGAGCATGGTGTCATGGAAGCCAGGAGAAGACCATGTTTCAAGAAAAAGAAAGCAGCCTGTTGTGCTGAACGGTGCTGAGAGGTTGTGTAAGAGAATACAGAAAAGGGCATTGGATTTGGCCACATGGATGTCAGCGGTAACTTTGACCAAAGCAGTATTAAAATGGTGAAAATGGATGCCTTTTGGAGTACACAGAGGAGAGAATTTGAGATGAGGAAGTAGAGACAGTGCTTACAGATGACTTTTTTAAGCTTCAGGGAAGTAATATAGTTTTATTTCTTTGGTGCTCAGAAACCAATGATCCCTCCTGGTTTCTCCTGCCACAGCCAAATTCCTAATGTGTCCTTCCAGGTATGTAGAGGAGAAAGTATAAACGATCCTAGTCATTGCCTTTAAGAAACTCATAATCTAGTGAGACACAGATGCACACAAATAATGCAGTGCTCTGTTAACTTTATATTAGAGTTATTAGGATTTATGGGCTGGGAAAGAGTTAATATTTTTGCCTACATTCTGTTAGGACATTGCAGGTACTATTTTATTTAATCCTCACTATATTCCTTTGAAGTTATCTCAGTTTTACTGATGGAGAAATGGAAATTCAAAGAGGTCCAGGACTTGTTTTTGTGTAACCAGTCAATGGTGAGACTAAAATATGAACCCAGGTCTCCTGACCCCAGTGCTATGTTCTTTTACAACACCCTGTTACATTTCATAGGGGAAAGGAGAAGTAATAAAAATTATGCTTAGCAAAACTGTGAGTAGCCCTTCACAAGTTGGAATACAAAGATTCCTTACTGTATTAATACAGAAGAGCTGCAGCTTATGTGTTGTTTAGGGGTAAAATTCCAAATGGTGAAAATTATCCTAAAAACTCCATTACATCTCTCACATGTGCCTGGGAAATGCTTATATCATGAGGGCCATTTAGAAACTGAGATGAGCTGAAGAAATGTCAGACTTATGTCTCTCTTCTCACTCAGGGAAACACAAACATTGAAGAGATTCACCTGTAATACTGTTATTATTATTGGCTGTGTACATATGGCTTCCTTAACATCAGTTAAATTCACATATTAGGCAAATCTAATGACTTATTGTTAACTGAAAACTTACTATATATGGTCTGTGTACTAGGAATATTACATGCATTTTCTTATTCGAATTTTAATCCGCACACTAACCCTGTGAGGTAGGTGAGGTAGGTATTTTTATCCCCTTTTTGCTGATGGGAAGACTGATTTTCCTAAGGTCACAGAGCTAGCAGGTTGGAAAACTACTTTGCCAACTCCAAATTACTCCAATGTGAGTATGCTTTCACTATGCACATGGTCTTCCTGGCTTGCAATCTTCTGTGCCAGCTAGGCAGATCCTTACTGTTAGTTAACTCGTAGGGCTCCCTAACCATGTGGCCTGCTCATTCCTCACCAGCGTAGTTATCCCCTATATCTCCACCTCATACTTTCACTCCTTTCTTTACTAAGGTGCCTTTCCCTTCTTAAGTCCCTGCTGGAGCTCATTAGTATCTATGGATCAACTAGGGAATTTGTATTACAGAGTCTGTAAGGAGGAAGCAGACTCCATCTGAAGTCAAAGCCATTTAGGACCATGTGACCTGATTTAATGTAAACACAATAACCACATTCCTGTTGAAGCAGAAATTAGTTCTTTGTCTTTCAGAGTCATCAGAGCAACTGTTTTAAAAGTTTAGATGTTTGCACGTACCATCTAAAAGATTCAATTAAAAATACTGCTTAACTCAATTCAGATATAATTTAATTTTTTATGACATAAGCCCCCTTTTAAAGATTATTTATAACTGTTATTTTTCCAGTCCTCTTTGACAGCTCTCTGGATAGTACCCTATTTCTGTAGCTAGCTAGCGGACATTTGCCCCCTGCTTGATTGGATAATACAAACCTGAATTTTAGGGGTTTACCTAAGGGAATTTCCCCCAGCCTTCTTTGACTCTGTCATGGCTTTGAATGTTAATTCTCTGCCTGTGGAAATTGTCCTGAGCATTGTGAATGACTATTATCTTCCAAGTCTCTTGATGGAAAAGAGAAGCCTTGATGGAAAGATATAACAATTCACTTTTTTTAAGATCAAAGTATAAGACACAAAGGAATCAAAGGTGAGGAGTGAAATCAGAGCTTGGTGGACTGTCTAGAGTGACTTACCCATCTTCATATGTTAACTCTCTTGCATTAGAAGCTGGAAGAAGGCAGTGATGACAGTTACATATGGCTGTCCACCTAGTGGGATTTGGCTTGGAAATAAATTCTGAAACATTGTTTCAGACCAGATAGTCTCAGTAATGTTGGAGCAAAAACACCACCAAAATCCTAATAGTTAACCAACGTAGTATTATTTTCAGTCATTCAAACCTTCTGCTGGTCCAGATATCTCTCCGAGGGTCCCGTATATGGAAACCAGTCATTACACACTGCTTCCATCTCATGGCACTTTTCTTGGCATAGGGCTTAAGGGTTTGTCCAAGCAGAAAAAGAGAGAATTGGGGATAATTCCCTGGCTCTTGAGTACTTTCTCCCCAGAGAAGCTTCCATATCCCAATCTATCAGCCAGAATTAGTCATAGTTCCACCCAAATGCAGAAGGGGGCCAAGAAACATAGCCTTCTGTGTGTCTAGGAAAGGTTGGAAAACCAAGGTGGGCACCAGCAATGTCTATTACAGACACCTTTGGAAAATGTTCCTCCCAGCCTTATGTTCCTGGACATTCAGATGCCTGGAGTACATGAAGTATGGCCTAAGGTGGAAAAGTATGTATGCAGAAGAGTAAAAAATTTGTCCCATCTCAAAGACACCCCAATGTCTTTATCCACAAGCATGGATGATGAACTCCCCCCAAATTTTCTCGTATGCCATCTTGACACAGAGACCATTAAAGTAAAACAGACTAACCCCCTTACAGCCATGAGTAAATAAATACACTTTTACAAGATATTTTACAGGGTAGCCAAGGACTTTGAATTGAAGGCCTAGATCTGGATCCTCTTAGGCATAAAATAGGCAAATGTGCATTTATATATTTTTTAATTCTGTTTTTTTTTAAGGTTTGTTGTAGGAATTAAACATTAAAATTGAGTCCAGGCATCAATGGTGAATCAGAAAGGGAATGTAGGAAGCTTGGGCACATAACTCAAGGATAAACTACAAAGCTGCGAGCTTTCTTTGAAGGGGGCAGGGATGGAATCTTTCATTTAACACATCTTCTTTGTCTGTTATCCTGGGAGCAAGTTTGATCCCAGTTTCTAATTATGGGAATAGTGATCAGGCCCCAAATGCCTTACAAACATCATATATAGGTGTATATATAGTCTCACCTTGAAAATTTCAGGGATATAAAAAGTAATCTAATTATGTGGATAATTAAAAACAACCAAAGTGCAAGTTTGAAACTTGTACTTTTATGACTGCAAAGCAGGCTATCAAAATGACAGGGTGTCTGGATGTGATCGTTGCACGCACTCAGATTAAATGAGTGCATTAGTTGATTGTTTCTGGTATGAAGATAAGCAGAGAAAAGTATAATAATGTTGGCATTTAAGTGGACCTAATTAGGCTTCCAGTTTAACACTCCATTAAGATGAATGGGAAAGGGTCACCCCCTGTTCAGGCTGTGGCATTGTCTTAGTGTGTCTGGATTTCGCCTCTGAAGACAACAGTATGTCAGCATACGTTCTCGCAGTCACCCCTGTAAAGCAGACTGAAAATTTAATTCTTTTAAAATTAAATCTCAGGTCCTGGAAGCCACAGTAAAATCCATGAGGAGATCTTAAATCTTCAAGTTCTGCCGCTGTATTAGTCATAAATAACAACAATAACAATGATAATGTCTGTAGGAACATTCAAGAGCAGACTTCCATGTTTCCTGAATAAGAACTGGTGAAACTAACAGCCTCCAGTTTGCCACTGAAGGACCCTGTCCATGGGAAGGGTGAGTGACTTGGGTAAAGTTACAGAGGGAGTCGTTGGTAACGCCAGAAATAACATGGAGGGACTGCTCTGTTCTTGTTACAATAGGCTATCATCTATCAGGGAGAGAGAGTAAGGAATAACGATCTCGTCTACTAAACTGAGTATACATGCATTTGAAAGAAAACCTACGAACCCAAGATAGCCCAGCCCAGGAGGTATGTTCATAGGGAGATGACTAGGAAAATTCTGCCATCTTGCTGTATGGAGTTTTGGCTCAGGGGTGTGTGAGTGGGAGGAGAGTTTAGTCATAATAATGGCCAAAGTATATGGATGTGATCTGAAAGTTAGGACATTCTGGAACCATATTCACCGTCATCACCCAAAGAGCCACAAGGTCACCACGTGCCTTTTAGCGACTGGATTAAAAAAACTAGGTGTCTGGAGATTGCATAAGGAGAAGTCACATGTGGCTTGAATTGAGCGGTTGGGTAAATGGCTGTTATAGTTCTATGATTCTTTTGAAACTAGTATGTCTACATCTCCAAATACAAACTCAGGACTGTAACTTGTAACTCTGGTTATGATGTAGACTTGCTGCCTGTCATTGGACAAATAATTTTCTCTTGCTAAGTTTCAGTTGCTTATTTTTTTAAACTAGTAATATGAAATATGGCCTGCTTATCTAAATTCTAGGTTTTGTGGCTGTTATTCAATAAGATTGTAGAAAGGAAGTTTTGGTGTACAGCGGGCACCTAGATAGACCCATTACTATGTACAACTCTTTTCTAAATGTGAAAATTATCATAAATTTTGGAACTGTTTAAATGGGTCCAATCATAATAAAATAATGGCAATATTCTTTAATTAAAAATAAACCACCTATAGAATCACTGCTCTTAGCATTTAGGAGTTGGATGGAAAAAAATGTGGTTCTCTTTGAGCCGACTTCTTTCTGAATGCTGGGATTCACTTTTTCAGGTCGCTGACTCATGATACGCCATTGCTTGAACATTTCTAATAATGAAGAGTTGAGAATGGGACATCTTTTCTCAGTGCTGATCATGTTGGGTTATTTGTTCTCACTTGTCTTGAAGTATTCTATACCAATTGATACTAATCTTGACTCTGGGAATACAACATCTGTTCCTTCTGCTATACAATAGCTGTCAGATCTCTGAAGCAAGTGGTCATGTCAATTCCTTGTTTTTCTCTTTTTCATTCACTATAAGGCATACAGAAGTTTTCAGAAACTTTACTGCTTCAAAGATGTCCCTCAAGCTTTAATATTTCATGAGGATTCAACCTAGTTATAAATGTCCTATGTTATGCTATTATGTTTGATTATTCCCACTTGTTGAGAACAAACAAATTAGTATTTGGAATGTATTCTTTTTCACAGTGTATTTCACTAAACCACTTTTTTTGTTTTAGGGAAATCAAATTAATTTGAGTTTATCACAGTTAACTTAAATAATCATTTACTTGTAGTTTGCTTTGCTCTAGAATTAGTCGTTTAATGCCAGTTCCAATAATGCATTGACAAGGTAAAAAACATGGAAATGACAAAAAATAAATAAAATGTAGGAAAATAAGAACGGGGTAAGTTTCACTATATAAAATAGAGGTTATTATATATTTCTTTGTGGAGAGTCCAAATTTAATTCTGAACTTGCTAGCAGTCAATTCAAAGAGAGAACTAAGACCCTTTAAGAGACTAATAACATCTAAAATGTCAAACAGACAATAGGAAAAAAACTCGACAATTCCTCATGTCTAGTCCTTAGAACACTTTCTCCTGACTTCTCATAGGGAGGACTCTCTATAATGAAGTAAGAACATCTTCAACAACATTCTTATAGTGAATTCCACAACATAGCTCACAGGGTTTTCCATGATAAAGTGATAAAATCCCCAAGTGCAACGGCCTGGGACTTAGAGCTTGTCATGGGTGAACTGTGTTCCCCCAGAATAGGTTGAGGTCCTGACTCTCCACACCTATGAGAGTCACTTCATTTGGAAACAGGGTCTTTACAGATGTAGTCGGGATAAACAAAGTCATACTGAATTAGAGTGGCCCTAGTCCAGTAGGACTGGTGTCTGTAAAAAGAGAAGAGACATGTGCACAGACACGGGGGGAGACTGTTGTTGCGCAGCCACGCGCCAAGGAACGCCTGTGGCTATCAGAAGCTGCAGGAGGCAGGAAGCGTCTTCCTTGAGAGGTTTCAGGGCAGCGTGGCCCTGCCCACACGGTGATTTTGGATTTGTAGCCTACAGAACTGTAAGCGAGTAAGTTTCTTTTCAGGGAGTCAATTTGTGATACTTTGTTATGTAGGTAGCTCTAGGAAACTAATATGGTGCTCAGTGAATATTGACTAAGTGTATACATCAGTTTCGTGGACCAATTCACTGACGGGAAAAGGCTGCTCAGAATTGAGAGACATTGTTATGATTAAATAAGAAAAAAAATTGTCACAGTCCCACCTGATCTACATATAGCGATTTCTGTTTTGACTAAAATCAGTATTTCTGCCTAGAAGATGTGTTTGTTGTGGGGTTTATAATTACTGACCTGTGACTGGGAGGTTTAATTTGTAGATTTGGCCACTACCATGAGCCATTTTATTTTCTGTGCCATACAGGTCTTCTCAGAGCTTTGTGTAGTATCCAGCCTATAGTAAGTTTTCAATTAATGTTTATAGGAATAAGATATATGGTAAATTCTATTATTACTTGATAAATAATGAGGGTAGGGGAATGTCTTGTCCCTGAATGCCATTATTTAAAAGGGGACATATTACACTTATATATTTTAATTAGCTATGTCACAGGAATCCTGTTATCTCCTCTGTAAATTTTACTAAGTATGGGTGTTTCTGCCTCTTTTTCATTAGTCCTTTTCTCAAAACACATATCCATGACTTTAGTCCTTATCATCTCCAACTATCTTCAAGAATCAGATAAATCAATGACTCCCTAAACATTGAGAAGAAAAGAAAATAAAAAATGACCGAAGAGGAAAAACAATGCCCTAATTTTGGTTGGAACACCATCTACCAAAGTTCTTGTGTGCTGGCTTCCCCTCCTACGCTCTCCTCAAGGCAGTCAAATGTTGTGATAAGATAAACGTAGGAACTAATGGGTCATGAGCCCACTGCAGTTTATGAAAGCTTGTGGAACATAGATGAATAGCATGCATGATGAGCTGGTTTAGAGAGAAAAAAAAATCCACCTTTTCAATAACCTAATATTTTATTTGAAATGATAAAGCTTTGGAGAATCATTGAAATCCAATGAATTATGACACCTTCAACTTAAAAAGCAGAGATGAAGTTTCTCAATACAAGAGGCATCGTTTTGGACCAGAAAAGAAGAAGTAAGAAACCCAAACAAACAAGTTTAAACAGAACGAAACGAAAAACAAACCCTAAAACGTGGTGGGCAGTCTTCAGCAGAAATATGGAGCACTTGAATGCTCACGTGTTTGCAAAAAGTTCTGTTCCTCTTTCCTAGGTTCATCCCACCAACAGCTCCACCGCTGTCGGGAATATAATGGAGCACAGTCTCGAAGTTGCCCTGTGCCTGTAACATTCACATGTTCTCTCTCCCCCCAAATTTGAGCTGAGGCACTTTTCCTTTCTAAAGAGCAGCATCTGGCCTCTTCGTGCGCTCATTTGCATGCCAATACTGGATTGCTCTCCCAGCACACAGCTATTTAATAGTGGTGCTGGTGTCCGAGCTCTGGGAACAAACCAAATGGTTTGGGTGTGCTTTTGTGTGCAGTGCGGGTCGTTGCTACAGTGTGCTTATTAAGAATAGTACACATTCATTATAACAAGATTGCTCTTTTGCTCAGGGGCCATCACAGTGCATTCTGTAAATGAATTAACAGTAGCATGCATTTGTGTATTATGGGCCCAGAAGATGCATTTGTTTATTAAATAAATCTGCAACACAGAAAGTATAGTTGAAAAAAATCTAGAAAATAATCAGAGTGCGCACGTACAGTAGCTGTTTGTTTGTGTGATTTTTTTTTTTTGAAACCTCAATGTCTTGGCGAGTTTTCCTCCTTTGTTTCTTTCAAATAACCAGAGATCACAGAGTCCATACTATAGACTAACAGCCTGCAAAAAATGATGTAAAAAAAAAAAGGAAACCAAATTTAAGTTACAGAAGCATGAAACATTCCCAGAAGCGGTATTGTAAATAATCATATACCTATAAAATGATTTAGTATTTTGATTCTTTTGATTTTCTTTAAATTCTTTTGCTATTCTTGAAATCCCTTTTTTTCTAAAAATCACTGTTTTTACTTTTTAACTTAATTTTTATTTTTGGCTAAAATTTAGCATGCATCACGTACTTAATTTCCCCCATGGAACTTTTTCTTTTGAGATATAAACTCTGCTTTGGGGGCATTTCTCTATTGATCCATTTATTTTCAACCTTTTGGCCCAGGTATAGCTAGTATAACTATATTAATCAACATAAATCAGTCTGTTGGATTTCATTCCTTTTAAATAATGATTATTTTAAAGCCCAATGGCAGTTCACAATTACACTGAGAACTCAGATATGTTTTAGATGTGGCTATTCTGTATTTCTCTCCACTTATATTACGTATCTTGCTGTCTTTAATATGTAATATGATATGTTGTGTGCTTGAAGTATAATGGAAAGAAAATGGAAATATTTGAACCTATGAAATGCTGAAAGTGTCTAAAGCCACAGCATGGATAGTATGAAATCTATTAAAATGAACTGAGGAAAAAAAGAAGAAACAGCCATATCTTCAAATTTTTGAAGTTCTTATGTTACTCAAAAGATGGATGTCTTTTTTAAAAAGAAATTGATTTTGTATTTGGTTTCTTGAAACATCTCTATAAAATCCAGGGGTAAAAAAATGAAATTTGCCAAAATATTTTAAGAGGGAAAGACTGGTAGAATGAGTGAATTAGGGCTTCATAGATTTTTGGCTTAGCTAAACATCTATGACGCTATTAAAAATACCCAGCTAATTACTACATAATAAAAAAGTGTATTTTGTAAGAAACATAGCAGGACTGCTAAAAGATATTCCACATGTAGCAAAAACACATAGCTGATTGAAACAGGATTATACTTTTCTCCCACATGGAATCTTAAACACTTAGCATTTTGTCCTTTAAGAAGTAATATTCAGCTCTGCTGTTTATTGGGGGGAAAAAAACCCTCTACCACTGTAACAATTGATTTGATAATTATATAAGGGAGAAGAAAATATTTGAAACCTAGTTTCTTTTTTCATCTTTTTTTTTTTTTTAAAGCTCTATTTTCCAGAGCATTTTATTTATTATTCTGCTGCAGCTTTTAGAGAGGCCAGCCAATCAGAAAGCCTGTAAGGGCCCAGGCCCGGACTCGGTGCTGAGCTCCAAACGCGATCCCAGCCCTGACAGGGGGATTATAGGAAACAGATGACTTACGCTTCTAATTTGTGGCCTTAAATTGCAAACAGAATTTCAGGAGTCGAGCAGAGTAATAAATGGCAATAGAAAAAGCCACACACAGCCAAATCAGTATGTGGTGGTTGTAGGTTAAACTAAATGGGAAGAGACAGGTTATGATGGTTCAGTGTATTACAGAGAAGAAAGTCTTAAATTACCAGTGCTGAGAGGTATTGCTCCACGGCGGACAGCATTGCATTGTGCAGTCCACAGATACCCCAAGCAGAACGATAAAAAAGCAGGCTTAACATAGAACCTGTTGCTGGAGGAATCATTTTTTTACCCCCTCTTTTAGAAATGGAAGCAGTGTTTTATGTTTGTTTTGACCTCTGCTGTATACTTGGCCCCTTAACATCTGTTTTCTCCCGTTGCCGTTTTTCACACCAAATTAAATGTCGAGGAGTCAGATAAAATAAGTTCAAAATATGTCCAAATTATTTTTGTTGACTTCCAACAAATGTCTCAGTAACTCTTTTCACACAGAACGATACCATTTAAATGCCAACTTAGAAAATTATTTTCCTTTCAACATTTTAAGAGCTAAAGAAAGGGGTTTCGAGGTGTACTTAAACTCGGGAAATATTGCATTGGCCTTTTTGGTAACTTGCATGACTCTTTCAGACTTGCTTTAAGGCTTTTCTGTCATATAAAGTTATGTGCATTTGTTGGGATAAAAATTTGAGGAAAATTGCTTAACAACAGCGTATAATAAAACCATTATTCAGAGCTGCTTCAAGCCATAAATACCAGTTAGAATCAAAAGAGACCCACTGTTTATCACGTGGAAACCAATATGTATTTGTTTCCTTTATAATCTCTGTATATGTGTGTATGTGTGGAAGAGGAAGAGTTAAGATGATAATGACACGAATTTCTACTATCATAAGAAGCCTAGCTGTCTTAAGTCTGTGATATAAAAATAAAAAAAGCATCGCATTGTCAACTTCTAATCCAATAACTAATTTGATAGAAGTAAATTATTTTTCTTTGAAAAGAATACCACCTTCTTTTAAGATCCAGTGTATCTGTATGTCAGAGATTGGCACCTAATTCATGATGAAGATTTATTCAAAAATAATTACCCCATCCTATATTATTTATTGCCAATATATCAAAATAACACTTTTTTTTCTAGTGAATGATAGAAACAGGGTTTACTTTAGTCCACAAAGCTGTGTTTGAAGTGAGACCAAGTAAAAATCTACAATTTTTCTTCTACTTTCCTTATGGACAAGAAATTTATTACTCTAAAATTCAGATCTTTTAACTTCTATATTAACTTTAAATGTGAACCTTTTGTTTTATATGCTGAAGAAAAACTGTTATCCTATGGGTAACATGGTGAGAAATGAACTATTTTCATTGTACTATTAAGTAAGTTTCTTGATCATCATTGAAGATGACTGCCTAAATAGATTTTGATTAATCACTTGCAAAAATTATGCTTGTTAGAACCATTTTATATTCTGTGTCATGATGATATCAATGTAGGTTATAGCTATTTCTTTGTAGATGGTATGGTTTTTGTTTTTAAATCACCTGGCAAAAAGAGAAAGCAAACCTTAGTTGAAAGCTTTGTCTCTAAGAGAAAACTCTTTTCATGCCTGTCTTTTTTTTTTTTTAAAGAAATGCTCAATTATTATTTGTGTCATAGTGGGAAGACTGGATCTCTACAGGGCCTGAACCATTTCAAACAAGAGATAGCTTTTGTTTTGGTACCCCATCAACACTGATCACCTAATTAACTCTGATACCTCTCTGGCTAAAGCAAAATGATTTGTAATAGTTCTTTGGAGTTTACTTAATTAGTTTCAATGTCTTTTGTGTGGTAAATGTGGTGATATTTTATAAAATGGAGCTGAAAAAGGAGGAGGCAAAACACAATCTTGTGAGGGATGGGGGAGACGGGAGGTGAGAGGGAGGGCAGACCAGTATGACCACACTATGAAAGCAAGGTGTAGTTCCAATGCAAAGGCTTGCAGGCCTGAGTCAGTCATTAGTTGAGATCATCAAGCAGATCTGACCTGGGAAAAGGCTTCCTGTCAAATGTAGGCCCAGGCATCTGTCAGGGCCTCAGATTCTACACCTTGATCAGCCCAAGACACTGACACCATTTTCTTTAACAAACACCAACAGCCTTTTTTCTCCTTCACTTTAACATCTCTCAGGGGTTGGATTCCCTTTCTTCTCCCGCTCTGTAGAGAGTAAAGGGAGCTTGTTAACTTGCTTAGATATTTTGACTGCCGATGCTCTTTGGCCACTTGCCTGTGGTAACAGTGTCAAAGCATAACTTGGTATAATTGCTGTATTTGCAGTCAGAAGAGTGTTCTGTCTTTATGTTCAAGCTGCTGAATAAAAAGGAAGTGTCATTTTGGAAAATCCTGTAAATTATCCTCAAAGTTCAGGCAAAATACAATGTGTGACATACCTGGTAAGTCTTGTTTTCATTGCCAAGATACAGAAAAGGAAAATAATGGGGTTTTACCTATGTCAATTAAAAGCTGGCAAATCCCTGTGTTTCTTAGTCTGAGATTGGAGAACAGTAAAATAAAATTAAAATTAAAAATGAAAGCAGCAGAAGTGGGCTCTTTATAAGTTAAAAAGTAACTGGAAAGCATTATAATTTTTAATTATCCATTGTGTCACAATTTATATACAGTATGGATTAGAAATGACAATTTGAGATGGACCTTCATTTAACAGAGATGTGCATAATTTACAGACATTAGCGATTCCCACTCTGCAAGTGGAAATTAAGACTGTAATGAGACTTTATCTTATTGATAGGTAGTAATAGATGGCAATCTAGAAACATATTTATTATAAAGTGAACTTTTAAAGTGATAGAGTTGTATTCACTCTGTATTTTGTGTATTTTCAAAGAATCATTACAGTAGGAAAAAACTGCAGAATGGGATTTGTGGGGGGTTTCCCCTTAATACATAACAATGCAAAGTTTGAGGCAAATAGTGATGAATGACAGAACACTATGGCTATCCCTCTGGCCTTGTCTACACAAGATCCATGTGTGTACGTCTTCAAGGATGATCCTTCCAGAATGAGTGCCAGCTGAACATTACGTAACACTGGGAGGCCCAGGGCTGCCAACACTGGCATTCCTTAGTCTGCGAAAAATCATCCTTCTTGCTAAGTAGACCCTCCTTGTGTCTCACGTACTGTACAAAGCTGTGTGCTGCTGGCAGGTAGTGGCTTGTAATTAGTGTGGCAGGCAGGTAATGACTTGAAATCACCTGCCAATTGTTTCTGAATGTTTGTTCCAAACCCTGGGTGAGTGGGAAAGTCATGTGGTGGTGGGGGAGCTACAAGGATGCAAACAGAGAGAAAGGGGAGTGACACAACCAGAGAACCTCAATAGAATTTCTCCCCAACTGATGCGTATTGTACCCTCAGGTCCTCCCTGCATGGCTCTAGAAAGGCACTGAGAATTGGCAGGTTACTTTACCTGCCTGCCGCTCCTGCTGGGAGAGACGGTGCCTGTTGAGAAATTCGTTGCTGTTTTGGAATCAAGCCAGCCTTCTTAGCTTCAGCCTCTGCACTAGGAAACTGGGATGGGGAGAGCAAGGGCAACTCAGCTTGTTTGAAAAGAAGCATGAATTACTCAGAGCCAGATTTTTACTTCCCCTGTTTCAACCCACTTCTTTCTCTTTCACGAGCTTTCTCCAACCTCACTGAGAGCTGTTGGTGTCGAAGCAAGAATAGCTGAGCAAGGAGCCTGTGCAAAATCAAGACTCGACCACTTCTCTAAGGATCCTGCAAGTGCTTCAGACCAGTGCTCAATGCACACAAATGCATGCGGGGCCCAATACGGGGCCCAGGGGAGGGATGATGAGGCTGTGACTGAACATGTTGAGAGGAGGGCAGGAAGGGGAGAAGTGATGGCCAGCTGGGCAGTGTGTGGCCTCTTCAAACTTGAACAACAGCCATTTCGCTCCAGCCAATTGCTAGAATACGGGTATGGGGTGGCCAGATTTCCTAAATTCTCAAGAGGAGCCAGAAATCTGGAATTTTATGGAAAAAAAATCCCACTTTTACAGCATTGAAACTAATTAAAACAATTTTAAACCTTTGTGTGAGTCAAACAAAACCAGTGGCTGGATTTCAGGCCACAGGCAGCTAGTTGATGATTTCTGTTTCAAATTAATTCTTCTTGGTACCTTTTCCTTCTGTCATCTTGTTAGATTAGTAAAAAGGGAAAAAACAAAAAAACAAAAACGAAGGCAGACTCAAACATGCAACAAGTGTTATTTGGCTTTTACAATTTTCTCGTGATCATTGTGCCCAAATGCTTGGAGAGAAACCCCTTTGGAAATGGCTCCACATGCTGTCTGCCTGGTTTCGAGCTTTCCCTACACGTTGAGGGCATCCTTGGGCCAAGCCTATAGGGCTCTTTCCAACTGACTTCTAGAGAAGAGCCTCTCTGAGCTCTGATTGACTGGCTCTAACCAGGCATTACTAAGGAGAATCCACTGACTTCTCCCAGGCCAGCCATCCCAAAGGGCTCCGAAGAACACAGCTGGGGAGCTGGGAAGGCCTAGATTTCATCTGATCTGGGCTCTGACTGCCCACTAGCACCTCGACCTTCAGTAAGCACCTCTGTCAATTCAGCCTCCATTTCCTGGCTGGCAAAATAAGAGTAATGTGCTTACCTGGTGGAACCGTGGTCAGGATTAGAGAAACATGATTAAATTAGTCCTTTTATTAATCTTTCAGGTAACATAAATACATAGATTGTGGTCGTGGGACTCAGTAGCCAGATACATAGTTTACACTGGTTAAAATCCAAATCATAAATACCCTTTGTATTTATTGGAATCCAAATCCTATGCTTTTCCAGAATATTTAAAGAAAATTAATAAACATTCTTGATAAAGTTCCTTTCCAGTTGAAACAGTATCAAATAAAATCATGCTCTGGCATTCTGGAACACATATGCAACTGCATAAGTTTTTAAAAAGTTGAAAAGTTAATTAGAGTGAAATGAATCTGAAGGGAGAGCTTGCTTTGATTTTGGACTTGGCCTACTAGACAGAATGATGAGAGTCATTTTTTTTCTTTTAATGCCAGGTTGTTCATTTACATTTGTGTAAGAATCATCTAGCAGATAAAGGTTAATAGAGATTATTCATACATAGAGAAAGCTTATTAGGTTTGTGTGGGAGTAACAGCAATAATGGGGCTGGCCACTCTGAATGTGCCCAGGGCTAGAAGAGAAGGAATTTGCATAGACGTCTTGTAGTCCAGGGACCAGATTTTGGAGGTGACCTCAATACAGTCTGAAAAGTCATCATGTCTGTATTTTGGATTTCCTTTCTATATGCCCTTACTGTACTTTTAGAAGAGAGATTTCTAGCCATATGGTGTCAAACTGAAAAATTACTTGCTTATTTGTTAGGTTGGGTATTTGGGGGGCAGAGGGGTAATATAAGTATTAAAAACTTTATTCTCAGACTGAAAAAGAAAAGTGAATCTACATGAAAGCAAAAATGAAAGTGGCCTAATTTGTCCTTTTCCAACTTTTTTTCAATATAGTTGACTAAACATTTTGGAGTCGCCTTTATCCTCATCCTGTCATCAATTTTGTATATAGTCTCTCTTAAAAAGAAAAATATTAAAATCAGTCTCACATTCAGCTGTTAGATTCTAGTTTTTAGTTTCTGATTGTGCAATTGCACAATAATTAAGATAAATTTAATATCTTTGAAGTTCTTTGAAGCTTTTTTTTTTCAAGGTAAAAAATAATTCAGCACCTAAATTGTTTGATGAGCTAGTTTAATTTAGAACTGACAAAACCAAACCACAGGTATAGAGAGGTATATCAGAATGTATAAATGGAATTACACGGCTATTTAAAGAGAAGGGAAGATGTGTTTTTTAACACACCATTGTTATTTTTTCTGAAACATTTGACTACAATGGAAAAAACTTAATATACCCTGATTTTTGCATAGTCTGATGGCTGTAGATACTGAGATATTACTCATCTTCCTCACCTTTTGAGCTTATGTGTGTTCATCTTAGTATTAAATAGAACTTAACTGATAGATTTAGTTTTCCATAAAGTAGGACTCTAACAGACTTTAAGCAGGGAAATCCAAACACACATTATGAACAATTATGTATAAAAATTACGATACTTAGGTGGTTTATCAGCATGAAAATGAAAAGATAGCTCATAACTGTGTACAGCCATCAGGTCTGTGTTGCACTAGGGAAAAAACTCCTTGAGATCAGATAAATTATTTTTCTAAATAGAATTTTCTATTAATTTGTGAAAACTTAAGAACTAGGAGAATTGATATCATGCTTTCAAAAGAAAAATTTAAATCATTTACACTTAGGTTTTTATGAGTCTTTGTCAGGATTTGTGCATTTTCTCCAATTAAATTGTTTTCTTTTAAAAAGCTATCTTTGGTGGGGGCTGGGTGGGAGGAAGCAGGCGGAGGGAGAGGGTACCCTGAGAGGCATGGACATAAATTGTCTTAATTTCTGAGAAATGTGGGTCTGACAATCACTTAAGACAATATAGTTGATATGGCTGCCAGGATGGACTCTTTTCAAAAGAATGTGTTTATAGAATATCATTGTGACACTTTGCTCAGATGGATGTCTTTAGCAGTATTTGATTAATGTAACGTAATAAAAGAGATGCACACCAAAGTGTCTCTACATGTCTTGTTAAGTATATTTGATTCATTATATGTGGTTCTCAGTTCTTTCCTTTTTCTGCAGTTCATTTTTTATCATTTCAATAATATATCTATAAATATGAAAAAGTTGGCACTTTCAAAGTCTTTGACATATATGGCTATTAATTCATAACTCTAAAAAATTGTATCTTTCAACCTGTCATTTTAAAGCTTGTAGAGTTTATTACAGTAAGTAACCTGTGTTGGAAATTAGATTTTGAACTTTAGCAAGAAGATAAATAAGCTCATGAACCTAAAAGTTAAAGAAAAGATATCTAGACATAGTTACAAGATAGAATCACACAGAAAGATCAGTGATTAAAGATATAATTTTAAACTCTCTGAAGATATCACTGAGGTTTATATTGGTTACTAGTTTTCAACTTATTTTGCTCTCTAACTCCAGATATCAAATATTAAACAAGCCTGTAACTAACAAAGCTATTTGAGTTCAGTTTCACCATCATCTTTGTTGCAGTGAGTTAATGGGTTAAACTTTCTGGCTTATATGTCAGTGATGCGGATGGTTTTAAGCGAGGGTATTCTGAACGCAAGATAGAAATAGTACTTACTGATATTCACATTCTCAGTGTTACTGTTTTAATGAGACTAATAAGCACTATAAGGCAAATGCTATTTTATGTCCATTTTACCGATGAGGGAATGAGGCAGTGGTAACAAACCCAAGACCGCACATATGCTAAGGGGCAGAGCTGGGCTTGGGACTCAGAATTCTGACTCCAGAGCCTTTGACCTCCCATCAGGAAAGCTAAACTTGGAAATTTTTCTCTTTGGTGCCTTTGGTCCTGCTTCACATCCTCTACTGCGTAAGTAACAGCTGGGCCTCTCCTTCCCTATGTTCCTTTCATGGATTCAATTAAGAAAATAATGGCCAAACATTAGGATAGCAAGTCTGAAGTGTTCCACGTAATGAACTCTGACTCACGGGATGATTTGGGAGTTTTGGGTGCCAGGCTAGCACATCATGTGTGAATAAGCTTGTGGCAGGGACTGAGGGTGAGGCCTGAGGACATGGTTTATGTTGGAGCCTCACCGGGTCTTGGTGACTCATGTACACCAAACAGCAGAGTCATGAACACTTACACACACCCAATATCAGGTTTACTCTGAGGCTGTTCTCCCACAGCCATTTTACAGCCCTCTCTACAAAGCACAGGACTTATTTTGGCCTTTTCACAGAAGGATCGTGAAGGAGAATGAAGGAACAGATGGCCCCGAGGTCCTGATGGTCCCTTCCTGGGGAGATCACTCCTCCTCTGAGCTCTAAAAGACACCCAGATGGCACTTTTCTTTCTCTCCTGCTGCGTGGAAGGAGTGGGTTTGGGGTCAGTTAGAAGGAGGCCTAGCTCTTGGCAATATCGTCACCACATCTGAGACCTTGGGCAATTCACTTATTATTCTTGGGTATAATTTTCTTGGAAATCTATAAAACTTATAGGATGGGATTGGAGCATTTTTATACGTTTGCAGGAAATTAGCACAGAAGAAATTTTAGCATTATTTTCAGCTGTCACTTTGGCAATTGCTTCAGCTCCGGGATGGCCGATGCCGGAGCACTGATTAAGGATGTTAATTTTATCCATCTTTGTATCTGTTTAGTGTCAAATGAGGGGAAGAGAGGGTTTCAAATGTGCCCTGGTAATTTTTTTTTTAACACAAGGATTTTTGAAACTAGAAATAAAATCAAGGAGTCTATACAAGGACTAAAGGAAAGTCAAAAGAAGCTTCTGACATTGTAGGCTCAAAGCACACATGGCATCTTCCAGGCCAGGGAAAGCATGGTCCACACTGCACTGCTCATAGCACAATCCATTCGGGGCTTAACAGCACCTTCAAGCCTCTGAGCTCTTCTTCCCTAGTGGGGACATGCCACTGTCTGTTCTCAGTGCCATCACTCCAGGCCAGGAAGAAGAGGTGGCTTTAAGGGAGTCAACTAGGTTGCTGAGGATTGTCTATTTTGGGGACACACTGGCTAAAATGAATCATAAAATCATTGTTCTGAGGGATCCTCTGTTCTTGGAGATACAGAATTGGAGAGGAAAGCTGTGTTTGTCATTTTAAAGTGCTCAGACCTGGCACTTCCCTTCAGCGTGTGTTTTGGGCAGGTCCCCTTACCTTTCAGAGCCTAACTTACTGCCCCCTAGAAATGAGAGGTTGGACCCCAAGATCTCTAAGACCCCATTTGAGCTTGCATGCCATTGCCGGGACTTTTCTACATAAACACTAAGCAAATTTACAGTAACCATGGAGAAAGTTTGTGTCCTTGTTGATAATTGTAAATGTCCATGATGTCAAAATGCAGGATGGTAAAAAGCGAAGTTGAAAAATGAGGAAGAGGTGTGACAGGGTGTAATCTAAATAGTTTTGAAGGGTGTGCACTTTTTAGGCTGCCTGAGGTCAGGACTGAAAAATATGTCTTCTCCAAGCATATTACAGAGTTGGCCGAACTACATTTTGGTTAAGAACTACTTTCTCCAGAAATAGAGTGTATGATAATTAAAATAAAAGTAGCCCCTTCGCTCGGTGCCCCGTTTCTCTGATGGAAACCTTTGGATGGTTGTTTTTCTACTGAGCATTTAAAAGAGAACTCTAGACTTAAAAAAGGGGTAAGGGGCCCTCGTAGAAGGAGGCAGAGAGGAACAAGGGAAGGAGAAAATACTTCGAAAACTTATTGTTATATTCTTAAGTTATATCAAATTAATTATTGAAATTTATATGTTTTAAACTTATGTAAAAAATAGAGTGAAGAGTGTAATGAATCTCCATGTTCCCATCACAATTCAACAATCAATTCATGGCCAGTCTTGTTTCACCTGTATTTTCACTTAATCTTGTTTTAAGAAGGTTGTTTCGAAGCAAATCCTTACATAATTTCATCCATAAATATTTCCAAATATGTCTCTAAAGGCTAAGGACTCTTCTATTTAAAAAGGCAGTTGCAATATTATTAACAAACCTAAAAATTTAACAAAAGTTCCTAAATATTATTCAGTATCAAGTCAGGGTTCAGATTTCTCCAGTTGTCTCATTTTTTTTTTAAAAAACAGTTTATTTGAATCTGGATCCTAACAAGGTCCATAGACAGCTGTCGGTGAATGTGTCTCTTAAATGTCTTTTAATCTATAGGTTTCCCCTATTCTTTCTTTTTTTCCCCTTTAACATCTATTTGGCAAAGACACTGCGTCATTTTTCCTGTGAATTTCCTAATTTTAATGATTAAATTTCTGTGTTATCTTTTGACTTGTTTCTCAGTTTCTATTTCCTGTAAATTGATACTTAAAGGCATTATTATTAGATTCACATCTGTTTTTTTAGCAACTTTACTTCATAGATGTGCAGTATGTTTAGGATTCAAACAATGTCTCATCACCTTCCTTTTTGTGACATTAGTAGCCATTATTGATCATTGCTTGGATCTTTTAATTTAGTACAGGTGGCAATATATTAGTTCTATTAGTATACTTCTTTAAACCTAGTAGCTAAAATATTTTTATTAAGAGAAACTTCCCCTATTTGATTACTCTGAGGAATTACATGTTTATAATTATTCATATATCAAGCTCAGGATAAATAATGACTTTAACCATTTATTTACTAGATTTCAGCTTACTTTCTAGCATTCTTAAAAGATAACCAGTAAGAGCTGTATGTGTGCTTTTAAATTGTATTTCTTTGAACCTACAAATTAAAAAAAAGTTGAATCATAAACTTTTAAGTTATATAGATGTAGATTTAAATCCTGACTCTGCCTTATTACACCAGAAAGAACCTTTCTTCCTTTCTTCCCATAGTTAAGTGCTAGTCACTTTTGGCTCTCTTCTGCAAAAACTTTCCTGACAAATTTAAAACCTCCCAAATGCACAATTTCACACTCATTTGTGTGGATGTTTGTTTAGTGCCAGGTTTCTTAAAAGACTGTAAGTCTCATGTGGGCAGGGGCCACATTTTGTTTTAACTAAGCATCATATCCCCTTTATATGTACAATGCCTTGCAAACTGAGTGTGCCTATAAGTATTGTTTATTGAATGCTGAAAGATGTGGGCAAATTGATCTCTCTGAGCTTCAGTTTTCTCACCCATGAAATAGGGGTAATAACACTGGTGCTCTGAAGTTATTGTGAGGATTAAAGAGGCAGTGGGTACAAGACACCTGATCCATGGTAGGCATTCTCAAGTGGTAGCCAGCTGTATTACTATCTCATAGCTAATGACCTTGGATGCGTCAGCTCCTGCTGTGAACTTCTTTGCTGATATCTGTGAAAGTATTGCCTGAGAAACAAGTGTGAGAAAAATATTTGTCTGCTTCTGTTTATGAAATGCTAGGCCAGATGATAAATTAATAGCATTTATAGAGCTCTAAAATGTTCTGAAAGGGGGAAGAGAAAGAAAGACTAAAGTCTCCTGCCCCTAAAGTGTTCTTGGGGAGATGAGGTAATAATTGAGAATAATATCAGAATAACCAATAATTCTATGAACCAATTAAATCTGATAAATAGATGGAAAAATGTCTCCAGGGATGATGGATTCTCAAGGAGGTGAAGAATGTACTTTGGAGGCGTCTTTGAGGGTAAAAGAAATTCTGAAGTTAGGAGCGGCCTCATTCTCAAAAAAAGGAAGTTGCTGCTTTAGGAAGGCTGACTAAATGTCCTCACAATACTCACTTGACTAAAAATATCTCTTCCATTGGCTTGAGATCATTCAAATCAGAGTCTATCCTTATGCAAATGCTAGAACTTGAGATTTTTCATGCTCACACCATTTGTCCCTATTCCATAATTTTGCTCAGTCTGGTCCTTCTCTGGAATGCCCTTCCCACTGTCTTTCTCCCTTCCTATTTCTGCACCAGGTCAGGAGGCACTTCTGGAAAGTGTCTTTCTCAGGCTCTTACTCCAACCCACCAGGTGGTCTAAGGGTTTGCATTTTAGCAAGCTCAGTAAGCTAATAGCATGGAGCCCAGGAGACCAGTGGGAAGTATCTAGGGATAGTGGTGTCATAGTCCCAGGAGATGATGAGGGCCTGGACTGGGGCAGTGGGTTTGGAGAAAAGAGGACAGGTAAGAAACAGATTCAGTAGAGAGAACTGATAGTGCTTGAGTATGGCATTTTGTTTGCGATGGCTCCTGAGCATTCACCACATGAGTACATCAAAATGTTAGCCCATTAGCACAGTGCAGACCTTAAGGTTCTTGTATTATTTGGTGTTTACAATTGCACTTACTCCTGTTCCCTTCCATAAAGCTGTGTGACCTTGACTTTTCTTCTGTGTTTTCCCAGTGCATCCTGTGCACATCCCTATGACTGTATTTACCACACTTTATGTTTGCTGACATACTGAACCCAGAGGTAAGAACTCTCTTTCTCAGCAGACTGCCCAGAACATACTTAGTGCTTAAGAAATAACAAATGGATGATTGAGGTCTGATCTGGCAACTTACACATTTCAATTTGTGAAAGATACATAGTTACCTGGAAGCATAGACATCAGTCATGTGTTGACACATGAACCTAAGTTAGTTTATCCAACTGACATCTTTTCAGAAGCTGGCACTTTGTGGTGGCGAGTTGGCACAGACAGCAAGCTCGTTTTGGGTGGATCAGCAGTATAAACTGACTTTTAACCCTGGCTGAGGTGCAGGGAGAGAGGAAAGGTAAACTACTTAGTTTGTGTTCTTTCTTCTTAGCATGGCCCCTCTATGAAAGGTGGGAGAAAGCAATAAGTGTTTAAAGAATAGGGATCTGTCTTTTAGTCTTTCTTAACTAGATTGTGGAAACTGAGCAGAAGCAAACCACGTAGAGATTAGAGGGGGTCGGCAGTTCTTGGAGAGCTTTAGAACATGGACATATGAAAGGGTGGTATGTAGAAATGCATAATAGTCTTTCCACACAAAAAAAGCATCTTATCTTCACAGTGTTTTGTATATTTGCACAGACAACTTGCTCCTTTATCTAAGTTCTGAAAACACCCAGTTATCTGCCTAAGAGAGATGCTTTTTGACATAAACAACTATCTACCTGGTGTCAGAATTTCTTAACAGATAAGACACACTTGTGCTCAGGAAGGAACTTCTGCAGTCAGATAGCACACTAAACTTTTATTGTTAATATGGGAAGAAAGGCGTGCGTCAGAATAACAGGAAGACCCGCTCCGGTGTATCTGAACCTGACATGGGGGAGGGGTTGTCATTTTTATTAGGCAGCAGTTCTTGAAACATGGACTGTCCTAGATTTTATTGCTTTCTGAAATTTTAGTACCATGGCAGAGATTAAATGAAATCCAGGATTATTTCAGACAGCGTTAGAAATGAACAATAAAATGTTTCTCATTAAGAATCTGACTGATCTTGTTGTATTTTAGAGGATTTAGCACTCGTCTGTGTTTGTCCAATTAAATGTCTTCATCTATAACATGTGTTTCTTTCCTGGGTGGAAGGATGAGCAGGAATGGATCATTTTCTATGCAAAAAATTTTTATCATTTTTTTAAACGTGAAATTTGTTATTTTCCAATAGTTCTGTATTTCCTAAACAAGGTTGTTTAAATATAAAGATATATAAGTGATATTTTGACTTCTGATTTATGCAGAATCTTAAAAATTATACTAACTAAACTTGCAAATTATACTGATTTGAAAGTTGGAAAAATTCTTCTCCAAAGGAAAAATAAAGATTGTAAATTCTTTTAAAATATATGTTTTTGTGTTATGTCTCAGTCTTATGACAATGAAGAGATAAAATAAAATGCCTGTTTGAGGTAACTTTTCACATTTTTTATTTTCATATCCTAGCAATACAGAGATAATTCCTAGGAAACGTCATTTCCCGGACAAGTCAAAGGTTTACCTTTGTGCTTCTTGTTATTTGCTTTCAAAAGTGTCAGAGACTTTTATTCATTTTTTTCCTTTCATCTCCAGAGTCAATTGAACTGCTTAACCAAATACATCTTAATAGTGTTGATAAGGTCTCATTATTATTCCCCATAATAATTATGTCTTAAGGACCAGCAGGAAGTCTGGTGTTCAACATGGTTTACAACCTCAGTG
The DNA here is from genome assembly GCF_048564905.1 of Vicugna pacos. Classification (NCBI taxonomy): domain Eukaryota; kingdom Metazoa; phylum Chordata; class Mammalia; order Artiodactyla; family Camelidae; genus Vicugna; species Vicugna pacos. The sequence continues at coordinate 23,631,379 of NC_132991.1, forward strand.
AGATGGACAGTTCACAGAAATGCCAGCTAGGGTTGAGACTACAACTGAGTTGTTCAAATAGAACAACAGGGTTATTCTGGCCTCCTTTGCCTTATTATATATTTTTGTTTGTTTCCGTATTCCTGTCAAGCATACTTCCCCTGAGAAGTTTAGACAGACACTCTAAGGAGGTGTGTTTTCAGGAAGACGTAGCGGCCACGTTGGAAAGAAGTCTTGCTGAAAATGGCAGAGGTCATCATAACATGGTCTTGAGCCTCACAATTCTGGAGGAAGCAGGTGTGAGGTGGTGGCACAAAGGGCAAGATACTGAGGTGTTTCTAATATGGGCACAGGAATAGGTGGCAATAGTAGAATATCACTAAAGCTTTCCTCTGGAATGAGCCATTGCCAAATATAATTTTAAGCTCTATGCAGTCCCAAGAAAATATAAATTTCCATGATTTTTATGAACTTGCACTTTGGGAAGGTTGGCAAATTGATTCACAGACAAAGAATAAATGCACTCTGAATTCACAGTTGAAGCTCATATTGTGGCTTGAGTTGAGCTAGGTGTGGTACACATGGATGTCCTTTCAAAGGTCTATTTGTTAAAAACAATACTGAAATTTGACAGGTAACTGTAGATATTCAAGGCTTACCTAGGTAGGAGGCAAATGTTGCATTCCAGTTCAAGAATAGGCAGTAATTTTTAAAACCAAATCAAGTATCTAACCAGCCTAAAGAAATGTGTCTTGTGAACTCAAGAGATTGCACAGTATATTCTTTAATTTAATTGGAGACAGATGTACCTCTGGTCTAATAAGCTCCACATTGTTAAATGGCAACGCCGGCAACCTCCCTTCATCAGCGTTATCCAAAATGTAGTCTTAACATTACTGTACTGAATCTGTGGGGAGACTTGTTATTTTTCCTGTTATTTTTTGTTTTGTTCTGTCTTTGGTGGTAGCTGGGGTGTGTGGAGGAGTGGATGTTCAGAGGATTGGGGAGCCAGTTTGGATGACTCTCCAAAGGGTAGCACTGAAATAGTAGGTGGAATTATAAACAGAGCTCTACGTCCTTAACTTTTTATATCCAGGAAGCTTTGCCACTTTAAACAAAAACCAGAGCAGGGAGACTGAAACCTGTTTCCATATGAATTATTTTCCTATCAGTGTAAAGTCTGATAAAGTGTGGAAAAAAGCAAAATTTGAGATACTTTTGTGAGAGCTTGGTATTGTAGGTGGACACATGTCAGATATTATACAAATTTAGTCTAAATGCTCTTGGACTGTAAAATGAGAGGCAGATTGGCCATATTCTCTAAAGAGGACATAGTTAAAATAATACTTAGCAATGGCCAAATATTAGCATAACTTTTCACTTTAGAGATACCTTATTGTACAGATAAATTCAGTAATAGTGGATATTTTACTTCTAAGAATTTGGTGACCAAAGGACTTTGCCTTCTCCCTCATACTCTGTCTGATAATAAGATTTCATATTCTGTGAACACTTCACATTTCTCAATCCTCTGAACTTGTGAAGAGTCCGCCTCCCTTACATTTCAGCTCCCCCACGATAATGCTGAAAAGGAGAAGTCCAGTTCCTTCCACAGGCACTGCCAATACCACACGGCAACCTTTGCCTCTTCCCAGGGGCTCTGGATTGGCTCGGTTTGTGGGGGTCCATGGAAGACTCTACCACGTTCAGTGGTTATTTAGCACAGTTGAAATGCCACTGGTCTACAGCCCACGTCTGCTTTCCTATGGCTCTTAGGAAGGCCCTGGCCTCCATTCTGAAAACAGAAATTAAAACCACAGATCTATGAAGGTCAAAGGGGAAGTTAAGAAAGCTGTAGCGTTTGTTAGGACACGGCAACTTCTTGTTTAAATTTCATTGGCCTCATTTATATTGACCCTCAGGTAGATGCTCTAATGACTTGTAATTTTGTTGGGTACTTTGTAAAGCAGAAGAAAATGGCAGATGTTGCAAAACGCATAGTTAGAGACAAAGCTGCAGTATTGGTAATTAACTCAATAGAATAAAAAAAATGGGACTTGGGCTATTTGCTGGAGGTTTGAGTGCAAATCTGACAAGGCAAGGAAAATGGATTGCACTCCAGTGAGAACCAGCTTAACACTTGAATTCAGAAATCTCCAGATCTCTTCCTTGTTGAGTCCTGCCTTCGATTAGAGAAGAGCTTAAGAAAGGGAAGTCATTCAGAAGTAGGGGTTTGGAGAGTAAACTGAAGATTTCCATGGAAATGAGCTTTTTTTTATGACTTTTTTTTTTGTGTGTGTGACACTTTTAAGCCATTGCTTTCAGTTTACTTCAATGCAGTCACTGAAGTAACTTAGAAAGAAATCTTTGATATACCAGATCAACCAAAAGTTTTAAAATATCCTTTTGTGCCTCCATTTATAATGCAAATAGTAAGCTGGCATTTTGGGTTCATTTCACCATCGTCTCTGAAGTGGGTTAACATACACAGAGCGAGGAAGTGAAGGGAGTCCCACAAGAGAGCACATCTTTGATAGTTCAATAATAGTAAAAAAAAATGTATTTAGGTCTTTTCTAAATACCTTTTACTTCCTAAGAGTATAAAAAAATGAGAGGAAGAGATCTAAGAAGAATAAATTGTGGTTGCCCTCTATGTTAGCTGAATGACTAAAGATATTGTTCTATGAATTACCCACTACTTAAATATTCCTAAGTCTAGCCTTTATGAGCTCATAAAAAAGACTTTGCTTATGTGTCTAGGAAAGCCAGTATCTTTATATACTGTCAGAACTAACATACTGTTTCAATATAAGTTTGAAAACCAGCAGATACTTTGTTATATAAAGCAAGCTGGGCGATCACCTTAAACCCACGTTTACATTTCAGTTTTATCATATGTAAACATTCCCTCACTGAAATAGTTTAAAAAAGTGGTAACCTATGTTTGAGAATGATGGAAAGAGACTGAATTCTGGTTGAAAATAATATTGCCCCATAGTGTTTTATTCAGGAGAATCTCCCAATCTTTTTTCCGATATACTAAAAAAGCCGAAATTAATTAATGTCAGAAACAGAAATGAAGGTTGGCAATGACCATCCATCCATGCTAGGAGAGAGGAGGCTGGGAGTCCTGGGTGGTGTATAAGCCCTGGATTTCACTTTCCTGTTTGAGTTCCTCTGTGAAGCCTCCCAGGCATCCTGAAGTTTCAGAATTTCTTCAAGGCAACTGATGTCAAAACACGTTTTCTGACAAACACCCCCCAAAAAATGCAACCAAAAGCAATAATATTTCAGGAAGCTTCAGCTGAAGTGTGAGTAATAACCTTTGGATAAACAGAAGTTTTACCATCTTCTGTTTCATGATTGAGCTTTTCAAAAGTAAACAGTTTACAAGGGAAAAAGTGGGGCACGTCAGATTCGAGAAACAGAGAAAAGCTTGACAGGAAAACCAGAGTTGTGCTTTGTCAGGAGAGGTCGTTGGGACACGCCTATGTTCTAAACTGTTTAGATATACTCTCTTCTTTGCAATCATCCCTCCTGCCCTTCCCATCCCTCCTTTCCCTCCGCTCTTGGGCACTGGCTTGGATCTCTTTGCCTTTGCATCTCTCAGGGACTTGAGTTCACAGTTTCTTCACATTCTCCCCCTTCTCCTCTCATTCATCTTTCCTGGCCCTTCTCCCACTCAGGCGTGCTGAGAAACCAGTCCTTCCAGGTGCCCTCCTCTCCTCAGCCTTGCTTAATTACCTCTCATTTATATTTCTTAATGGTTCTATTTCAGGAGGAAAAAAAGTCTCCCAGTGACCCCCTATCTTTTGTGATCTGATCGGAGTTAAGTTTCACAGCTCTGATTAGAGACAAATCTTTATTTTTCCACACGACCTCTCCTTCTGCTGTCTCATTTAACACAGCTGGTATAAAAGCGATCCGATGCTGGAACTGTTTAGCATGTCAAGACTCTACTTGCAGAAACGATGCTAAAATACCACGAGAAAGTTGCTATCTACATGCTGCAGTGGATTCTGTGGGTACCTTGCCTGGATCCCCTGAAGAGACTGGTTCATGGGCTCCCCAGCTGCTTGGAGTGTGGCTGGTAAACTTTCAGCCGCCTCCCCTGGAGACTTGCCCTCTGGCCAGAGACTGTCAGGAAGCAGGGAAGCTTGCAAAGACCAGCCTCTTGGCCTCACTGTGGACCTACTGCTGTTGTGTGACTTGTGCTCCAGAGCTTCTCTGTGGGTGGATTGACACTAGTCTCCAGCTGAGCCCACATCTTGCCTGTGTTCTTCCTTTCTTTCTTCCCTCTCCTCCTCCTTCAAACACTCCTCCCCCAGAAAATCACTTTACCAAGAATTTCTATCCCAGTCTCTGCTTCTGGGGAAACTCACCTAAGACAAGCACCTTTTAAAAAAGAAAAATCTTGGAATGATTTAGCCAAATCTCCAATAGATGAGCTATGACCACTTTGAAGGTGGATGTTGATTGACTAAAACCTTAGATTTGGAAAAGCAGAATGAAAACTTAAGATATTTTCAGTTATGGCAAAACTTTAGAAGTACAGAGATATTATCTTTTACCTCGCAAAAAAGAGGAAATATTTAGGATGTTATTAGCCTAGAGAAGTCCCACGAATGGGGCTGCAGCAGTCTTCTAAGTCCTTACAGTATGACTAGCTTCATAATTTCCGAAGTACTTTCTATTACGCGACCTCAAGTCAACCTCATGACAGGCATGATGGGCAGGGATAATTATTAGCTCCATTTTCCACATGTGAAGACTGTGTCTCAAAGAGGTTAAATGACTTGGCTGTTATCTCACAGTTAGTAAGTACCTGGTCCATAGTTTGTGTTCAAACCCAGGTGTCTGTGTGAAATATAAAATAAGATTTGCTGGTTAATTTAAACACATTCTTATGTTTATCACAGGTTGGATCTTCATAATCCTGTTATTAAATCTGTTAGGGCTGCCTTAGTGATGCACCTACTAATCTAGAGTTAATCTTGGACAAAGTGGTCAAATTCATATTAAATGTATTTTAGCTACCTATTGATGTGTAACAAAGTACTTTGAAAAATAGTAGCCTAAAAACAACAAATGTATTACTCACAATTTCTGTGGGTCAGGATTCTGAGGGTTGCTTAAGTACTTCTGTCTCAAAGACTTCTCAGAACTACAGGCAAGGTGTTGGCCAGGGCTGTGATCTCATCTAAGGGCTCGGTTGAGGGAGGATTTGCTCCTAAACTCACTTAGGTCGTTGTTGGCAGGAGTTGGTTCATGGGGAGCTATGGGACTGAGAGCTTGATTTCCTCGCCAGCTGTTGGCTGCAGGCCGCCCTCTGCTCCTTATCACACGGTCCTTTCCACTGGGCAGCTCAAAATACGGCAGCTGAATTCCCTCAAAGTGATCAGGGGAGAGACAGCAAGAAAGGACAAGCACGGTGGAAGCCAGAGCTTTTTTGTAACTTCATCTTGGAAGTGACATCCCATCACTTTTACTGTATTTTGTTGGTTAGAAGTGAGTCACTAGGTCCAGCCCACTTGCAGTGGGAGAGAATTACACAAGGACCCGAATCTCAGGAGGCAGGAGTCATGGCAGAGGCTGCCTACCGCAGTGGGTCCCCTTTACTTTCTCATATAGGAGGCAACTTGATCCACCCCTTCTTGTCTCCATAAGGGAGCACTGGGTGATGTTCAGTATGTTAATTTCATGGGCGTGAGCACATGTGCTCTGGTTTAATGCTCTTCTCACTTGTTCTTCCTCCCACCCACTCTTCAATTTCTCTTCTCCTTTTGCTCTTCCTTTCTTGCTTCCTCTGCTCTCCCGCTTCTCTTTCAGGCTCCCTATTTCTCTCTCTCTTCCCTTCTCATCCCCTCAGTGGTTACCTTCCTTTCAAGAATCCAGGTCCTCTATATCTTTCATGCTGCTGTAGCCTTTCCTGCTTCTCTGTCTGCTCAAAGGGACCATGGACAACCAGCAATTTTAGATGCTGGCTTTTAGTTTCTAAATTAAGTGACTGAACTCGACTATTAGGTCTAGGCTTCCTTCTAAGTTCCTCTAGGAAGATGGCACTGCCGTGAAGTGAGACAGTGTGCTTTATACCGAATATTGAAAATCTCATTTTAGAGAAGAGTGAGGTGGTGGTGGATTTCTTTTCTGTTTCTCCATGTGTAATGCTAGGACACAGTTACATCTAGTGTCCAGTCTTGTGAGTTTTATGTTACATTCTTTAAAAATATAAGATGATGAAAATGATGATGATGATAATGATGCAGGCCAAAGTACACTGTTACATCACTTATCTAAAGTGACCTTAACTCTTAATGACAGGGACAGCAAACTTTCTATTTCCAGTTCTAGCACTGTTTTTTTTTTTTTTTGAGATTCTTTTTTTTTTAATTCACTTTTTTTTTTTGGTGGGAGGAGATAATTAGGTTGATTTATTTATTTAATTTTTATTTTTTAAGGTGGGTACTGGGGACTGAACCTAGGACCTCATGCATGCTAAGCATGCACTCTACCACTGAGCTATACCCTCCCTCTAGAACTGTTTGAATGAATAAACAAATGTAGCACTATAGCAGGAACTACAGTAGATTGCATAGGTTGGTTATTTAAGCCATTAAAGATTGGGTAGAAAATGGTTTTTCTAGATCTTATGTGAAACTCAGACAAAACATTAATGGCATCTTTCTAGGAGCTACTCTCAATGCAAAGGGACTGTTAGACCCAGCAGAGAGCATGTTTCATCTGTGGGGATGGTGTGCAATAATTAGCCTGCTTTGGTCCAGGATGACTGACAGTGATTCCATGGGACTCTTTTATGATATTAGGCAAAGATTCTTGGGACAAAACATGATTAGAATATGTTAAACTCGAATATTGTATGTTAAGCCTATTGGCACATCGCAACCAATTTCATTGCATGACCTATTGGCTAGGAACATCAAAAGTAGGAGTCAAATTATTTGGAAAACAGTTGTTTAGTGAATTAGAATGAATGAAGTCTTTAGTGAGAGCAAGCATCAAATTCTGTCCTGGTTTGTTGCTTGTCATGCCCTATTCTCCATCTGGGATGCCCAAGGCACTCTTTTTCAGGACACTTGACCTACCAGTCATATTTCAGAAACTACTGATTTGGTGCTTGCTGATGGAGTTTAGACTCTGAGGAGTCCAGCTGCTGGATTACATACAGAGTAATGACCCATCAGATGCTAAAGGCAAAAGCTTAAAGTGCGCTAGTGAATTAAACCACAGTATTATTGGAAAGGAAGAATTTATTATATTGTTAAACTTAATTCAATAAGTTTTGCTTCTTTAGGTGCACTTGCACTGAGGGAAAAGTAAGAAATTAATCTTAAACAAATGTTATCATTTTTCTTCCACTTTCCCAGGTAAAGGATATTCATGTGAAATTAATAGACAAAGTATTTCATTGGGATTAAAGGAAGGCCATTAAAAGGAACGATAAATTGTGAAAACTGGGCATGACTGCTTAGCCAGGCATGTACTTCTAAGATCAGAGACTATGTGCCTGATCTTAGTAAACACAGAGGAAAACCAGCCTTGCCTAATTCAACGATACCCTGGGTGACAAACTTTTGGGCTTTGCATAAAATCTCAGAAGTTCATTGATACAAAGATGTCAGCATTCATCATGGTTGATGCTTAGAGTTTAATCTGAAAGTTAAAATGGGCACAAAATCAAAATAAAAATGGAGTTTTTGCTTCAAATCTAGGAATTATTATGGTACGAAGAACATTCTCTTAATTTAAAGATTACTATAAAATGAAAATGTAATATATTTGGTGTTTATTCTTTCTACATATATACCTCATTGCTGCTTTTTAACAATGGATAAAATGTTTATAAATAGTAACTTAAAGATTACTGAGGAAATTGCTGAGTGTACCTTTTGTCACTTATGAATCAAAATAATCTGACAATCTTCCCAGGAGTTCTAAAATGATATAAGAGAGGTAAATAGTTTAAAAAATTAGGCTTCTCATTGTATCTATAATGCCATTTCTAATAGTGGAGACACTTTTAGTATTCATATTTCAGGTAATAAAATATATTTTCTATCAGTGCTTATTATGTAGTGGAATAAATGAAAGGGTTCAAATCCTCAAAAAAACAGATTTTTGTCATTGTTTTAACTGAATAAATTCTATAGCAGATGGCTTATGTCAAAGAAAAGAAAAGAAAAATACTATGAGGTAGGTCTGTGTCCAAAGGACTAAACATTGTAATTTCATTAGAATTCTTTCCTATCGCAGGATATGCAATATGCTGTGCTTAAGGTGAACACAGAAATAATAATGAATAAAGCACTTTTTTTCTTCTGTTCATTCACTACTAAATGTGATACTTTGAAAAAAAATTTAAAGTAGTGTTTTAAAGCGAATCTGATTTGGAATTTCCCTTTTTCCTCCCTCCCTTTCCCTCTTTCCATTCCTCCCTTCCTTTCTCCCTCCCTCCCTCCTTCCTTCCTTTCTCCTTCCTTTCTTCCTACCTTCCTTCCTTCTCTCTGCCCCTCCCTCTTTCCCTTTCTCTTCCTCCCTCCCTTCTCTCTTTCTTTCTTTCTCACACTGGAGTCACAAGGTTTGTTTTGATTTTATTCCTGAAATTATTTTAATCTTGGACCACTACCAGGAATAACAGACAAGAAATTCCACCTTCTAGTTATTCAATATGCTTAGTGTTGCAAAGAATTTTTTTTTAAAGAATAGCTTTCCCTTATGGTGGTCCTGAATTTCAAGGTAAGGTACACCTTGGGAGGAAAGGAACACTGAGATGGAAAATTCATCTGCCCTTTATGGAGTTTGCAATTTTCTCAAAAGTGTCCCTCTCCACAATTTTGGGATGAGTATCTGGCTTGGTTTCTCTGTCAATTGCTTCTTCACCAAGAATGGAAGTTTATAAAGAAAGGAATGTCATAGACCAAGGTAACTGTGGCTATCCACAGAGATTTCCTAAAGAAATGTTGTATAACCACTAGTGGAGTGTGAGAGAGGAAACCAATTTCTACCCATAAATGCTATTTTAAACATCTCTCATACATTAGTGAAACTAGGTTTTTGCCTATATCTATAAAGGTTTGCCTATATCTATAAAACCGTGGTGTTTATACCTACTATGTGAGTTTATTGTATGGGTTAATTGAGTAAAGGTATATAAGCTCCTAGGACAGTACATGAAATACAGAAAGACATTCTATTTTCTATATTCTGTATGTATTTATTTGTTAGCTCAGTGCTTCTCAAATTTTAATGTTCATAACAGCCAACTGGAGGTCTTATTAAAACGCAGATACTGACTCAGTAGGTCTGGGAGGGGCCTGAGATTCTGCATTTCTGAAAAACACTGACATAATGTCTGTGCTGCTGGTCCACACAGCGCACTTGGAGTAGCGAAGATTCAGGCAGTGATTTACTTCATCATTTATTTATAACTGTGGCTGAAGAGTCTATGTGGTCTTCGTCCTGACTGGCTGTGACTGTCTTTTGCTAATATCTAGAAGCCTCCAAGAAAGGCATTGTACAATATCATTTTATATGTATTTCTTGCCCATAAACTCTCTTGAGGTCTGAAGGAATCTGCGATGCGTCATAGGAATAACTGTGACATGTAATCCATAATCTAAAATCTAATCCAGAATCCCACCAACCCTCCAGGTGGTTCTCACTTACACTTTGGAAACCATTAAGCCATTTGTGAGAAATAGGTGCTCTGGGGAAGTAAAATTTTGTTTTGCAAATTCAAAAAACTTTTCTTGTTTTGACTAAAAATGTTTTCGTGATGAAGCCTATCTGGTACATCCCTGGGAAACCTCCTAAGGATTCATTGCAGGCAAGGTGTTTAGTCAGGTTCAGTGCTTGCCACGATGAGCAGCAGATCGCTGCAGAAACATTGGTTGCACTGCGATTCACCCTGTTATGAGGTTGAACTTACTGGCCAGTGTTGCCTGTACCTTCATTTCAGGTACATGATTGTGAACGTTGTGCATGAGCCTTTTCTCTCTTTCTCCAGGATTTTCACCCATTTTTCCTGCTGTGTAACATGTGTCCCTAGATATCAGGGATATCCTTGTCAAACAATAATGGTTATTGGTCTGATCCTGGGTGTCCAATGATCAATGAATATAAAGAAAATCCAGTTTGGAATTAAGATTTTGGAATGATCACCTTCTAGAAACAGAAACTAATGTTGCAGCAACAAAAGGGGGGGAAACCCCAGCAAAATCTATCACTTCATCTCTTGAGTAATCTTAAATTTACTTTAAATCTATTATTCTCTGACCCATCCCTCCTACCAGTTAAGTAGTTCAAATGAGCATGGTAGAGATGTAGATTTTCCTCCTGTATCTTCTGCACTACGTAACAGCTCATCTATTCAGGGATATGGATCAAATGTATTCAGAAGTTCGCCATGAATAAAGAAGTACCATAATGTGCATATATCATGAATGTAGTACACGCATGTACCTCATCCATTGGCAAGAGCCATAGACCCTCATTCATGGCCAGTTGAGTTTTCTAGTTCAGGTATCTTGTGTCCTAACGAGCATTATCTGGAAGCAACAAGGTAGAAGAGGGCAGAGTTACTCTGAGAGTAGCATGGCAGCTAATGGAAAAGGAGAGGATTGAAAAACAAAAAAGAATCCACAAAATCAGATACAAAAATGGAAAAAGAAACTGTGATCTGAACTATTTCTCTGGGGGCAAATAGCGCTTTATGCATCAGAGCTGCATTACAATATAGTTCAATCATAAATGGTTCTCATGGTGGCCAGGAGTAACCAAGGAAGGCTGAACCTGCTCTTCATTTACTCTGTCTTAGCAAACCAGAGCGTTTATGACACAACTGAAAAAGATTTCATGAACATTATTTTAAAATTTCATAACAGAGATTCATTTCTTAAAGAAATACAGCTTCTTTTTCCTTGATTATGCCAGATAAATGAAGCATTAGCTTGATTTTAATTTGATTTGTGTTTCCAATCTGAAAAAGAGAATGAATTCTGAGTGAGAAAGAGGTTAGGTATTTGAGTTTCATGGGTATTACAGTTTTTGATTTACATTCAAACTTTGTGTGGAAAAGTAAAACTTACTCTTGTCCTGGGAAATGAAGTAAAATGCAAGTAGGGAGTAGTTTTGACCAAAAGTCTGAGTTTATAAACTCCAAGTGCTGCAAAACTGACGGAATCTGTGAGTTAATATTTATCGGCACCTTGCTACCTTCAGGTGAAAAGAGCGACACAAACACCAAGCACTGTGAACTCTGGAATTTTCAGTCCTTACAGTTTGCTAAAACAGCAAGCGACTCAGTGGCTTATTATGAAAGGTGCACCTTTTGCAGGCCCACAGAAGCACTGGTTCATGCTGGTGTCTGAATTCATTCTTACCTGTCGCCTTTCTCAGAGTCTTTCCGAATTTTAACACGATCAATGAAATGGGCTGTTTTTCAGTTTAAAATATTTTGGCAGAAACTTTATTTCTGAGTAACCAGAGTGGAAAGTGTATTTGAAGTCATATCAGATGACTTCTGTATAGAAAGTGAATACCACCTGATGCTGGCTACACAAAATTTGAGGTTTTCCCTTGACAGTGGTGCCCAACTCCAGTGGTCGCTGCCCCTCAGAGGGGGGTCTCCAAGGCGTGCAGTGTACCTTTCTTTATCTGTCAAGCACGGGCAGTGCAAAAGGGTCTTCACAAGCTGGTGTTCTTGGGAATGTGGGGTTATCTACAATTTTTGTTTAACTGGAAGATAATCCATAATGTACAACATTGTTCTGAATGCAAAATACTACACAGAAAAGCTTTCTTACTTCTGGAACTTCTGGAACACTTGCACTAGTTATGTTCTATTCTATATTTTTAGAAACCTAGCATTTTAATGACCACAATCTACAATGTATGAAGTAGTCCATCCAACACCGAGCCAATGAATTTGCTAGTTCTCTCATAAAAATAAGATGTAGAATTATCTGATGAAGTCATTAAGCAGAATAAACGAATATTCTTGCGTTCACACTCACACTCACTCATGCCCGCACTCACACGCATACACAGAGGCACACACACATATTCACATACGCATGCAGTCACACACTGGTTCTTGCCCCCACATTCACACAGAAAACAGAAAGTTTAAAATTATCATTAATTTTAGTAAAAGTTAGGATAGGAACTGATGAATAATTGGCAAGTTGAAAGTGCTTGTTTATATAGAGGTTTAAAGACTAGCACAAAATGTAAATAATTGTTAAATTAGTAAGTATAACAACCTAACATTGATGCCAAATACTGTCTCACTCTCCACTTCTGACCTCCCCCACGCTGTCCCTCACTGCACCTCCCCCCCTGCCCCCATGGTGTCATACACAGAAATTCAGGGAATTGTTGTTTGTGCTTTGGAGTAATCCCAGATCATGATCTTTTCTGACTACAACTTTAGACATTTTTAGTGTTTTCTTTCTTCCTGAAGATTTTTCAGCAGCAATACTTGAATATAGAGCGTTTGGTCTTCCAAGTTGTACTCTATTTATGTTTCTGTCTCTGAATCTTTCCAACGTTGTAATGCTAGTTCTGAAGTTGGAGTTACCCAGGTGGTAGTTATTAACTGATGTGTCATGGTTCATGGTGAACAAGCTAGGTCAACAAACTTGTTTTTCATCATGGCTGGTTTTAATTTGAAAGGGAGCTTGTTACCTATTTGATAATGCTTCACTGAAGTTCACCTATTTCAGGTAGATTAATAGCTTGTTCAGGGATGAGGAACCCAGGGGCCCTGTGGTAACTGTGTGCTGTTAGGTTCAAGGTTCAAACTTCAGAAAGTATAAAAGTCCTTGTTTTTCTTCTACCTGTTTGGCAGTGCATGCCTTAGTGAACTTTTATACTTGGTAACACTTGAACAATCACAGGTTTGAGATCTTATAGTAATATTCCTGTGGAGCTGTGTTGTATAACTACAAAAGAGATGTGTTTTGGTAGGACTTTCCAGATTAGAAAACTTTTCAATTTTGAAGAGCATGGGGTTGGAGGAGATTTAAAAATATTCACATATAGTCTCCTGATCATTCACCAGGAAAAAGGTCCAAAAATCTCTCCAAAATGGAATATTAAATTTCATGTAAATCCAGATACCATAGGTAGGTATTAACTTGAAGCAAATATGTAAGAAAAGGCTGTTCATGTTTGGCCCAATTAGTGATGATGACATATCAGTAATTCCTTAAATGGATGTCTACATTGATACAGTTATATTACATTAATACATTATAATACATTTTAAAATTTGCAGTAAATTATTAACTGAAAAAACCTCTTTTCTTAATAAACGGGAGGTTCATCTCATTTGTTTCTCTTACCCATTCACAAAATAGATCATTGGGCACGAAAGTCATATCGGCTAGCTCTGTCCTCATGGAGAAGAAAAAATTCAAGATGCACTTCCTTCATAACATGATCCTTATGCATCTCAATGTTGCTAAAATTCTACTCAGATTTTGTTCCTGAAGCATTTAAATTCAGCACTACTATTTGAAGATTAAACCACAATGGAAATATTAATGATGTCTCTGTACTGAAAACAGCTTGGCAGTCTCTTAAATTGATAGGTTTCTGAAGAAACTCTCCATTTCAAATAAGGATCTGATGTTTGGATCTCCCAAACAGTCCAAAATGTAGTTTACCTACATAGATTGTCTATCTAGGAGCTTGTAAACAAATTCATAAATTTGTCATGCTGATTATAGTGTTGGCAAACACAATGGCTGATCATGTTATAAATGTTTATCAACACTCGCACTCACCCACCTGCTAAGAGGTGCTACGCTTTAATGAAATTGTTTGAATATCAAGGCTGGTTGCTAAGATACAATGTTCTTGTTACTAGGGATGTGATGCTTGCAGATTTCTGTTATCAAATAATGATTAGAGATGTGCTAACCTCAAGGTGCTCAGTGCAGTGAAAGGTTTGCCGAGCTACAAATTAGTAAACTGTCTGCTTGAGCAGGCACTGGCGGAAGAAACATGAGCCTCATCCATACACGCTTGGCATTTTAAAAGAAGACAAGAGAGGACAGGGAGCATGGCCATGAATGACGGGTCCTTGAAAGTTTGCCCTGGAAGGTTTACCTACTCTGCTACCCAGCATGATATCTCTCTAGCCAACCAGGGGATTTGTTGAAATCCATTGCCAATAATGCCCTTTTTCAGAAAAAATCGATGTTTTTACATTTCCTTTTAAATGGTTGTTATGAAATTAATCACATTAAATACATCGCGTCTTTTGGTGAGAAACAGAGGTAAGTAAAAGTGTAATCCTGCAGAATGGAGATTTTAACATGAACACATTTTTAAAAATAAGGCCAAGTTTATGAAACATATTGGTATAACCGTCATAGTTAGTATGATACATTCTGCAAATAATGATGCAGAAGTTTTTCTATTGGGAATTCAATCCGCCAGAATATTTACTGTAATATAAATTACCATTCATGAAAGTGTTCAAATGTTTCTCTTTATTTTCATATTCCCTCAGACAACGCAATGGAGATGACCAAAGCTGTGTTGTCTATATTACTCTGATCTTTTATTTTGTTAAAGTGGGATTGAGTTGCAGTATGGCACCTGTACTGGGGAAACTTTGAGCACAACACTTTCAGGTTGAAAATGTTTCTGTGGTTCTATGACCGTCCCTGGAATTCCCAAGTGCTCTGCTCATGACTAGTAATATTTCAGAAATGTGTGGGCAACTGTACTTCTGGTGTCATGTCTAATTTTTACTCTTGTTACTTTATAAGAAATTTCAATTATTAGGATCACAGATCTGATGGATGTTAAATTGACTCATGAAAGTTCCCTTAATAAAAATTGAAATTGTAAACATATTTTAATAATGGAAGTGTTAAAATGAAATGATATTCAGATATAACATCTGGCCTTCCATTAGATCATGAATACCATGAGAGCTGACTGAGTCTGCTTTTGCTCACCATTGTACAACCCTCCATCCTTCAGAAGAGTGCCTACACAAAACAGGCTCCTGATGAATGGATGAATAACTAAATCCAGAAAAGTTTGCTGATATCCCTCGCAGATCAAAAGTTTGTAAGTTAAATTTTCCTGCCTGTTTGTGTAGAGTACAAAAAGATCCAAAGAAAAATTTATTTTGCCTTTATAAAATAGATTTTATGTATCCCAGTTTTATAGATGAGAAAAGCAAAGTTCAAGGGAAGAAGACTGTGGATGAATCTTTCAGAGTCACACAACCAATGTGAGGCAAAGTTGGATCTGAAACTCAGGTCTTTTGTAAGCCTAGTCCTATTTCCAGAACCCCAGCTGCCTCTCTTATATTGTCAGAGCTGAGGAGGGAAGACGGGGCTGACAGCTAAGTTCACATGGATGAGAACGCATTTAAATGCAGCAAACATGAGATGCCTACTTTGTGCCCAACACAGAGGTAGTCACGTGAAGGATAAAAATAAGTAATTTACAAAGTTCTTGGCCATAAGAATCTGTTTTCTGTTTATTTGTTGAAATACGATATGCTCGCTTTTAAGAACATGAAGACTAAATGTGAGTTCCAAGGAAAACATATTTAGCCTGAGCATAGAGAGAAAATTCTCATTGTGGATGAGGTTAGGAGAGGGCACGGAAAAGCTGGGTGTTTAGCTGGGAGGTGTGGTTGTGTTACTGACAGGATCTGGGTTTGAATTCTTGTTCTTCCACAGACTGGCTACATGAATTTGGACGTATTTCCTAACGTATACATATATATGTTTTTGCTGCTGCTGTTATCATTTTCGCATGTGGATGAAATGAGTTAGGTAAGGCAATGTGCTTAGTGCATACTGAGAAGTCAATAAAAGATATTTCTAAGACACTCGTTGATTGTATTCTACAGCATAGAGCTATATTACACTTGTTCTAGCCCCAAAATTGTTTCTGAAGCTGAAATTTCACCTCTTCAATGAGATACGTCACTCGTTTTATACTGTCCGAAGGTTGGTTCAGTGAAACTGATTCACATTTATTGATTACCCAAAAGAGATGTTGCAAAAACCTCCACATGTTTTTAAGACTTTTGTACTTCAAGTGGATTTATAAATGAGCACATGGTTAATTACAGTTGTACAGAGACGTGTGGAAATTTCTTGGGTAGCGGTGTACTGTCATGGGAGGGGTGACCAGTATTGGGTGGGTTTATCTGGAAAGATTTGTTCTTTTTCTACTCAAGGTGTTCTTATGAGGCTTAAGTGAGAAGCTAAATCAGAATGTCAGAAAGTGGTATCTAAAGTCAAGGTAATTCAAAAAATTACAGTGTTACAGCCTATCCAAGGAGGAAGTAGACAAACAGAGAACAAATCTCCTAGTGTTTTCAGGACCTGTAATATTTGCCAGTGATACCGTATGCACTGACTTTTCTTGGAAATTAACTGTTGTGATATTCAGCAACACATCCCTCCACTTTCTCTCATTTCTTGTTTTATCATAATTCAAGACTGCTTTCTTTTTTCCCTGAGCCGTCTTAATATCTGCACTTGCAGAGTATTTTATCTTTAGTCTAAATAAGAATACTAAATATTTGGCCTAGTGGCTCAGAAGCCAGCTTGTCTAAGCCAGAAATTGTCCCTGCTGTCTAGTTTTTAAGACTATATTTTAAAATGCTGCTTATTCACCAGTGAGAAAATTAAAAAATGCAGTATTAAAAAAACATGTCGTTTATGCCATTTAGAGAATGTATTCTATGCACCCAAACACCCATCGTTCATATTTAGAGATGCTCCTAAATATAGATGTACTGAACTACCTACATATAATTCAGATCATGTCAAAGCACAAACCCCGCTCAGTGTGGGGTAGTTTGGGCATTTTGTTATCTACAGCAGCTGTTACCTCTTTTTGTGGAGAAAAAAACCTACTCCTATTTAAATTTATGTTGCATTGGGCAAGTTGTATTGCTTGCGATTATATGTGGCTCAGCTGTGTCACGTGGCACGACCTGCTCTAACCTGACTTAATGCAGTCCACATGTTGTACTGAATGACACACATTAAAACATTCCACTTCTCTGCGGAACTGTGTGAGCAGGTGATTTCTCTAAATGGCAGACACTCCCATGCTTGTATTTTAAACCTCTACCACTTTAGCTAAAAATATCTTCAAAAGCCCACCCATAACATTTCCCTTGGTTATTTTTGCAAATTGTTGGGTGACTTACAAAGAGCAGGGAGGGATGCCCAAGGGGAAGTTTTGAATTATTTACATAATTTGTTAGGATGGTGCCTCCTTTAAAAAAATCACTTGGTAGAAGTCAAAATTCTATTTATTTTGCATAATTTGAGTCCTAGGGAAGGGGCCTAGTCATATGATTATTAACTTGCTGTTTCTTAGATTCCAGCAAGTTAGTAGTTACATTTCTCATCAAACTACACTTTAAAAATTATAAGAAAATTACTATGTCCCAGCAAACAGCCTTCATATGAATACACACTATTTTTTACCAATATATTTATTCCTCTTCTTTGTGAACAATAAGCATCATTGGTCTCAAACTCAACTTGAAGTGTTTGGTCATTGGTGATAAAATTTTATATTGGGCCATTCAGACATTTTCACCTGGCTTCCTGAATGTCCAGCGGAACACATTGGTAGCACATCTGGAGCAAAGTTCTCCTTTGTTATCAAGCAAACTGACCAAACAGGGATCTAACATACAGCCCTGGTTTCTCTACTGTTGTGCACCAACCAAGTGAGGCAACTAGGTAGGTGCATAGTTCAGAAAAGAGATCCTTAGAATACAGATTTGGGAACTGAACATACTATTCAAATTTTAGTTCCAGCACATAATAGCTGGGTGACCCAGTGAAAGTCACTTAACCCCTCTGAGCCTTTCCCTCTTCTACAAAATGAGATGATAATATTATGTTCACTGTAGAGTGCTTTTAAAGAGGAAATTAGCTAAATTATGTGAAGTGCTCTATGAAATGCTTGACATGTAGAAGATATTCAAGGAAACTGAGCTGTCATTAGCTTTAAGTTCAAGCAGAGAATGATAAAACCAACAACTTCCCACAAGTGAAATGAGTTAAATAAATCAGCATATTCACAAGATACTCTTTTGCTTCTTTTTTTTTCTAGAAATGTTTAGAGCCCCAGTGTACCATGCAAGTCAGTTCTTCTGGGCACTAATTTTCTGAGGCATTTTGTTACAGGCTTTAGAACTTTTGCTAACTTTTCCTTTAACTGATTAAGAAGACTGTTTACCTAAAGTATTTGAAAATGTGAATGACCAGAAAGCTAAATAATATGGCAAAAGCAAGGAAGAAAACATTCGCTTACCTAAGACTTTAATTTTCATGTGATAATGTATGTATTTTTAACCTAGTGTTATCAAGGTCTCCAGCACTGTTTGACTTGCTGAAGGCAAAATGTCAGGTTGTTTGAGCCTATCAAGAAAGGTACTGATTTCTCAGTGGAGTATCTATTAATGATTGAATAATTTATCAGTTATAAGGTGTATCTGTACCCAGATATGTCTATATCAAATAGAGCATAGGAGATAATACAGCCAAACCAAAATCTAGTGGGGTAGACTTGGTTGCCATTTGACATAAAGTAAATATTGAATGGAAAAATGGCTCTACTGTAGTGGAAAATTTACTTTTTGCCTGTAAAGAATAAGACATAACTAATTTAACAACCATGCAAGTGAAGGTGATATGGAATGTTTTCCAATCATTCCTGAGGATGTAGCTTTATCCAGTTTATCAGCCGTGGTTCCCTCTTCCTGTGCAGATGAAGTTAACATCTTCTCTAGTCTTAGAGAAGTCTTTCTTCTGACTTTGGGGGGACTTTTTTCTTTAAGTTAAATATAAGGGTTTTCTGCTTTCTCTCCATCATTAAATTTTAAGTTGTTTATTTTTTATTTATATAGCATATTCTAGAAATGAAATAATTTTTGTATTTCATCTAATATGACAAAATCGAAACTGAGCAGCTGGATCCATGACTGATTTCTGGTAGATGATCAGTAACTTCATGTTGGATGCATGAATGGATGGGTAAGTGAAGCAATGAATCAAAGAAAGCAAAAGTATGAAGGGAAAAATGGTTTGTAATGAATGCCGTGTGCTATTGTGATTGTTTTTAATACCTCTCACAGTTATTATTTGTGCTGCTTTAATTTTATGGTTTGCCTGTGACACACGGCCTTACATTACGTATAGGTATTTCCTGGATTAATAGCAAACTTCATGAAATCTCCATTCAACATTTTTGAATCCGTCTCCCATTCTAATGCATGTGGCTGACTTAAGTAAAAGCTACAACATAAGGAAAGACAGGGTGGTTGGCAAGACAGAACTGACTTTGACTCAAGTGTTACATGTGAACATGCTATTTTACTCCTGAAGCATTATGCAGAGGTGGAAGTTTGAGTTTTAGAATAGGCAACACTGTGATTTTTGCTAACAAGCCATATTTACTGGAACACACGTGTTAGATATATATGGGTGGATTGGTGGGGGTTTGCTTTGGGAAACTGGCTATAATTTGAAAAGAGCTTCTGTTAATGTCTGCATTTTTCACACTGCAAGTGCTGGACCTTATCAATGAGGTAGAAGACACGGGAGGGAGAATTGTGTCTCAGTGGAGAAAATCCTGAGTAAGCCTGGCTGCAAAAGTCACGGTCACAACTATAATTTTTCTTTTTAGAAACACAATTTAAAATAATATAATGGGAGGAATTCTGTTTAGGTAACATCTAGTTTAAACTGGTTCTTTCACAGATGAAGAAACTGAAATGTCCTGAAGTTATAGTACTTTTCTAATATGGTGCAATTAGATTCTTGTATAGGGTGTCAGCTGAGGTCTCTGGACCCCCAGTACAGTGCAGTTTTTGTATATGACATCAATTCTTAATTTATTTTAAAAGAGTCAAATGATACAATTAAAGAAAATGAAAACATAATTACCACGACACAGACTTAGCATTTTCAATAGTAGTGAAGCATTTGCACTATATTTATGACACACCAACACTGAGGAGAAGAAAGATGGGGAGTTGAAGGAAAACTAAAATACAGAAAGGTACAGTGTAATTGGGATTGAAATAATAGTCTACTTAGAAAACAGTTCAAGAAAGGATATACCCTGAACTAACTTACACTCACAGAAGCCAAATTGTGCAATTCACACTGAGAGAGGAATGGGCTGGTGGGGAAGTGAGACTTCATGTAGAAAATGGCTTTTGAAGGGAGAGTAATGTTTGCGTAGTTAGGGAGGAAGAAGGATATCTAATTAGGGGGAAAAAAACCTGATGTGAAAGTGTATGTAGTATAAATGGGGTGGTTGCAGTGAGACTCGCTGTTGGTGGACAGCATCCAAGGACTTGGAGAATGGAAAATAGGTGTTGTTGTGTAGGGATAGGTAAGATTAAACCATGTGGTATGTTGTGAAGAGCATAGGCTTTAGACCAGACAGACCTGAGATGGAAGTAGCATCTGTCATTTAGTAACTTGAAAACTCTGCACAAGTCCTTAAACTCTCAGAGCCTTGGTTTCCTCATCTGTATAATGGACATAATAAGCTCAGGGTTGTGTCAGGTGAGATAAGATATAAAGTGTTCGAAGGTGTACAATAAGCATACCCCTTTATCTTCTTTCTCCCTTGCTTCCTCTAAAATGCATGACATACAATTCTAAGAAACCTGATTCATTCATTTAACAAATACATACTAATTGTATGTGGTGAGTCAGTCACTCTGCTGGTTCTGAGACTCACAGGAACAATGCAGAGAACTGTCCAAGATCAGGAGTATGTTCCGTGGCTGCACTTTAACGAGTGTCTCTAACTGGGCCATGCGGTTAGAGACTACACAACCTTCATCACATTAATATCCTGTCCACATGAACTAAACTAAGTTCCGTGGAGAGAAATATTTGATTAATCTTTATTTTAGCCAAGAACTGTGTGCAGAGCATGACACAAGAACTTAGCCAAGAACCATCTGCTAAGTATGACCTAAGTACGACACTATGCGTCCAGAAGCCATAGTTAGCAATTCCAAATACATGGATTACTTTTGTGGAATAGTCTGCTTTATGGGCACTTAAAGTCTATGAGGTATATCTTTGAGCATTCTTTGGTTGATACAGTTCCACTAAGTCTTGCTTCTTGCTAATTGGAAAAGTGTGCATGAGGAGGCATGACCTGTGTGAAGGGTCCTATCTACTTTGGAACATTTCTCTAAGGAACTTGGACAGAAAAACATCCATTCAAATGGCTTGTGACAAAGAGAACAAATTTGGCTGAATTTTAAGTTTTTCTAATTCCAAAAATTAGCCATCTCTCTTTTTAGGCCAATTAATATTGATGCTGCCTGTTCTATGGGGACATTCACTGTGAGCATGATTTGGCTGCATTATATTGGAATGACAGGTAAAGGATTTTGATGACACCTATAACTTATTGATATACACGGAACAGTTTTCTCATGGGTTTGGAAATACCAGCTTCCTGGTACTTTCAATTATTTTCATCTATGGCTGTGAACCTAGGTTTTTATAAATTGAGGCCTATTATATAATCTTCCTCTTTTCTATTTAGAGTAATGAGAAGTGTTTGAATCCAGTGTCATGAAATAGGTACTAATGCAGTCCTGCCAGAAACTGGCTTCTTATATCAAAAGGCTAAAATTTAACAAGTTATAAATGCAACTAATTTTTTTAAACATGAGAATTAAGAATTGCAAGAAAAGGTAAAATAAAATTATAAGAATAATTATAATAATTAAGGAAACCTTAACAGGACAAGTTTCTTTTGTCCATATTACTCGATTTCCCGTTTTAGTGATGCAATACTTGAGTCACGTGAGGTGAGGCATACCTGTGTGGAAGTCCCTTGGCTCTCTTTTGTGTATATATATTCTATATTTTTCAGGTGTTACAATGTGATTCTGTGTTTGATAATCTGGTGTGATAGGCATTGTTGTGGTAAGAATCTTGCCCTTGATGGAAAGTAATGAGACCACATTTGTTCCTTTTTCACTTTTCACTTGGAAGATGTAAGTGCAGGTGCTGCCTTGGTTCTTGACGGCTTTTCTCTCTGGTTTTGTATGTTAAAGTAGTCATATCAGATTTGAGTGTCAAATTTTCAATTTTATTTAAAGATTTTTGACATTCAGGCACATAGCTGACACTTATATCTTGTCTTCCCAGAGTTTATTTTTAATTGGGAAAGGGCTCAGCTAATGAGAAAAATATTTAAAAACTGTATTAAAGATTAAATATTCAACTTTATTATTTTTCCTTTTAATCTTGAGAATGTGCATGGTGATAACTCCTGGCCTGAGCAGAGAAAAGAATCTCTCCATTTTTTGATTGCATACATTTTCCCATGCTTACTAGTGTTTTTAAGATATATTTTTCTCATGTTTTTTTTTCTTTTCCTCAAAATTCTCTATATATTTTCACTCTGTTATTGTCTCTGCCAGACATCATATGGTTACTTCCTAGACTATGTGCTCCTCACTTTTATTCAATCTACCTTTATTGCCACATCATTATAATTAAGGGAAAAATACTTAGAAATTGCCTGTGTCCCAATAAAAGAAGGATCAGCTAGGTTGTGCTGTATAACAAAAATCCTTAAGGTTCTAGTGGCTTAAATAACAAAGTTTTATTCTCACTCACCACTTTATCCTGTTACAGATCAGCAGAGGGGTTCTGCTCATTGTAATTACACAGGAACCCACACTGGTGGATCCACCTCCATCTTGAACATTTCTAGGTTTAATACAAGAATAAAAAGAGGGTTCTGAGAGGCAGTGAATTGGGAATTAAACATTACATCCTGTGAGTGTCACATCCACCTACATTCATAACACATTGGGCAGAACTAGAACTAGCCATGTGTTTCCGTATAACCAATGGGGAGGAGGATGTATAACCCTATCTTATGCCTGGAATGGGGTGGACTGGATCTACAAGTACTACAGGGAGCTTGCCAGGCTGCCTTTGATCTTAGTTGAAGTTATAGATAACAGATGGAGGGACAAAGATATTTGGCTTTGTTAAGCATTTGTGAGGATGACTGGCATCAGACAGTGTCTAACATGTAGCCAGTTAAGTTACACCATAGCTTGGACTGTCTAATCTGGAATCCAAGTACTTGGCACCTTTCTAGCTCAGTTCCAAGAGTAGAGGTAGGATGACCTAATGATGTTAAATACAGGTTTTGGAGCTAGAGTCCTGGATTTGAATCTTCAAATCTGTCTTTTACTGTACATATCTTCTTTGGAGAGTTATTTAATTCTCTGAACTTTAGTTACTTCATCTTCAAAGTAAAGATGATTATAACAATAGTAAACAGGTTTATAGTTCACACATCTACCCACCTGGCTGAAATGTAAGCTCTATTGTGGCAGGGATGTTTGTCTGTTTATGTCACTGAACAATTTCTGAGTTCTTAGAACATAAAAGATGTTTTATGTATGTCTGGAACATAAAAGGTACTTAATCCACATTGAATGATTAAATATATGTATAGGATTTTTATTAGCATCAAATGAGACTATGCATCTGAAGTCTACTGCACAGTGGCTGGTATGTATCTAGGGATCAATGAATGGTAGCTATTATTTTTACAATTCTGGAAGGAAGTTAAGAGATAAAGTGAGGTTTGCAAATAATGGGGAAAACCTTTCCTAAGTCTGTTCATAGTAGAATGTACTTTAGGGAAAATCTAAAGATAGATTAAATTCTGTGGCGGGCTTGGAGGTCCAATTTGATTTTAAACTAAAATGTATTTCTATCTTAGCAAACATCCAAATAAGCAACATTCTTATAACTGGCATTGTTTTTAACTGTCTGACATAATTTTGTAACTTTTCTTGGGGTCAAGACAAACTGTCACAGAGTTGTATCTGTTGGGGCCTCTCTGAGGGCTGTGTGGTTGGCATCTGTAGTGCCAGCCTTCATTCTTCTCTCTATAATCATCCATCCACCCATCTATCCATTCAGTTCAATGCATGTTTATTGAATATTACTTTGTGCCAGAGAACAAAACTTTCCTGTGAAGTTTCCTCATATTATTATTTTGTTTTCTACCATCTTAGCAGAGATTTTAACTTCAGTATTGGTAATGATAATTAAAGACCTATAGTTCAGATTACAACAGGACCCTCCTGGTAACCAGTGTCATATTCTATGATAACATTCTTGTCCACAAAATGATCACGTATTTGAAATGGTTTTGTAGGTAAACTAAACTGAACCAGAGAGCCAGTAAACATTCCAGCAAAGATGCCAAGGCTGGCATCACCTATAGACAAGGGCCTGACCTGATTAGCCCCACTACTAAATTTTTGGTGCTAATTGTAGCTAAATGCCATTTCAACAGTTTAAACTTGAGGAATTCTGGGGATGTATTTTTCCTTTTATTCTGAATATTCGTAGATGGTTTGGCACATATACAAAAAAAAATTCTCTGCTGTATTTATTTATGGTGCTTCTCTGTTGGGAAACAATAATCTTTCTGCTTCTTAATCTAAATCGAACTGCAGTATACCAATAAAACAAGTCACAATGTACAAAGTAAATTTTCTCTGTATAAATAATTAACTCTTTAAGATTTATTGGCCTTTCTCTATTTCCCCCTTTCTCTGAGTGGTGTAATCCAAATAAAATGTTGCATTTATTCTCATCTGATGAAATATTCATAAAAGAAACCACTACCTTTGAATTTGGATTAAGAAACTATGAAGAAAAACGTGGTTATGAATGTTGACCTTTGTCTAAGTATTACCTAAAACCTATCAGCTGAAACCAGCCGTCTGCAGGGAATCTTTTCATGCTTTACCTTTATTGTTGCCCCTTGGTTCTTGTTAAAACTTTCATTGACTTTAAACTACTGTATAATGATTCTGAGACAAACAAACGTGAGTGATTCGTTTGTATTTTTATCACGCATATGCTGTGATAAGTGAACCAGGACTTGACTAGAACATATTTCTTGGATGGTCTGAGTGGTTTTGGGAAAGCAGATTCCCTCTGTCCCATTTAAGCAGATTGTGCTGCTATAGAAATGAGATTTAAAATTGCTGTTTTGATCTTTTATGGTTATTTATTACTCTGTGCCACGTGGAGATAAAATTATGTACCTGTATCAATCTTCAGGGTAAACTTGCTGCCATGTCCCGTGATTTTTTCATGTGTCCCAGGACAGTAGGTATATTTTGGTTTTGGCTCTAATCTAGGCTGGAGGATTACAGCAAGACTGAGGGAATGCTGGTGCCCACCTAGGACTCTGAGTTTACCACGAGTTGGGTTCTAACGTAATATTCTAAAAACCCCTAATCCGCAATGATGCTCAGTAGTGTTCTTAGAAGAAGTAGATCTCTGGTGCTCCTTTTACCCTTCAGAAGTTTTAAAGTGGATTATCAAATAAATACTTGCTGGATTGTTCATCCCAGTGTCAGTTCAAGGTGGACAAATAAATCTTTGTACCTTGCCTCATTTTATAATCAACTCTGCAGCTCAACAGTGAAACCACTTTAGCCTTGGAGGAAATGCCTCTTGGAGAAGTCACTAGATATTAAGCTGGTTCAGGAGTTCCTAAATACCAGTGAAGGATCACCTCCATTTGGTGTTAATATTTTCAGTGGATGGTGTCACACATGTTTTAGTGTAAGGCTGACAAATTTTTTTCCTGAAAAGGTCATATTTTATTTTGAGATCATGTCCCTTTTCATGTAAAATTGTGTTTTCTTTTATAAAATGAATATAAGGTAGAAAAATAAAGTTTTTAGCTATGTAGGTCCCTTAATTTTTGCTTAAAATGGGCCAATTCTTAAAATTTAAAAGTTTGGGAACCAGTGAACAGAATAACTAGAAGTGGCCCCTTTGTTCTAAGTGCAATCACACTCCTCTTTTCTAATGTTAGGAGTCAACTGTCTTGCTGAGGCTCCATGTCATCACCTGTCCTAGCCCAGCCTAGCCAAATGGTACTGGATGGATTAGAGTTCATATTTAGTGGGTTTTTTTTATTTAAAGACAAGTTAAATTTGACTAGAACAGCAAGCACAAAGAGGATCTGGACCAACAGGAACTGACATGGCCTTTGCAGTTGAAGAGTCAGCATTTGACTGCCTTGTTGTGGGATAGACACATTTTAGTGTTAACGTCAGGGTTTTGAGAAATTCTTATTCTCTGACCTGAATGAGTCCTTGAGTTTTTCAAGGTAGTTTTTTTGGTATTAAATAGTGATTGAGTATTATCGGATGTTGTTTCACTCTTCTTAAATAATTGTGCTTAATGGCTAGACTTAACTAAACTCTAGAGAATGATGTAAAACTCTGTGTATGTGTATATATTTTGTATTTTAAATTATGTGTCTTTTGAGGAAATTTAGAAACAAGTGAATAAGAAAATGAAAAGCATTTGCATGCTCATTCCCTAGAAATGACAACTGTTGACATGCGGTTATACACCCTTTTGGTCTTCTTTGTGCATGTATTTATTAACTTGGAATCATGCAGTATGTAGCATTTTGTAATTGATTTTTGCTATTTTACAATATACAGTAACTATTTCCTTTATCATTTATCAGTCTTCAGCAACTTAATTTTTAATGGCTGCATAATATTTTTGCAACCCCATCTTGTTAGATATTTAGTTTGTTCCCAATGTATTGCACTTGAAGTTAACGCTTTGCTGAGCATCCTGTATCCATTTTGGTTTTTTTTTTTTTAGTATGGCTTCCAAGAAGTAGAATTACTGGGTTAAAGACTATAAATATTTTTAAGATCTGAAGAAAGATTTAAACATTTTCTGAGAGGGGACAATAAAAATCAGGTACTGTTTTGAGACATATAAATCACAATCCAGATTAAATATACAGCAAGCAAACATTCACATTTTCTGCAGAAGATTCTAAGAGTCTGAGAAAGGGATAATGTAGGGAAAGAATAAAGAACTGAGTTGTGACATCATTGTGACCAGATAGGAATGTGGGAGAGCAGAAAAATATTGACTTGCTGTTCTTGCCTTGAGGCTGGAAAATGTTGACATAGGTGATCACACTTGGTAGTAATATCTATCTTTATAGGATGAGGAACAACTACCCCAGAATAAATAGTCCAACAGAGTGGACACAAGACTAGTTAGCTATTGACTGCATAACATTAAACTTACGTACACTTAAGAAATTTCAGTTTTTACCTTTTGAGTTTTGGAGTTTTATGCAAAAGATAAATTACAGATTTATGGTGTTGATACAGGGGGAAGTAACTTTGAGTTCAGTTCATGAGGGTTTTATTCAAGACCTAACTGGAGATAAAATGGATGTCAAATATCAGGTTTCATGTAATTTATATCTTATTTTGCTGTGTGATCTTAACCTGCAGGTTTTCTACCTACACCTTAACAGGTGAAACATGATAAGAGTGCAAGATGCTGACTAGACATCACCCCGCCATCCGCTGCTCTGTGTGCAATCTGATCACACCTCTGGCTTTGTGAGCTGTAGCCATGGCTTTCAACTGAATGACTAGACTGCCATAAATCTGATTTTAGACTGAATTTCATGTGTTTAAAATACTAAACCACTATTTACCAATCCCAAATGAGAAGTCATGAAATATTTCAAACCACAGTACAAATACTTATATTTAACTAAAGGTAGAGCCAAATTAAATAGAACTGTATCTTTATGAACAAATATGTAAAAACATAGCTCAAATATATTCACTCTGTTCTATTCAATAAACGAAGCTGGGAAGTTATCATGAGTTTACTTTAAACACCTTTATTTGGGACGTGTTTGACCTCCAAAACTAAATTTATAGCTAAATTGACTCACATTTCCCTCAGACAGCATCTCCTCTTGAAGGTTTCCTGGATCACCAGGAATAAATAGGCTCTCATTTCTCCATTCAGCCATGAGACCCAGTCCATAGTACTGTCAGTGTTTATCTTCTCGTTACTTGTTCCCAGGTGTTCCCTTCCAGTGAGGCTGTGGACTTGGCGAGATCTGGCTCTGAGTCTGTTATCTCTGTCTTCCAAGGTCCTGGTACAAATAGATATTTGAAACTTGCTTACTGAATGCATGCTACATACGGTGTTTGGCAGTTCAGTAAACTATGAAACTATAAATGCACCTGAATTCTAAAAATGTTCTGTGGTTAGTTATTTTTCTTTAATTTCTTATCTGTTTTCAAAGATGGCAGGTATAATACTCAACATTTCAACAATGTGCACTACAACTTGCAGGTCCATGTCTGTAAGTGAGGGAGGGAAAAGTGGATAATACCATTAATAAATATTTATTAGAACTTTTCCATGGTACAATACACTTCACTATCCCCTTAGGATACAAAAGTAAGAGGAAAGCTCTTCAGGAATGGAGAGTGTAAAGGAAAAAAAAATAGCATTTCTCAAATTGTGTTAAGGGCTTGTGATGTTTTAACTGACAGTCACAACAGCACCATCATATGTCTTCCAGGGTTGCTGGGGCACAGAAAGATAGAGCCTGGGGATGGCAAACTCTTGAGTACCTTGTTGCAGAAGTGATATGTCACATTCACTCACAGCTCATTGGCAAGAAGTAGTCACAAGGCTTCAAGCAGACTGCAAGGGAGAATGGGAACTCTTTCCATATGCCAAAAAAGGACAAGGCCTGGAACTGGTAAACACGAATAACTTCAAAGAGTAAAACTGAAAAAAAAATTTTAAATAAATTAAAAGTTTTTATTATAAAAGTGATAAATACTCATGTTAGAAAACTCAAACAATATGAAGGAATATAAAATGATTAATAAAATCCTTCCTCTAATCCAGATATCCCAAATATAGCCATTTGTAACATTTTTATGCATCATTTTGGAAATTTTAAATTTTATTTATATATACTTTATTTATTTATAAATCATACTATAGGTGATACTAAAATAGGATTATTCAATAGATACTTTTTGCAGAACATTTTTTATTCAAATAATATATTATGAGCATCCTTTCCTTTGAGCACATATGGATCTATATCATTATTTTTTATGACATCTAACGGCAGGATTTTCTATTTGGAAAGATAAAATCATATATAGAGAGTGTTGGTCTAATGCTGATAACAAGGGAGTGGAATTAAGGGAGGAGGAGAAAGATGATAATATTTGATGTTAGTCAGATATTATTCTATGGGCTATCCTCTGCACTAAGCACTTTACAGATAATGTCCCTTTTAACCCTCACAACTTTGGGAGGGATGAGGCAGGTACTATTATAATCATTTCATAGAGGAGTAAACTGAGGCACAGTGAAGCTAAGAAACTTGCCCAGAATCACATAGCAAGGAAGTTCCAGAACCACAACATGACTCAGTTCTTCCTGGATCCAGAACTTGAGCTCATAACCCTGGAATATATTGCCTCTCCAGGGTATGAGACTTTAAATTTTGATGTATATTTCAAAATTATTTTCTGAAAATTTAGCAACATATTAAAGTCCCAGTAATAGTGAAGAGTGCCTGTTTCCCACAATTGCATCAACCCGGAGCAGGTTTAAACTTTGTCATCCTGACATGGGAATACTGTGTTGGTTTGTGAGGATCTCCAGAGCTATGCATTAGAACTTGAAGAGAAGCAAGAAAGATTCGGGACACTTCTGGGAAATGATACTTATTTTGCAAGAATCTCTTGCGTCCATTGTCTTAGAGGAAGGGTTTAACCAGATGATTAATTGTACATTTGCTACTCATTTGAAGCAACATTCTTTCCCAATGTCAGCAGTAACCTAGTTCTCAGCTATTCATAGTTACATTTTTGTTAGGACTTAGAGCAAAGAATCAGAAGAAGCATTTCCCTGGTTTTTAAAGGATATTAAATATGAGAGTGCTATTCAAGGTAGTGGGTTGCACTGAGCTGTGCCTGTGTGCTGACAGCCATGTAAATGAGGTATCTGCATGGTCTTTAATTCCCTGCGTGTGTGGGATGGAGAAAGGCTCTAGGGAATAGGACCTTGGCAAAGGCCCATTTAGGCAGGTCTCTGGGCAGTGCTGTATACAGCAGTTATTACTGAGCAACTACAATATGCCAGATCCTATGCTAAGCATTGAAATACAATGAGAACCAAAAAGAGGTACTGTCCCCATTCTCAGAGTGTACTGTTTGCAGGAGACCCAAAATAATTAAATACAACCAAATATCAACTGAGGCAAAGGACCAGCTAGAGCAGTACATAATACTGTAAGAACCTATGAATAGTCATGAATGTCCTCTATGAGAAACTGATGTTTAATATCTGAATGATGAGTCACTAAAAACTTTTCTTTTGGGAAAGATCACATTTGCCATCCTCTGGTTGAAGACAAGTCAGATAGTGCTGGTACTTGTCATCACTGACCAGCGAGAGACAATGGTGGTTGAGGCTCAGGGGTGAGTAGTGGAGATGGAGAGGAGACACATTCAAGAAATGTTTAATAGAGAAAGTCAAAAGGACTTGTCAATAGCTTTGATTTGGATGGTAGGTTAAAGAGCAGTGCCAAAAATGAAGCCAGCTCCCTGGGTTGCACACTTGGTGGTGGTGTCCTTAGCTATGGAAATCCCTGGGATAGGACTGAGTTTGGGGGGAGTACATTATAAGTTTGGTTTTGGATAGACTGAACTCTCGGTGCCTTTGAAACATCATGAAGACAGGAATCTCATCTTTCCTATTCACTGTTGTTTCCCTACTACCTAGAATAGTGTCCTGCATTTTGATAGGTAGTAAGTAAATTTTTTTTTGGAGTAATTTCATGAAGACATGTCTTTTCCATTATTTAAATTACTTTACTTTTCTTAATGACATTTTGACATTTATTCATGTAGGTTTTACACAATTCTTAATGGCTCTTTTTTTCATAGTATTTCCTCTGTTTTGCTGCTATTGTTAACATCCTAATCAATAGGATTTCCCCCCATGATTTTCTTTAATGAGTTTTTTTTCTATAAAGAAATGTTATTTACTTTTTAAATTAATTTAAGCAGCCACTTTACTTCTTTCTTAGATTTTTCTAATGGATTTTTAGTCAGTTCTCTAGATTCTTTTAGTTATAGGCTTCATTTATTTGAAAATCAAAGTAATTTGGAATCTTTATTACCTCTTTAAAATACTTTAAAACATGTATTATCTTACTTAATCCTTCTCATGACCTAAGTTTAAAAATTCTGATGAGCTCAGAAGCCAGCATATGACTTCATAGTTGAATAAAGTAATATTCCATTTTGTTAAGGGATTTATCTGAAAAGGAAAGGTTTCAAAACACTGTTTCTTTGAAAATGTACAATTTTGATACCTTACGAAGAAGGATCAAACATAAATGATGAGACTGTAAATCCTGAAGCCAATGCCTGGAGGTATCTTCATTCATTCATACTTACTGAATGACTGGTACATACCAGGAAATAGCCTATGTTCTTTAGTTTCTAACTACTATCATTAAAAAATAAAGGTAAAAATTCCTGCCACGAAGGAACTTGCATTGTAGTGGAGCTGCAGACAATGACTAGGACAAACAAAGAAAACATACTGTTTGTTAGGTAGTGAGAAGTGCTAAAGATAAAAATACACTAAAGTAGGACAAATATAAGGTGTCAGGGAGGGATGGTGAGGTTTCAGACAGGATGTCTAGGGAAGGCCTCACAGAAAAGATCCAGTTTAGACAAGAGGAAAATGAGGGGCACATCACCTGGATATCTGGGAGGTAGTTCTGGACAAAGGAGCACATTTAGTGCAATGGCAGGACAGTGTCTGGTTCACTCTAGGCACAGTGCTGTGGCTGGTATGCCTGGAGCAGAGAGATGGGTGAGTAATGAGAGAGTTCAGGGAGGTAATGGGCACAGGGGTGGGGTGGAGGTAGACAGCATAGGGCCTTGTAGATCACAGTCAGGACTTTGGCTTTTCCTCCGAGTAATATAAAAAGCCATAGGCGGGTTCATATTGAAAGAATGGCAGAACGTGGCTTATAACTGAAGAGGGTCACTAACTCGCTCTGCTAGGACTGGACTGTGGCTGGGAAAGGAGGCCTATTAAGACCTATTTCAACTGTCTACACAAGAGATAATGGTGACTTGGGCCAAGCTGGTAGCAGCGGAGGTCATGAGGAGTGGTTGGATTATGGATATAGTTTGAAGGTATAAGCAGTAGGATTTCCTGATTGATTCGATATGGAGTATGAAGGGCCCAGAGAAGTCAGTGATGCACCAAGGTTTTGGTTTGAGTAGCAGCAGGATGAAATTCCCATAACTGAGATGGGTGGACACTGGGAGGACTGGTGTTTTTATCTTGGAGGGGTTTGGTTATTAGGAGCTCTGTAGTGCTATTTGAGCAGTAGGGTTTAAGGACAGGCAGAGGGATCTTGTAGGGGTTTATCACTGCATTGCTTCCTCACTTCTGACCATTAAGGCTCCAACCATGGCAATCCATTGATGAATGAGTGGCATTCAAGCAGTATCAGGCTGAGAAAAAGTGGGGAGATTGAAGATGAGGCCAATCTCACAACAGGCAGGGGAAAGGGAAGGGAACCTGGCTGCCTGCTCCTATGTTAAGAGATTTATTTATATTTGCTTACCATGTAGTGTTTGTTACCCAATTACTAAATGCGATATTATTCACAGGTAAAATCTTTATAAAGACCATGATTTATATGCTATTCTATTTATTTAACAAATACTTACCAAACACCTCATCTGTGCCAGAATTTGGGGCTACAGAGAAGTATAAGATTTGATCCTTGCCCTGAAGCAACTCAGCCTGGAGGGCAGATATACATAAATAATGTGAAGCATTATTACAGAAGGATAGTCCCAAGCTATGAGATTAGAGAACAGGGGATGATGAATTGTCAGGTAAGTTGGGCTGTGTATTCCTCCTTGGCTAATTAATTCTGGGATTCCGTTTTATTGGTGTTCTTATTTCCCCTTACGAACCAGGCATGTAACTATGAAGGGGTTGCAGGGTAATGTATCATAAGACTCTTTGTTGCCTGAGCTGAATTTCCTTCAGGACTTGCAAAATCTTGGGTCATGGGACTCCAACCTAAGATTAAAAAAAAAAAAGTTCAAAGTTTCTGTTCCTTGTTTTAAATTCTCCTAAACACAATTATCTAATTTCTTTTCCAAGTGCCATGACAAAGCAAAGTTTTTCAGTAAGGGTACCTATGTGCAAATTGAGTGTGTTCACAGTCTTCATAACCAGGTGCTTGAGAAGGAGCAAGACTAGTAATATTCAAAAGTGAGCAGTTTAAGAAGTGTTCTTATGAAAGATACCTGTGTGTGTTGTTCTTTATTTGTTCATCCCTTTGAAAGGGCTCTGTGAGCACCATCATTCATTCCATAGAGCATGTACTTGTTTCCACAGAAATTTCCTTTTCTATTTTTGGTGTAGACCAGCAATCTAGTGACCTTGAGTAAACTTGGCTGTTGAGGATGGTTACAATCCTCTCAGCTTCTGTAGCGAGATATTACTTGAAAGAGACCATCCAGCTTTCTACCTTTAAATTCACGCAAGTGTAGCAGTGGCTTTGAATTCACACACACACACCAAGTCTTGTACCATTGTCTCCTGAGCCTAAGGTAGACTCATCTTTGAATTATTTTCTTCTCAGAGTCTTTTTATTTCTAAAGACAAAGGATAGAGCAAAGAAGGAAAAAATGAGGAGAAGTAAAATGATGGTTAAGTGATATTTGTTCATTTACCTATGTAGCAATTGTTTTGTAAGGGCCCAGTCTATATGGAAGTCATTTTGCATGGCTGGTTTATGAGGCCCATGCATTGGGTATGTGCCTGGAGCAGGTTAAGAGGCGACTTCACCCCACTGCGTGTTTAGGGAAGTGTGACTTTGCTTCAGTGCTCCACCACCCTTATGGAGCCCACACCCCTGCCACTACCAAGAATTATAGAAGTAGTGGGTTAAAGTTCTTCCTATCCAAAATTCTCCTCCCACCGTCTCCTCATCTGGCAGCTTGTCTATGACTTCTGCTATACTTTCCACTCAAACTACCTAGCTTGGCTAGAATCACCTACTTAAGGTTTGTGATTACTTTTACTGAAATCATTTTGCACTGATGACAAATGAGCTTCTGACAACACCCCAACAGGGCAGGAAGGGGCTAGATCAAGAAATCGGGAATTTAAAAATGTGTAATATTCTTTTTTCCTGATTACCAGTGAACCTGGGATATATTATAAACTAAACTGGGTCATGTTTCCCCTGGATTGTTCTTTACAATAAATTTAATTTAAAATTATCTACTTTTTATTTCTAGTTTTTAATATTAGATGTATTCAGAGGATGTATTCAGCCTAATTCAATGAACAATTATTAAGCCCTACTGTGTGCCAGACACTATGCTGAATGCTGAGTAACAAACACAGCAGAGACATGATACTTGCTCTTCAGGAGCTCAAGCCCCAGGAGAGAACATTGGTGTGTAATAATAACAACTATCGCACAAGTCACTGTAGCCTAGACATCTATCCGGTGCCAGGCACTCTCCTTGAGATTTTTCATCCATTTCATTCTCACAATATGCATGTAAGGCATACAATTTTTTCCCCCATATTTAACAGATGAGAAAACTGAGGTTCAGTGAGGTCTAGTCACTTGCTCCAGGTGACAGACAGTAAGTGGAAAATTAGGGTATAATATTTGGATTATCACATTTCATGATCTGTGTTCTTACAATTATGACACATCACTTTCTGGTACAAGAAAACCCACACCTTTAGAGCAATGTGAAATGGGTTGATGTGCTTTTGTGTTTATGCAGATTTCACTAATTAGGAATAAAATTTCTACAGAATATTCTTACTACATTTTTATATTTTCTAATGCATCTAGAAAAAGCAAGATGTTAGGGCCAAATAATATTGTATAATTTTAGCAAGCATATAAGATTTACATGGAAGTCCTATTGGATAGACTACATTTAATTCAGTGGTATATTCCACTATTCAAAATGTTTTGTACCTCTTTTTTAAAAATTTTTTTAGATTTTTTTATTCCTCATAGAGTTAATTCTATTATTTAATAATAAAAAATATTTACATTAAAAAAAAAGACTTGATCAATTTATCGGTAGACTCTGGATAAACTTTGGATGTTTGCAGAAACCAAACCCACCTTTTGAAGAGGACAATTTGCCACATTTGGATTTCAAAACAATAGGAGAAAAGTTTTGGTGGCAATTCCACAATCATTTCTTAAGCAAACATAGAATCAGTGTACATTTTTCCAAGGTCATTTGCTTGAAAGTGGACAATACTTATTTGCTGCAATGAGCAGAGTAATATTTTTAATGAATGATTGCTTTATAGTCACATATCATCCAGGTAGATTCACTGCAGTGAAGTGATAACTGAAAGAGCGCTACTTAATGTGTGAATGTGTCCTCACCTCTCCTAGTCTTTGTCCAGGAGAAGAGAATAGCCATTTTAGGCAGCACCTTCCAAAGGATCTAAATTCAGTTTTAAAAAAGAAACGGAGGCTGCAAGAGCATGAACAAGAGAGGGAAAGAGAGAGAAATCATCAAAATGAGGAAGTCATTCCTCTGGTTATCAGAAACAGGAGCAAAGTAACAATAGCTGAAATTCACCTCCCCGTGGGGGAATGAATCATCAAAATAACCGGTGGAAAACAAGGTTGTGCAACCTTGACCAGCGTGTGTCACCGGCTGGTGGAATTTTTAGAAAGGCAGCAGTTTGGGTTCATCACTGCGGTTCGTGATTGCACACACCTGTTTGGGGTATGGATTTTGCAACCCCCCAAAAAGGGGAAACTGAACTCACTGCTCCTCCCGAGCTGTGCAAAAAAGCAGAAAACCACAGCTGCTCGAGCAGTTAACAGATATCAGTAAAATACCCATGTTACATAATTAAGGATAACGTTCTTGAAGCATATGGGCCGGAGGTATTATACTCTCATTAAAACTTTAGGTAGGAAACCATTTAGCATATTCTCACACATTTCTAGGGTTGGATTCTATAATAAATGTTTGTAATTAGACATGCTCTAAACATTTTATTAAATAATGCATGAAGAAAATGGTTGATGAAATATAGACAGCCCTGCATTTTGTGTACAATGTCACAGAGGCATCAAGAAGAGACATAAAAGATTTCTTCCCATTGGCTTGATCACTAGTCATTCCGGGCAGCTTAAGTAAGACTGGAAGAGGTTTCATTCGTCAGAGCAGCCTGTCTGTAATCTTAAAGA
This sequence comes from Vicugna pacos, assembly GCF_048564905.1. Taxonomy (NCBI): domain Eukaryota; kingdom Metazoa; phylum Chordata; class Mammalia; order Artiodactyla; family Camelidae; genus Vicugna; species Vicugna pacos. The sequence goes on from NC_132991.1 coordinate 23,667,607, forward strand.
AATAGGAATTGATGACTCTGTTTTTTTTCCCCCTTTTCTTTTAAAAAACATTATAGGTAAGTGGTCTTTGAACTGCTGCTCCTGAATAGGAAGGAGTGCTTTTGACCAGAGCAATGCAAAAATCTCACGCACTTTGTTCTGGTAAGAACATAGATCAGCTTGATAGGGGATAATTGGGATGGACAGAGCCAAAAAACCCTAAACCAACATTTAAAAACTTGTATCTTGGCCAACAGGTGCTGTTATTTATAAGTTGGAGAGGAATAAGGGACTTAGGTCTCTTGAGAATCGCCAAAGGCAGGTGTTGGGTCCCTGGGGAAGTGGTAGGAAACATGCCCTTTAGATGATATTAGAAGCAGGAAAGAAACTCTTTCAGTTCTGCAGCCCTGTTTGATATTCAGGACAGGTGATTAATGGTCAACAATTCTTATCTAAATGGAAGAGTGTGTGATCTATGGAAAATGAGCTTGGATGATCTCGGGAAGTTCTGAAGGGAAGAATGACCACTTTCTGCAGTCATTAAGGTCAACTAGATATTTTGTTTTCTAATGCACACAAATAAGAAACCTAGTGACAGAATCAACATGAAATTTGGAATGCCTTCTAGAACATACTTGGGGAAACTGGGCAACGTTGACATCGCTTTTACTGAATTGTCTGCTTAGGAGGTGAATGGGGCTGCCAGTCTGGCAGTTTCCACTGGCAATAAATCACCACTAGACATTTTATTTAAAAGTTGGCTCTGGCTTGAGGGAGGTAAGGGATTGTCAATTTGCTTTTATTTTGAGGCCAGGCACAATCATAACACACACAGGCCACCTGGAAACTTCAGCCCACATGGAGAAGCATGGCTCAGGTCTCTGTGGCTGTATTTTTGTATGCTTGGAGAGTGCAGGGCTGAATGAGAGTCTCAGGATCCTGACCAGAAAGATCCTGGCTGACTGGCACAGCCTGGAGAAATCCCTTTTGGAAACCAGTTTGGTTCTAGAATTATGATGTAGGCAGGATATCATAGATGTGATATTGGGCAGAAAGTGTGGTGGTTTACTCGTTTATTGGTGATGGTGATGGGGGTAGGGGAAGCAGCAGAGCAGACAACTAGTGCATTCCGAAAATCACTCCAGTGTTAAGGAATTGAGTAGGTCTCTATTTTTTCATCCTTATCTTACTTGGAAGTTGACTTTTTAAATTTATGAAGAATGGAGTCCTAGTTTTGAGATCAAAATATACTAAAGTAAGGGATCATGCAACTGCACTATCCTCATGTGAGCAGTGTTAGATGTTCTTTGAAAATCAGTGTAGTTAAAAGACGACAAAACAGAGAGAAGAAAAAGGTTATATCAGACACTTATAGCTTCTCTAAGAGAAATCCTTTCTATTCCTTTCTTCTGTTTCCTGATTCTCTGAATATTCTTCAAAGCTTCACAACATCCATGCAGAATTTTTTTAATTTAAATATATCAATTTTGAAAATATGAAAGTTAGTGTGTCAGGACAATTATATTACAAATAAACTGATTTACAAATTACCAGACTTTCTTCTCTGTTTACATGTGATATTTATCAGTCTTAATTGTACTTCATATTTTGTATCATGCAAGCTATTAGAAAGGATCTGGTTAATATAGAGATATATTGACTTAACTTTGGTCTCATGAATAATTCAGTTTGTTCACTTTCTGGAGATACCCAGTTTGCTGTTGATGCTGCAAATATTTGAATTGGATTCAACTTGTCCATCAGAGATTTTTTTCCCCTCTCTCCTGGATTTCATGTATGTAATTTTGATGACACTATCTACCAAAAAGTAAGAAAAATATATACTTTGATTTCTGCTTGGTAAAGTCATTCAAAGTGATACAAAACATCGAGAGCAAAAAAGGAAACCACTCCAGCGATGTGTGGAAGCAATTGGCAATTTTCCTGGTATTTGGGACGTGGGAGTAGTTAAAGATTTATGGCATTAATTACACATAAACACTTGGAGCATCAAATATCTGACCTGATAGGATTTTTCTTTGTTTTAAAATATATAATATTAGATCTTTTAATAAATATTTACAAAAAGTTCTGTTATATATGCAATGAGATCTATGTTCCTTGGGCCACAATTTCTTATAAGTTGTCTGCTAATAAATGACAATATTCATAAAATGAAAAAGAAAAAGAAGAAAAATGGAAATCCCCCAAAGCAGTCACTTTTATAAAAAATTCCACAATTCTGCCTGCATTAAATGTCATGCCAGCAAATCTTCACTCAAATAGATCAAGATGCAGCATATATAAGCCTAAGGAAGAAATAAATTGTCAGCATTCCTTGGGTAGCCTCCAAAATGATGCAGGTAATTAGCAGGTGTTTATATTTTTCATTTTGATTTGCCCACAGGTATTCATTTAACAATATGTTTTAGAGACAATCATGTGAAGATTTTCATCTTGGCATGTGTCTCTAACATTTGTTTGGATTTATTATACACATAATTCAAAGTGAAATTTTCTGACCTGGATTTTATCAGATTTGAGGGCCCTAAAAGCTAATATGTGAATATTTACTGTATCCTGTGTTTTCCAGCTAACCTGTTAATTTCAGAGCAGTTAAATTTCTAGTATTTACCTTTATTTTTTTTTCTCCTTCTGCTTGAGAGTTATTATAGGACATCAATTGTATGTGTGTGTTTTGTGTGTGAAGATAGTGTTAACTCACTTTGTGGAAATCATAGTTCTAATCTTATTTTCACTATTTTGTTTAGAAAAATCTCTTCTCTCATCCTGAAGTCTTGAAGTGGATAACATAGTTTGTTTTAAAAAATTAAGATATGAGATATTTTGGAGATAAAAACAATTCAGGGGAAGATTATGTATTTTAAAAGGTATCTTATTCTCCATGAAAATAAAATGCCATTAACGTTCATTGAGTAAACAAAACAAGACAGGCATGCACACGCACTTACTCACTTGTTCACTCGCTAACTTGAGCAAAAATAGTCTCTGAGGGAAAGAGCCGCAAGGCTGGTGCCAACTTCCCCAACATACCCAAGAATTTCTTTATTTAGAACCTCCCATGTGCTATTTTTTTAATCTCTGGAATCTCAGGGATTTTCCCATCCCGTTACATGCTTGAGACGTTTCAGAGCATGGTAACCCCCTCTCGGAATCCTCTAACTCTTCTGTTATATTTTTAAAGTGTGGGCAGCATTAGTATACAGGGACGTGACTGTTCCTATGACAAAGGACGATGTGATTCTCGGCATGCGTAGCAATACCTCTGAAGATCATTGTTGGGTAGGGAAGAGAACACCATGAGCCACCAAGGCTTCCTTTAATGGGCCCTTGAAAATCATGAGATTTTACATCAAGAACTCTGAGAAGGTCAGAAGAGCCATGCATGGCAACACCTATAGAACACTCTGAGTAATTCCTGAATGTTCATTAGGTGACAGGTGATCTTTGCTGAGAGCCAAAAATATGATACATGTCTAGTCTTTTTCAAATTGTAAAAGATACAGTGGCCCTGAATTTTGGTAATGCATTTGCTTTCAACACAAGTGTGGCAACTTGGCTCTTTTTGGACCAAGACCATGATAATCTCTGAAGCAGTATTCTAGTATTGTCCCCTTGCATTATATGGGTGAAACTATTAATATGTATTTAAAAATCATATTTGCATGTGGTGTTTCTGATATAAACACACTACCTCCTTAACAATAAAGCACAATATGCAATTGCAGAAAACTCCTTTTGACTTATGAACGTCTGGGTCTGAGATTCACACAAACCTCACTTTTGTTCGACTCCAAAATGTGGGTGCCAAATGAATCTACGGCACTAGGCTTATGAACACTACTGCAACTGTGCAGCGACTATTTCTCTACTGGGAGAATTGTTTCGGCAGATAAACCATCTGGCTGGAAACACAGCCCTCTTTGAAAATATTCCCCATTATGTTAGCTCTGAAACAATGTGTACAACTATGCTCCAGTGGAGGACATGTTAACAGAAATTCAATGTCAAACAATATCTGCTCTGTAATCTTTTGCTAAATGTGAAAAAGAGGTAATCAAAATGCAAGATTTTAATTTTTTAAAGAGTCATTGTGAATGTGACATAAGATGAAGAAAATTCAGGAAAATATTTAATAAGGAACTGTAATAGGAGAGTGTTTAACATAGTGACTTTTTTTCTTTAAGGCTCACCCATGGAAAATGTGGCTTCTTTTGTAATAAGCAGCATGAAGAAGGCACATTAGTGCTTTGTGTTCATTCATTTTCTTTTTACTGTTTTTCTATTTTTACCACTTTTTCTGTTTTCAAATATAGATTGATTATATATGGTGGGTGAATTGTTGGAGGCCACTATTTATAGCTATAAATCCTGAAGTGAACGTGGGTGACTCAAAGTGCCTGATGAGTCAGGAACATGATGGAAAAACTAAACAAGTGATACTGGATGGAGAAAATTAGTATGCAGTGGGAATAGGTAATATCTATAACCAGCTAGAGGAAATTCAATAGAAGTTTTAAGAATCCAAGCCAACAGTGCTGTTGTTTTGGAAGTAAAGTTTGAGGGAAACAAGAGATTTAAAAAATATATAGATTCAATTCTATTTAGGGTGATATTAAAAGAGAAGACTTGAGTGAAGTCATAAGAAAGTTGTAAAAATGTTAAGCCATCTGAGTTTATGAGACCAGAAAAATCTATGGTGGGTGTGTCTGGGCCACTGGTTGGGGTGACTACAGGAGCAGTCAGCATGTTACTGAAATGAGGTAAAATTAAGCTAAACCTAGGAATTACTACAATGTATATGGAGTGAGAGAGTGTCTTAGAGAACAGAGCTAACTGGTCAATTGATGGGAAAGACTGATGCCATTTGATGATAATAATTCCCGTGAGGCTAAAAAAAAATGGTACATAGATAAGAAACAGTTTTTTCCCCTTCATCATAAAATTGCCTTGTACATCTAAGATACTCAGTTAAATTTTTTTTTTAACTCGATAGAACTCATTTTGGTTACTTTGTTCTTCCATCTAGCTCCCTCCTTCCCCACTCTGGCTTTAGCTATGCAAACAAACATGTCTCAACAAAAATCCCAGCTTTCAACCCTCAATGAACCATGCTGCTTATTTTTTCCTAGTACTTCCAAGATGAAGAAACTAAAGTCCATAGATCTTGAGTTACATTTTCTTTTATTTTTATAACTGTATTGTACTGGATAGCCAGGAACTTGTATTAATCAAAGGCTTCCTTATACCTGCTCTGCATCCAAGGTGATTTCCAAGTAATGGATTCCAAGAAAGAGGCCTGGTGAATCCCATGAATTGATAAAAGGACCCAGGAGGATCCTTCTGGGGCTACAAACTCTTGTTAATAGGAAAACAGAGTTCTGTCCCTAGGAGGAAGGAAGGCTCTTTTGAGGGTTAGGATGGTGATTTTTCACGATTGTCTTAGAAAAACTTACAACTGCCTACCACATGGGAGCCAGTATCAGTGACCTATAGAAAACGAACTGATGGAAGCTTTTGGTCAAGTCTGATTCTACCATTGTTTCCTTGGTGAAGACAAGGAACACACAGGTTCCCTCTGTACGCTGGGGAATATACTACCAGTCCTAAAAGCCCTGGCTTTTCTCAGTCTATTCAGGGCATTAGCATGAGCAGGCACTCTATTAGGTTACATTGTGTCTGTGTTTATGACTAGGAAGTGAACTCTGGATTATGTCTCTATCAGGAAAAGAATATTCAGCAAATTAATGTGTTGGACTTCTATGAAGTCTTCTTTGGTAAAGTTTAATTACTGCTCTAATACTGTAAGGTCTGCTGCCAGTGGGGAGAATACTTAACACACAAACTTCTCTTTGCACTTCCCAATTTTTTTTCCCCTCACCAGTAATGGAGACGCACTGTCACGTGGGAAAGACAGATTTTTGTTGGAGAGAAACTGAGGCACTGTTAAACATTAACAGGCCATTTGATTTTGGGGGGAGGATCTTTAATCTTTCTTCTGCAATTTTATAGATTGTCTGTAGTGTCTGTGTGGGTGTCTGTGTGCCTGTGTGCGTATTATATTGTCAAGGGTTTGACAAATTTTAAAAGTTCACCAGAGACATTTAGATACAGATATAAGGTGAGTCTTTAATTTTTTTTTTGTTTGGTTTTTTTGTTGTTGTTGTTGTTTGAGGGGGAGGTAATTAGGTTCATTTATTTACTTATTTATTTTAATGGAGGTACTGGGGATTGAACCCAGGACCTTGTGCATACTAGGCACACACTCTGTCACTGAGCTATAACCTCCCCCTGTGAATCTTTAATTTTTAAAAGATGAAATTCAAGTAATTTTTATTGGAAAACAGAATGTGACTTTGAAAGGTTACCAGGATTTGATGAGATACTTATTTGATGATATATGCATAAAATTGGACTTCTCTGTATTTTTGGTTAGCATTTTAAGTAAAGACAATTATCCAAATGATCACAGTCCCTAGAATGGGATTCCAAGGAAATCTGAGGCATTCTTGTCCCCACAGGGCTAGGTAAAGGAATAATGGCGAATGATTTTCTTCTTTGCTGCCTTCTACAGTTCTTCAGGTAGATTGTGTCTCCTGGCTCTTCTTAACTTGACAAAAAAAAAAAAATCAATGTGGCAAGTCCACATAGTTTGCTTCCCTGTCCTAGATGAAAAAGACATAATCTAGAAATTCTAAGCAGTCTTTACAGTTTAATGGTCATCACCATCTACCCAAGTAAATGAAGTAATAGTTGAGGTTCGAAAAAACAAGAAACAGAAACCAGCCCACAACTGCACTGAGGTGGGCGAGCAGCCCGTGCTCAGGGCAGGTAAGGTAGATTGACAACAGGCCACTTCTAAGAAGGTTTAGGCCCTTACTGTCAGAGAGTAATAATTAATGATCAAATGTTAATGGAGATACTGGGCTGTTGACGTCATTAATTTAGCTCACTGGAGCCAGTTCAGCCCAGGACCTGCCACAGCTGTCACTGCATTTGCTTAATTATTCCAGTGCCCTCAGGCTCTTTCTTTCATTTTTTCCTTACTCGCCTCCACCCCAACACTAACTGTAGGATATTACGTTTTCACTGACGCAGAATTAGGAAGAGTATCCTGCTCCCCAGGCAGTGCTAACCCCCAAATATGTGAACACCCAAAGGCAACAAGGGAGACCATAACTTTTTTACTTAGATGAAAAGATGGAAAAGTTGAAGAAAGACCATCTTTCTTCAGCCCGATTGTGCTGATATAATTTTGGGGTTCTTTAAGGATTTGGATGTTGAACGTGAACTCTGAGCTGAGTAAAATGTCAAAGTGCTCACCCTCTCCCACAGTCAAACAAAGAGAATACAGAAGTGGTGCAAGAGTGTTGGTAAAACATAATGCCATACAATCATTCTTCCCAGAGGGAACCAGAAAGTTAGCTTTGCCGGGCAAATTGAGGCAAGGAAAAACACGGCGAGGGAAATGCCACCGTGATTAAAATTCAGTTGTAGGAGTATGTGAATTTGTCTGTTGTGCTTTCAGAGCCTTTTGCATCTCCTTAGTTTTGTGTCTCTTTTATCAATTGCACTGCCTTGAGTTTAAGGGAAACCATTCTTTGTAAATACCGTTTGGATCTTTCTTTCCCTCACCTGTTCTAATAATCACCACACTTCTCACTTTACTGTTTCCTAATTGGAATGGGGTACTAATTTGGGTTTTAAACGACCCCCACCTTGCAAAATGTGTAATTAGAAAAAAAAAAAAAAGCTATTTCCTTGGCTTCTCGGTATACATTTCTAGTTGGGCTGGGTGTTGTGATGTCAAACGTGGCCATTGTGTTTTGTGCCTCAGTGCTGGAATTCTGCTGGACTCTCCAGACAGGAGTGCTTAAAAGAATGTGAGGCACCACAGCAATTTAGTTCTCTCTCCAGTCTGCATATAGTGGTTTGAAGTAATTGAAGCTCTTCAAATTTTTATATGCCCTCAAATTTGGAAGTGATTATATCTGAGCATGTGCAGTGCACTATGATTTAAAATTATTAGAGTCCCTCTAACTTATTGTAAAGATTTCAAATTGAGAGTGATAGACGAACCTGGACTTAGCAGTTCACAGTGGGTTAAGATAATTGCTACATTGAGATGGTGTAGAGGTGACTGAAATTCTGGATACTAGTGTACATTTTTTAACTCATTGTTGAAATGACTTATTTTTTAGATTCAAAATATATCATTAGGCCACCAGAAAAAGCATTTAAATAAACCTCTTAAAATTCACCGTAACACAATTTTCCTTTCAGTGCCATGAGCCCCACTGATGACCTGAATGTGATCATTATTGTAAAGCCAAACGCCCAAATTTGGCAAAGAAAATAACTGTTCTTTTCTAGCTAATGTATAAAAAGAAATGTATTCAGTAAAAACACCTGATGCGCCATGGTGACAACACCTTGAGCCTGTAGTCTGTCCTTACAAATTATACTGTTTTTGCTTTAAAAACTTGGGACTTTTTGAACTATTGCATAAACTACTACTTCTAATACATGGTCAAATCTGTTTTTTTATTTAAATATTTAAATAAAGTGCTTTTATTAAAGATTACTTATCTTAAATATTCATATTGTCTTATCTCTGGGATGAAATATACGCATTCATTTTTAAACCCTTTTTTTTATTTGGATATTTGGATATTGAACCAAATGCAAAGGCACATAATTATGAAGTGTGCAAGATGGAATCCTCTGATGATTTACTTGGTCACTTGATGGTCATTAAACATTCCTCAGATCTTTTACCAAAGGATATTCTCTAAGTGGGAACATTGAAACTCTTGTTGAATGCCCTGATGCCAAGATTCTAAGTTGTAAGGTAGATTTATGGTTCAAAAGTTAATAATATGTAAGAAGAAATCCAGTCATTAAGAAGTCAGCAAAAATTCTTAACATGTTTTATTTGTACCTTTGAAAGCCACATGGATGCTCTTTTACTTGATTTAAATGAAAGTGACAAAGGTGAAATTCCAGCATATTTCTCAGTCACTTCCCTTCCTCAGTAAATGTTTTCATTTTGATAAAAATTAGGATAAGTTGATTATGAATTTTATTTTTTTAACCAAAACCTAGAGTTGGTGTTTGAGATATCCCAGAACATGAAAACTTTCTGATCTGATAAACTAGCTTTATGAATCTCCATATTTTTATTACAGCAGAAATTTAATAGGATTAGGAATAGAAAATTCTAATAATAGAAAATACATTGTATTTGGGATTTCTGTAACCCTAGGGATTTATGGCCCTGAACTATGTAATGTCCTACATTTGGTATAGTAGTCAACTTTTGCCCTCAAGTTTCTTACTCGTTTTTAAAATTTAAAAATGTTTCTTATGTTCACATATTTTTAGTCTCCACTATTACATTGCTCTTTGGTGCTTACTTTTGACAAGCTAAGAAAGTTTGTTCAATTATTTGTGGCCATGCTAAATTAAGAATGTATCAGAGGACTAATGTTATGCTACTAAAGAATTGAATTAAGCCTTATTTAGGTCACAGGTAGAATGAGCACAATTATATCATGCTAGCCTTTGCTGAGCACATTATGAATGCCTAGAAATTGTCTCATTCCAAAGCATGATTATACCAAAATAAAGTTCTTGCTTTTAGCTGTATCAGTTTGGGAGTCCTTAGGAACTGGAAAGGTTAATTGGAAAAACTAAATTACTATTTGTACTTTAAGTCTTACAGGAATGTTAGCTCAGTAAACCAGTTTAAGTAAACTTTCTGTTATGTATTGACACACCTTTTAAAATAAAGAATGCTGTTATTTCATATTTTAGTATTGCCTACAGGTAAAGCTGATACTATTTTGGAAATAATAAGGACATGAGTTACCATTTAAAAAATAACACACAGAATATACAACTCTTGGCCTTGAGAGATTTGGAAGGAGGTCTCTCAGGTAAAAACGCACGGGAGTTCTCAATTATTTTGCATTTTTAGAGAATGATAAATTTATTAAATCCTTTTCTACTATATACAAAATAAATCCCAGGAGAAAAAAGGGATAATTTAAGAAATTTAACCATAAAAATTTGAGGAATGATATAAATTATATGTGTTTGCTCTTAGGTGTAACAGAATTTAAAAAGAAAGTCTAAGGGAAATGATCAATAAATTTTACCTCATACAAATGAAACTAAAAAGCCTCCTCTGTATATCAAAAGTATGAAAATTGAAAATACAAACAACAAGGAATATTTCTATAAATATCACAGTTGGTATAATATACATAGTATAAAAACATTTTACCAAAATTTATGAAAAAATTAAATCCTCCATGAGTAAAAGATATGAAGGAAAGGGTAAAAAATAGTGAAAATAAATTATAAATGGTTAGCAAACTTGTAAAAATGAAATTTGGCAAAAAGTCTATTTAATATATTATCAAGTATAATAAATAGGTTGAAATTAATATAGTTATAAGATAAAATTTCCTAATTTTGAACTGCAAACATTAAACAACCCCAGTCAATCATTTAATAGATATTTTCAGTATTTTTATAATAGTAAATTTTTATGTGCATTTTAGCTCAATAAAAAGATTAAAAAATTACTATCAACAAGGGAATATGTAACTTTAGGTATATCCATACAGTGGAATACCATATAACAATACAAATGAATGAACTGCAGGACACCATAGATGAATCATACATGTTGATGAAAAAAAAAACATAAAAGAACATACACAGAATGATTCCACTTACCTAAAGTTCAAAAGCAGACAAATTATATTGTATAAAGGTGTGTACAAGGGAGGTATAATTTGAAATGAAAATAGGCATGTGAATAACAAAAGATGACCTCTAGTGGTTCCCAATATTGGCACTACCTCAAAATCACCTGAGGTGGGATGGGACAGCTTTAAAATCTACCCATGTCTAGATTCCACACCCCCAAGTTCTCATTTCATTGTGTCTACAGGGCACTGTAGCAGGTCCTAGGCATATAGCAATGAATAAGATATAAACAATCCACAGTCTGGAGAGGCTTGCAATTTGAATGGATTATAGAAAATAAACAGGCATACATGGGGTAGCATGACAACCACTTTGCTGTCTAAAGAGCAGGGCCGTAGGTATCACACAATCTAGACTTGAGGAGCCAAGGGAAGTCTCTTAACAGAGTGAGGCTCAGGCTCAAAAGTGTACTGTCATTCTCATCTCTTTGCTTTTTCTCACAATCCTCATCCAAACCCCTCAGTAAACCTGTGATTGCTATCCTCAAAATACACCGAGAATCTGATCACTTCTTACTCCTCCATTTCTATCACTCTGGACGATCACCCATTTCCTGGAATATTGTAATAATTTCCCAATGGCTCTATTTCTACTCTTCCACTGTGTGTTCTGTTTTCCACCGGCATCCAGGTACTTCCAACATGTGCTACCCACAACCCTGCAGAGTTTCACATCTCATTTAGAATAAGACCCAAAGACTCTGTGACCTTCCACCTTTACAAGGTCTGCCCCGGGAACCTGACCGAACTTAGCTCCTTTATTTCTCCCCTCACTGCCTGAACTTCAGTCCTTCCATCTGTCTTCTCTTCCACAAACAAATTAAGTGTTCCATCACCTCATGAGCTTTGCACTTGCTATTTTAGAAATGTTTTTCTCTCAAATAAAAGTAGGACATTGTTTCCTCACTTCATTCAAGGTTCCACCCATAGATCGTATTATCAAGAATTCTTCCTTGACCTCCTATTTAAGATGGCAGTCTCTGTCTTATTTATGCCTTTACCTTACTTAAGTTCTCTTCATATTATTTATCTCCTCTTGATATATTTACTCATTATCTGTGTCCTCACTAGAACATAAGATTATTGAAGTCAGGGACTGAATCAGTTAAGGCTCAACCAAAGAAGCAAAATAAGTATGACATTATCTATCTATCTATCTATCTATCTATCTATCTATCTATCTAGCCATCCATCTAGCTATCTAGCCATCCATCCATCCATCCATCCATCTATATATCTATATATACATCCAAGGAATTATGCTAGGTGATTGTGGGAGCTGGCTAAGAAAGTTTGAAATCCATAATTCAGGCCTCCACAAAGGAAAGGTTATGGTCAGTGTGAAACTCACAGTCGCAGGTTTAAGCTGCTGTCCACAGGGGGAAATTTTTGTTTTCTTCCAAAATTTACTGAGATATAATTCACAAATAAATATTGTGTATATTTAAGGTGTATAGTATGATGATTTTCTATACCTATACATTATGAAATGATAACCACAATCAAGTTAATTCACCACCTCACATAGTTGGGACCTTTTTTTTGTAGTGAGAACACTTAAGATTTACTTTTAGCAAATTTTAACTATCAAGTGTACAATACAGTATTATTAACTATAGTCACCACTCTGTACATTATGCCCCAGAAGTTATTCATCTTATAACTGAAAGTTTATAACCTTTGACCAACATCTCATTTCTCCCACTCCAGCCCCTGGCAACCCCATTCTGTTCTCTGCTTCTGTGACTTTGACTTTTTTTTTAGATTCCCTTTATAAGTGAGATCATACAGTATTTGGCCTATTTTACTTAGCATAATGTCCTCCAGGTTCATCCATGTTGTCACAAGTGGCAGTGCAAAGAACCTGAAAAGACATTTTTCTAAAAAAGACACAAATGGTCAACAGTTTTGTGAAAAGGTGCTCAACGTCACTAATCATCAGGGAAATGCTAATCAAAACCACAGAGAGACATCTCCTCATGCCTGACAGAAGGTCTATTGTCAAATAGACAGGAAATAACAAATGTCTTGGGATGTGGAGAAAAAGAAATCATTGTACACTGTTAGTGGGAATGTAAATTGGTATAGACATTATGGAAAACAGTAATGGAGATTCCTCAAAAAATGAAAAATAGGATTACCATGTGATCCAGGATTCCTGTTTCTTGGTATGTGTTTCAGGGAAATATAATCACTATCTCAAAGAGATCTCTGCAGTCCCATGTTTATTGCTGTATTATTCACAATAGCCAAGATATGGAAACAAACTAAGTGTTGATGAAGAAGGGATAAAAAAAATGCAAAAATATGAAATGTCCATAAAAAGAAGAAAATCCTGTTATTGGTGACAATAAGCCTTCTAATGGATTAAATCAGCCCACTCAGATTATCCAGGATACTTTCCCTTATTTAAGTTAACTGATTATGGCTCTTACTTTTATCTGAAAACTTTCTTTATATCAACAAATTAGTGTTTGGTTAAATAACAGAAGACTATATCCTTGCCAAATTCAGGAAAACCATCACATTGGGAAGAACTCATGTGGGAATATGAGGCCCCAGACACAAAAGGAGTTTACATTCCCTCAGAGGCATTTCTGCATGGAACTTTGCGGGTTCCTCATGAAATAATTGGGGGAAGGGAAGACGAATGGAGTTCCTCTCAAATGGTTTGTGTGTGATGGAGGTGATTGGCCACTGAGGGGAGGGCAGCCAGCACGAATCTGCTTTCACGCACCCTTTTTTCCTATAAAGGAAAAGCCTGGCCAGGAAGGGGCAGCAAATCCTCTCTTCTAGGTATAAGTATTGCTTCTGGCGGAAAAGTAGAAACAAAACTTGTCTGTTTCTGGAAAAGGAACAGGAAACAATCTCTTAGGAACCAAGCAAAAATTTATTGCTGGAAAAGATAGAAGCAAAATTCTCTACCCCTAGGAGGGCTGCTGGAATCCAGCTTGGGCCTAGAATCTTATATTTATAACAAGTAGACACCTACAACTTCTAGTGGAGAGAGGAAAACTTCCATCCAAGCAGAATTGCAAATACAAGGCAGAGTTTTGCTGCCATAGGTGGGAAGTTAGGAATGCTAAGAAGGCCCAGGCCTAGAGAGCCTGACTAAGACTAAGGCTGGACCAGGACAAGAGAGAACTCCCCTGCCTTCTCCGTGAACCTGATGCTGAATAACAAGCAACAGCATTCTACTAGTAAAGGAGAGACAGGGCATGGAGGGAGACCACAGTGTGGCGTAGGCTTTTATGCTATGCTAAAGGCTGATGGGAAAGCAAGAACACTAAGAAGAACCATCTAGTACTTAGGCCCCACTCTGAACTTAAATTGACATCAGTCTATTGCTAGAGGAACATGAAAACAGAGGTGTAGTCAAGTTAAGGTTAGCTGGCAACAATAAAACCAGAACTTAGCTCAATTCCTGGCTAGATTGGCTCACAGTGCCATCCAATCACTTCATAGCAGAAGATGGATGTTCATTTCCAGGCATAAATAGTATTTCCTCCAGTCTCTATTATTCTCCTACATATTGAGTGATATTTAATGATAAAAAGTCACAGGACATATATAAAAGTAGCAAGAATTTTCAACTCTTTGGCAAGAGATAAAGCAATCAGCAGGACCAGAATTAGATATGACACAGATATGCAAACTATCAGAAAGGGATTTTAAAATAATCATTATTAATATTTTAGAAAACTGATAGAAAGTCTGGACAATATGCATGAATAGTTGGGGAACTTAGAAACATATGGAAACTGTAAGAAAAGGTCAATGGGAATGCTGAAAGGAAAACATGATATCAGAGATGAAGAGCTGATTTGATGTATTCATCATTAGACTGGACACAGGTGAAGAAAGATACAATAAAGTTGAAGAGGGGATAACAAATTATCCAAACTGAAAGACAAAGAGAAAAAAACAATGAGTAATAAATATAACTGAACATTCAAAATCTGCACAGCATCAATCAGTCTAATGCATGTATAATCATATCTCCATGAGGAAGACAGAAAATGGGGCAGAAGATGTATTTGAAGAGGTAATGACTGAGAATCCCCCTCTCCCCAAGGAAGTAAGAGATCAAACTACAAATCCAAAAGCTCAAAGAAAGACAAGACAAATACCAAAATACAACAAGCCAAATCACAGCTAGACATGCCATAGTGAAAATAGTGAAAATCAAAGACAAAGAGAAAATCTTTAAAGAAGCTAGAGGAAAAAGAAATATTACATACAGAGAATGAAAAATAAGGGTTGCACCATTATATTTGTCAAAAACTATGCAAGCCAAAAGCCAATGGATTAACATCATTAAAGTACTTTAAGGAAAAAAAAATAACTTAGTCAACCCAGCATTCTATACTCAGAAGATATGTTTTGAAATGAAAGTGAACTAAAGTGAACTTATCTTTAAAGATAAAGCTCAGAGAATTTTTTGCCAACAGCACTATAAGAAATAAAGAAGGTCTCTAGGAGTATAATACCAGATAGAAACTTGTATCTACATGCACACACACAAAATAAAGAGCAGAGGTAGTGATAAAAACTAAGTTAGATTTAAATTTCTAAGAATATTTAATCATTTTAGGGACATAAAATATGTAAAAATAGATGTTTGATAAAAATAACACGAAGGATGGGAGGAAGAAATTGGAAGTATATTGTTGTAAGATTTTTATACTAAATGTGAAATGGTAGAACATTACTCAAAAATAGATTGCAAAAAGTTAAAAATGTGTATTGTAAATCCTGTGGCCAGCCCCCCCAAAAGAGTTGTGACTAATAATCCAATAGTGGAGATGAAATAAAATGATAAGAAATAATTGGCTAATCCAAAGAAAGCAGGGAGAGAGAGAAAGTAAAGAACAATTTGGACAAACAGAATGCATCTGACAAGATGGTAATTTTAAACCCAGATCAATAATCCTTTTAATAGCAAAACAACTAAACACTACATTTGAAAGACAAATTGATAAAAACAGCAAGACCCAATTACATGTTATTTATAAGAAAACACTTTAAATATAAAGGCACAGATAATTTAAAAGTTAAAGGATTAGAAAAGATACACCATGTAAATCTTAATCAAATGAAAGCTATAGTGGCTATATTAAAATCTGACAAAATATATTTTGGAAGCATGGTATATTACCAGGGACAAAAATAGACATTATATAATGATGAAGGGTTCAATTCAACAAAAAAAATCATAATTTTTAATGTGCATAGATAATGACAGAGCTTCCAAATATGTGAAGCAAAAAATGATAGACTTGAAAGGAGAAACAGAACAATTCTCAATTCACTTGAAGATGTTAACACTCTTCTCTCACTAATTCATGGAAAAAGCAAATAGGAATTTAGTAAGAAGATGAAGACATGAACAACACTATAAATCAACTTGGCCTAATAGACATTTTTGAACACTACATCCAACAACAGCAGAGTATTTGGTTTTTATAAGTGCATGTATAGTCCATATTCTGGGCTGTAAAACAAACCTTAATTCATTTAAAAGAATTGAAATTACACAAAGTGTGTTCCAGGACCACAGTGGAATTAAACTATAAATCACTAAGAGAATGGTATATAGAAAATTCCCCAATACTTGAAAATTAAACAATACTCTTCTAAATAACTCAGATGTCAAAGAGGAAGTCATAAGGGGAATTAGAAAATATTTTGAATTGAATGAAAATGAAAACAGAGAACATATCAAGATTTATGGGACAGAGCCAAAGCATCACACAGAGGGAAATTTATAGCATTAAATTCTTGAATTAGAAACCAAGAACAATTTCAAAACAATAATGTAAACTTCACCTTAGGAAAGTAGTAAAAAAAGAGCAAATCAAACCCAAACTAAGCAGAAGAAAGAAAATAATGAAGATAAGAAAAACAAATGACAAAGCAAATAAACCCAAAAGCTGATTTTCTGAAAAGGTCAAAAAATGTTATAAAGCTCTAGGCAAACTGATCAAGAAATTAAGAAGGACACAAATTATCAATATTTGGGATGAGAGGGCATTACTACAGAAAATTCAGACCTTAGGAGGACAGTAAGTAACTATTATAAACAACTTTATGCCAATTGATAACTTAGATGAAATGGGCAAATTATCTCAAAGACATACACTGTCAAGGTTTACTC
The DNA here is from genome assembly GCF_048564905.1 of Vicugna pacos. NCBI lineage: Eukaryota > Metazoa > Chordata > Mammalia > Artiodactyla > Camelidae > Vicugna > Vicugna pacos. The sequence goes on from NC_132991.1 coordinate 23,684,542, forward strand.
AAGAAGAAATAGATAGCTTTGGTATGTCTGTACCTATTAAGGAATTTAAATTCATTGTTAAAACAGTCCAAAAAACAAAAATTCCAATTCCTGATGGTTTGGACCATCAGGAATTTAACATTAAACATTTTAGGAAGAAATAATACTAATTATATTCCAAAGTTTTAAGAAACTATAAGAAGCATAAAAATCCCCAATTAATTTTATGAGGCTAGCATTATCCTGAGACTAATAATTGGAGAAAAAAAAAAAACCCAGGAAAGCGAAGCTGCAGAGCACATTCTTTATTGAACATAGACACACAAGTCCTTAATAAAACTTGGAAATTAAGTTCATCCATATATAAAAGATAATATGTTGTGACCTGGTGGGAAGCAAGTTTATTTCAACATTCGAAAGTCAGTCAATGTACTTTACCATATTGAAAGACATATTAAAAGACAGAAACTGTACAATCATCTCATGTATACAAAAATATTTGACTGTATTTAATATTCATTCATGACAAAATTCTCCAGAATTTGGGAGCAGAAGAAAAAGTCCTCCATCTCTTAAAAGCATTTATAAAAAACCACAGTTAATACGATACTTAATGATAAAAGGCTGAATTATTTATCCCGAAGTTCTAAGGAACAAGGAAAGAAAGTCCATTCTTACCACTCCCATTCAAAATGATCCTGGAGTTCCTAGGCAATGCAACAATGCTGTAAAAAATAAAAGATACATAAATTAAACAGTAAGAAATGAAACTATTCCCATCGGAAGACATGGTGTCCACATAGAAAGCTTCAAATAACCTACAAGAAAATTACAAAAACAAATACATGAGTCTAGCAAGCTCTCAAGATACAAAAATATGCTGCATCTTCCTGCTTATGAAACTAGCAGGGAAAAGTTGGAAATTGAAATTAAAAAAATATATCTATACAGTACCATTTTAAATAACATTGACAAACCTGAATCATTTATGGATAAAACTAAAGACATTTTCATTATTTGCACAGAGAACTAACACAGTTGAGAAAAATCTAAGACCCAAATAAATGTGGTGCTCTACCATGTTCATAGATAGAAGATTTAATATTGTTAAGATGTCAGTTCTCCACAATTCAATCTATTGACTCAATCTAATGACACGGCAATCCCAACAAAACCCCTAGCAGGATTTTGTGTAGGGTTTAACAGGTTGATACTAAAATGTATATGGAGAAGCAAAGGACCTAGAATAGTAAAAATAGCTTTGAATAAGACAAAGTAGATAACTCACACTTCATTATTTAAAATCTATCTATAATTCTGCGGAAACTAACTAGTATAGTTTTGGTGAAAGGTCAGATATATAGATTATTGGAGCAGGATAAAAGACTCCAGAAACAGAGACATAGACGTCACAGTAATTCAATGGAGGAAGAATAGTCTTTTCAATATATGGTATTTCTAGCACCCTTAATAAAGTGCTAGAAATTAATGTCAATCTATTCCTCATGCCATTTATAACAATTAACTAGAAATATATATTAGATCTAAAGGCACAACCTAAAACTATAAAATTTCTAGAAGAAAACATATGAAAACAATCTCTGTGACCTTGGATGATGAAAATCTTTCTTAGATAATACACAAAAAACCAAAAATCATGAAAGAAAACAATTGATAATTTAGATTTCATCAAAAAAACTTATTTTGTTCAAAAAATCATATTAAGGAAAACAAAAAGATGAGTTCCCAACTGAGAAAAAGACAATTGCAAAACACATGCTTGGTAATGGAATTGTGTTCAGAACTATTGTATAAAGAAGTCTTACAACTTAATAAGAAGAAAACAAATAACCAAATAAAAATAGGCAAATGACTTGAACAGTTTACAAGAGAAGAGCTACAGATGGCAAATAAACATATGAGTTGATTTTAAACATCATCAGCCAATCAGAAGATGCAAAATAGAACTACAGTGAGATACCATTACATACCTATTAAAAAGCCTGAACATTACAAACAACAAAAGACAGTACTAAGTGCTGACAAGGATCTGGAGCAACTGGAACAGCCATATGTTGCTGGTGGGAATGCAAAATTGTACAGCTACTTTGGAAAACAGTTTTTAAATCTTCTTATAATAACAACTTCTACTCATTATTTGACTCCAAAAATCTCACTCAAGGCATTTATCCAAGAGAAATAAAAACATATGTCTACACAAAGTTTTATGTGAATATTTAGGAGCTTTATTCATACTCCCCAAAACTGTAAACAGCCTAAATCTCCATCAACTGCCAAAAGTATAAACAAACTGTTCAATGAAATATTACACAGCAAAGCACTTACCCTTGCAACAACATAGATGAATCTCACAAGCATTATGTCAAGTGAAATGAGCCAGATACAAAAGCAAACATATTTTTTTTATTCCATTTACATGATATTTAGAAAAGAAAAAACTACTGGGATAGGTAACAGAGCAGTGGATGCTTAGGGTTGGGAAACATTCCACATTTTGATTCTGTTGATGGTTACATAACTGTAACTCATAATAAGAGTATGCACCTAGCACTAATTATAATAGCCAAGACATGGAAACAACCTAAATGTCCATCAAAAGATGACTGGATGAAGTATACTACTCAGCCATAAAAAAGAATAAAATAATACCATTTGTAGCAACATGTATGGACATGGAGATCAACTTAGTAAGTGAAGTAAGCCAGAAAGAGAAAGAAAAAGAAAAACATATGATATCACTCATATGTGGAATCTGAGAAAAAAAAAAGACACAAATGAACTTATTTACAAAAACAAAAACAGACTCACAGACATAAAAAACAAAATTATGGTTACCAGGTGGGGAAAGGTATGGGAAGGAATAAATTGGGAGTTCAAGATTTGCAGATACTAACTACTATATATAAAATAGATACTGTATAGCACAGGAAACTATATTCAATATCTTATAGTAACTTATAATGAAAAAGAATATGAAAACAAATATATGTATGACTGAAACATTATACTGTACTCCAGATATTGACACAACATTGTAAACACTGACTACACTTCAATAGAAAGTATGTATCTAAAAGCCTAATGTTAAAAAATACAATTAAAAATATTAAAAACTACATGAAAGTAAGTGATAGTTTAAGGCATTGTCTTATAGAGTATCACCTCTTCTCTTTCCTCTATTTCTTGAAATCAGGAGGGGGATGAACTGCCAGTTTCATAAGACACATTTTTGACATCTCTTTGTGATAGAAGCGCTGAATAAAGCTTAATCAAAATGCTCTCTTTCTAAGAGAATGGTGTTTGAAGTCTAAGACTTCAAATTATTTAAGATGAGAAATTTACTTTTACTGGTTAAGGGTGGATGAAGGAAACCTTTTACAGTACATGAACAAATTTTATGATTCTGAAATCCAGGCTTAGGTGCTATGGCACATAGGAAAGTCATACCTTCTATTTAAATTTTTGAGAGACAATGGTATCAGTTTCTAGAACACTAACAGATGAGGAGGTGTAGCTATGTCCATTTCAGGTGAAAGTTAACATCTGTACTCTGAACTGTTGAAGGATTGTTCCCCCACAAAATGGGAGACAAGGGCTCTCCAGCAGCAAAAATGAGGTTGAACTTGGCTTTTCTAGTAGGTTAGTACCTTTATATGGCCCTGAGATTACTTACATGAAAATAAGGTATTTAGCTATAGCAAAAAAAGCAGCAGAATTTATTATCTTTATCTTTATAAAAATATACAAAACACTCAGCAAGAATACCTGGAGTTCTCGAAGCAAAAACTAGTCAATAATAAAAATTTAGTTTACTTCATTTGTCAGGGTCCAGATGTCCCTGAAATTGCATCTGTTTGGTTCACCCTGCCAAGTTCTCACTTGCTTTGCAGCCATTGGTTTGAAAAAGAGTAATGGCAAGAAGCAGAACAGAACATCAGAACATAACTTATATTTTTGCAAGTGATGATTAAAACATTCATTCATCAAATGAGACCCCGTGATTCAGTTCTTTCTACTGGAGTTATATCTATTGGGATCAGGGAGAGGATCATTAAAGATATATCTGGTCATGGTGGGAAATGACAAAAATTCCACATTTTCTTATTCTTTGGTCTCTTAATAAAAATAGCTACTATTTATTTACTTCTTGCCAGGTGTTTTATATTCACTGTCTCATTTCTTACAATTCTGCATGTTAAGTATTTAAGTCCAATTTACAGATGAGGAAATGAAAATTTTGAACGGATTATATAACTTGAATATTGTCACAGAGTGAATCAATAGTGAACTGAAGATTCAAACACAGTCCACAGCCCATGCTTTTCTCATTTCACCATGTGTGTGTTTATCTCTCTTTAGTTGACTATGTTGGCCTTTGATGCTTTGGTGACCTTTCTTGCTCCGTTGGTTTTGGTGATTGCCAGCACACCATCCTAGCTCCTAATCACCTATGCATATACTTCTGCAATAAGATCCTAGTTCATTTTCCTTCTTCAGGGGTGTCTTCAATCCATTCTACATATTGTACCTCTATACCTAGGATTCTAAAGCATCCATTCCATCATGACATTTCTGAACTCAAAACCTATCATTTCTCTCCTACTGCATTGTGTCCTCCTGCCTTTTGTTGGCTTAGCTTTAAATACCTTATATAGTCTTCTTATATTTTACTCACCCCTGTATTTCAGTTTCTTCAGAAGCACTCCTCACTCTGGTCAGGTGAATCTCTCTGTCCTCCAAAGATCAGTCTTGTGCTCTGATTCTTGTTCTTCACTCTTCCTTCTGTGTCTACTGTCTTTTTCATTTTTTCCTTTTCTCAATTTTATCCATCTCTCCAGGCCTAATTTAAGTCTCATCTCTTTAGTACATTTGCCTTCTCCCAGTTACAGTAACCCTTTCCTTTATGAATTTCAAATGCTTTTGGAATTTGTTTTGGGAACAGACAAGTTAGTTGTTTCAAAAGATTTTAATTGTGTTAAATTAGATAAAATGTCAAATTATTAAAAGGAGCAATTACTATTGTATCTTCTGACCTACAAAGTGTTTTTTGTGGGATAAAAGATGTGATATCCAAGTACATTCTAATCAATATTAGAATTGTGTATTATGAGTCATTGGTAATGGGTAATAATTTCAGTGTTTTTTTTAAATCAATTTTTGTTTAGTAAACTCCTTGAACTCTTTTCTTAAGAAAATGGTGCCCATAATAACTAGTATTTTGTAGAATATGATTGACACAGAAGTAGGGAAAGTCTATGATCTTTTGTTTATGTAGTACTGTTTTTTAAATTCCTTAAACTATTTTCCAATGATTAGAGGTTGTTCTAGCAGGACAGGTGAATTTAAAATCACCAAGACCATTAGAGAAATAATTCTACTTTGATTATAAACCCAAAGTTCAAGTCATTTCTCTCATACTGGTTATTTCTAAAACCAAATCAACTTGTGAGAAAAATGGTATCATTATATTACAATGTTTTTGCTATGATCTTTCTCCTGCCATCTCTTCTATTCCCTGGATTTCCTGTACTTAAGGACATGATGGGTATGATCCATGGCTGGCACCAACGTTCTTTCTTGAAAGAGGATAGTGGTGACGCTAGATCTGCAGAATGTATATCCATCAGGCTCTAGTAATAAAAAGTTTATTAGTCCAAAACGATGTGCCAGCACGCCCACATTTTAAGCTCATTAAACATCTCCAGTTATTTTACAAATGGCTTGTTTTCAATAAAATCCTAAATGCTTTCTATCCCAAGTACTTCCCTCCCTTAATTATTTTTAAATGATGTCAAGGAAATTTTATCCATATGTACTTGATTTCAATATTTATTGAGTCAACTATTGTTTGTAAAGACTGATATAATAGTGTACCCTTTCAAAAGTAAGGCTCCAGATATGCTTTTAAAATGTGCTTCTCCTGTTATTTAGAAACTTAATTTTTGTTAAATCTTGCTTGTAAGCAAAGGTTTGGGTTATAGTCAAAACTAGCACTTCTGAACCAGCTTTGAATTTCTTCTTCATTCCTCTGTGTTATTTCCATGTGGAGATGCACGAAGTATGCAATTAGAAATGTTTTCAGATTAGGAATAGCCTTAAGTAAGCCACTGCTATTTTACTCTCCCACTCAAATTTTATAGAATCATTTGTAACTGGAGTAAACGTTGCTCCTAACATATTCCTTACTGTTGAGTGCTTTTCTTCTCCCATTGATTTTTCTTAGAACCCTTTGCATAGTTGGGCAAATATATAGAACATACCAGAAACACAAGAATGAATAAAAAAATGACTTAAAGCTATCACTCTAGACTTAGGACTTGAAAATATTTTTATATTTAAACTGTTATACCATATCTATTACATAGTCATTGTGGGAAATATAAAAAGGAGAGGTTTTTTTTGCTATGAAATATGTTTATTTTAAAATTATAAATTTACATTATTCTGATACATTAAAGGAGCAAAAGTTAAATCGTTCATGTGCATGCTAGATAAGTTTAGGTAAATAAATTATTCTAGGTAAATAAAATAATCTGATTGCTTTCATCTTCTAAATAAATGACTGAAAATACATTTTTCTTTTGACATTATGCAAATATATTGAAGGGTCTGAAATTATACCTGTAGTGATTTTTGTATTTCAAGGTTGAGGAACTTGTCAAACTTGGTTAAAACTTGTTATTTAAGCTCTAAACTATGCAGAAGACAACTCACAGCTAATTAGTGCCCTATAGGGGAACCTGCTATTTAAAACTTTTCCAGGGAAGAAAAAGTCCCAAGCCATTTTGCCTAGTGACGTGACATTATGGGAAATGAGAGATTGTTTATTGGTGCTAAATCTGGTCAGTCGCTAAAGGTATATCTGATTTTTAAATTGCAGTTTAATTTCTGTCTGTTCTGAGGAAGAGCTGTGTGTAAAGGTTTTTTTGTGCCTCAGACTATGGAATTTAAGATTGGTTCTAAACATTTATACACAGACTATAACAGCTTTGGTGGAATCATTATAATCTACTAGGTAAATACTATTACTTACAATATTCAGTTTGTACTTTAAAGGCATATTCTAATAACCCCAAATAAAATAAATAGTCAGTTGGATTAATAATAATCAGTAGTGTTTCAATGTCTTTGATGAGTATTTGCCTAACCTGCATTTCAAAAATTCCACAAATAAGTATGCATCATCTTTAGAACCTTTACAGTCTATCATGCCATCTCCTTACACTTCTATGAAGAACTCCTTCCATTAAAAAAAAAAACTGTTATAAAAGGAAATTAACAACTTTTAAATAATACTCTTAGAGAAAATCTCCAAAGGTGGGAAACTCAAAGTGAAGGCCAACACTTAATTCCTCGTTTTTTCTGCTTATTCCTACGTGTTGGAGGGATCTCAAGTCAGTATGGTACGAGCCATATGTGCTGTAATAACAAGATACAATGGAACAAATTACGGATGAAGTGCCAGCGTGTCATCCCCCTCTGTAAACTCCTCCTTCTCTCCTGTTTAGTGCAAACACAGAAGAAAAGCACTTTTGAGGTATATACCTGTTGTGCTTTTGGGAGCATTACAACCCCAGTTGCCTTGGTCATAGTATCAGATAACTTAAAATCTCTATCTAGAAAATGAAATAAAGCTCAATCATCTTGGAGTTAGCATGTGATTGCATTACCTGGTTAAACATGTTCAGCTGAATTATTAATTTTCTGTCTTGTTAAGTACTGGATTCATGGCTGGAAGTGAAAATGCATGCAATGTAAAAATATGCTGGAAAACAGTTGTAAAACCATTATTAGGACTCAGTATTGCATGACTTCTTGTGAGACAGAGTGACACGTTTCTTAAAACAGGATCAGCTGTCATTTTCACAGGTTTATCCAAATAGTTTACATGATAAATTACATATTCTAAAAAATTAGATGACAGGAGGTTCATATAAGATAATTTATATATAACAAAGGCTGAGAAGATAGGGGTAAACTGTACTTGTTTTAGAAAAATTACTCAATATTATCATGGACTGTTGGTCTATGTTGGAGAAATTTTTTTCTGATGCTTAGAGAGTTTAGTGACCATTAGAGTTTATTTTATATTGAGAAGTCATGGCTTCAGTTTATTTGTTCTTATTTAGCTTCACTGTATAGTAGTTATGCCATGGAAAGTGATAAGAGGTCTATGAAGGAGAGTATACAAGAAAAGAATAATTACTTGTTATTGTTTGCTAATTTCTTTGGTATATTCCATATTATCACAGTACGCTTTTCAGTTACACACTTAAAGTTTATTTTGGAATAACAAATATGAAAACATTTATTAGCGACATTAAAACAGAGTCTAGTGAATAATAAATTCATTCTTTCTTTGTAGAAGATTTGTTATCAAAGTTTGTATAGTCCTACTTACTATGCTAGGAATTGAGTTTCTATTTTAATGTTGTAAAAAGTTAAACCCCCTCCCCTCTCTTTAATTTAAGAAGTTGTTCAGATTTCTAGAGAGAATAGTAAGAAAAAAAGTTACAAGTCAATTCAATTGCTAGCTTTCTGGACACATTACATTCTAAAAAAATACTTCTGCAGTATCAAAGAACAGAGTTCCACTTACTGATGATAAACAACAATACACTTAAATTATTGGGAATGTTTGTGAATAAGCTAATTTTTAAAGGTCAGAAGTCCTCCTCCCAGGGCACTAAATATATAAAATTCAGTATTATCGGATTGAAGAGGGAGGTAGAAATACTTTTTTCTTTTTACCTCACAGATAAAAATAGCAGAAACATACTTGAGAGGGTCATCAAATTTTAATGATAGTAATTGGATAAATTGTCTTTGTCTTTCTGAATTTCAGTGTCCTCATGAAAAGGAGACAGGAATATTTACTTTTAAGGTTGTGATGAGGATTACACTGGCACTGTGTCCATATGCCAAATAAAGCTCATTTAGTGTTAGCTAACATCGCTATTACCACCAGCATTATTGTCACCCTCTTCATTTTAATCATTATCAACATTAGCCTCACTGTTTGTGAATGTCCGGTTCTGTGGTCACTTAAGTAGTTGTTCTTTGGCTGATCACTATTTTTAGGGAGTATCTATCTTCATTTAATAAGAGTTTTCAGAATTCAAAATTCATTAATTTGTTCTACGAACACTGATTTAGCACCTACAATATGCTGGAGCAGGAAATACCAGACCCTCACTGGCCAGAGATATATATATTATATATATGTATCTGATCATCATGCAGATAATTTCCATACTATAACTGTAAGAAGTGCCACAAAGTACAGGTACAGAGATGTTATTATAAGAGCATATTATGGGGGATTTGGCCTAGTCAGGGAGGTCATGGAAGGTTTCTCTAAGGAAGTAACTTTGAAACTGAGATCTGCAGGAAGAATTGACTGAGCCAGGAGGAAAAGAGTGTTCAGCAGAGGAGATACCAGATGAGGCAAGAGGGAACATGGTACATTACAGGAACTGAAAAAAGGTAGGTGTGCTGGAAGACAGTATGGGAAGGAGAGTGTAGGCGATGTTATAATGAAATGTGTAGAGAAGAAGCCACTGGGAACCTTGGTGTTTATTTGAGAGTACTTGATAACTATTGAGGCGTCTTATTCACTGAATGAAATTTATTTATTTATTTACTTCAGTTACTCTGGCTTTGTGGGGCTTTAGTTTTGGGAAAGATTAGAAGTAGAAAAATCAGTTAATGAGACTATTTTGATGGTTTAGATAAGATATAGTGGTAGCTTGAATGAAGGTAGTGGCATGAGAAATGAATAGAAATGGATGGCTTCAATGAAAAATCAGAAGGAAATTTTATTGGAATTTCTGATGGATTGATTATACTGGGAAGACTTAGTGAAGAAAGCTGTTAAAAATGACTCCCAGTCTTTTGGTTTGCACAACTGGATCGTTGTTGGTGCTATTAGGAAACATTGGGCGAAAACGGAATTTAGAATATAGAACTACTGTGAGATCAGGTCTGAACAACTTAAATGTGGTTCTGTAAGGGAGCACAGTGAATATGTCAAGGCAGTTTATTATTTGACATGGGAGTTTTAGACTGACGAGTTAAGTTTGTGACATATCCCCATAAATATTGCATGAGTTTCAAAGAGGTTGTGCAGGAAGAGAGTGTGCAGTGAAAAGACAGGGTAACAACCCAAACAGTGATATCCAGGCAGAAGAGAATGAGACTGCAGAGAGGAGAAGTCAGCGTTAGAAGGGAAACCAGAGTGACATGTTATGGAAGCCAAGGGAAGTGAATGTTTCAAGAGACAGGTAAAGAGTGGCTCTTGTTTCTTTAGAGGTCAAATAAGAAGACTAAACATATGTCAATTAGATTTATCAATTTTATTTATGTTAATTAGATCTTTATCCTTGGTAACTTCGGTGGAAGCTGCTCCCACCTTGTGTGTGTGTGTGTGTGTGTGTGTGTGTGTGTGTGTGTGTGTTGGGGGAGGGGAGCTACAAAACAGGGAGGGCTGGGCTGATGGTTGAGGGGGAGATAAAAAAAATAACTATTTTATACAACTATTTAGAGAAATTTGGGGCGATTTTCAAGGTGTTTATGGTTTTGTTTCTTTACGACAGAGATTTTTTTTTAAAATCTCAGAAATGAAATTTGATTAGGATTTGTTTTTTTTCTTTTTCTCTTTTAGAAAATTTCCACAGTAAAGGCTACTGTGATAATTTTTCAAGGCTTTATTTTGTTTTATTTTTAAAAATTGTCTCTCACAATACATATGTTGCTAGGATTGCCACTGAACTTAACATGTGCAGTCTGAATTTTAAATTTTTTCCTATTAATAGCCAATCCCAATTCATAATTAGATCAACTATATCTCAGTATAATTAACTATCCCATTTATGAATCTATCTGGTAGTTTTAAAAATAAGGTCACAAATTTATGTCCTGGTGACTCATAATACTAGCACAGAAGCCACAGGCATAAGCCCAAGATGATCACTTGGAATTGGTCAAATCAGTTATTATTGGGCACTTACTTTTAGACACACCCAGTGGACTTTTCTTACCCTTTGATGTATTTTTTTTATATTATATTTTGAAAAAAAAAAAAGAAAAAAAACAAAGAAACATCCGAAGTGAGTAATAAGTGTTTCTTAAAACTTCTCTAAATTATTTTTTTCAAATTTGGGATTTTATAAAATTGAGTTTTTTTTTATATTTTGAGGTTCATAAAATATTTTCTCCCTTAAATTAAATCATTACTTTTCAAGAGAAATTTTACTTGAAAATGTATTTTTTTTCCCTTGGCTAAATAAATGGAAGCCTAGGTTACATAAAACATTCAGGTTTCAAGTTTAAAAGTAATTTTTTCCCTACATCAGGGTGTACCAGGCCTTCCAGGGGAATAAAATGCAACAATGACAAGGATTTGTAGCTGCTCAAAATTTCTGTGGTGCTCAGAGCAAACAGAATGGAAGCATTTAAGCTTCTCATAAGAGGAGAACCCATTATTGGATGGGTTCTCTAGCTCCTTCCCTCCCTGGCAGCACAGAGATATGATATTGCCATTTCTAGCACTGTTAAATCAGCAGGGATATCTGTAGCTAATGGTTATTCCTTTCTATTCTGCAGTTTGACTAAATGAATGGGCTGTGCTGTCAGCTCTAATGACTTTGGAAAAGAGAGGCAGCCTACTGGTCCCCTCATGAAGCATTACATTAGATCTCACCATATGAAATAAATATCTTGATCCTTGCTTCAAACCAGGGCGGTGCATGCCTGCAAAATTCCAGTGAGAGATGGAAGTGTCCCACATATTGTGGCAAATTTCCCATAATGTCTTGCAAATTGCAACAGAGTTCGTGGGAAAAATAGGAGGAAATGATCTTCCTGCATAGGGATAGCTCATGTGGGAAGGCTAATCCACAGGTTCCTGCAAGAATGGGGAAATACATCTGGTACATTTTTGAAGCACACCGTGGAATGGTTATTTTGCATCTGAGTTTTACACTTTAGAGAAGAATTTAGAATGAACGAATTTCCAATAGATGCTCTGTGTTTATACATTGCACCTTTTTGCTATTAAGAGAGTTGCTTACCAAAAGAATGGCCAGTCATAGCCTTGGCGATTCTTGCATATGTCTATTTCTCCAAATTGTAGAGTCGTAAAGCAATTAGCATTGACATCACAAGTATATAGCAAGCTAGTCCTAAATGCATCAGCTTTTAAAAAGGCGTTCCCCAACAACATAATTGGTGAAAGTATTAGTATAAATTAAAACATGTGGGGAGATGGTATGTTTGCACTTTCCTCCTAGGCAATAGGAGAGTAAAATATATCAGTGAATAAATGAATTTCCTATTGTCCACTGTTACTATCCTTCTTTGTACTTCTTCTGTACAAGATGAAAATTAGATTTCCAACAGCAGCTTTATTCCTATGACTCTACAAAATCTTTGTCATTCTGCAAGTAGGATAAATTTGGTAAGTAACCATGTATCCTTTTTGTGCTTGTTCCTTCTGAGCAAGGGCAACTGCTCTCCACTGAACACTTTTACCCTCCCAGGCTGAGTTTGACATAATTACCGCACTGGAGCTAAGATTCGTAATCTGATTGCCAATGTCAACGGAAATGAAGGCTTTCATGAAAAACAAAACCTGTTAAGTATACTCAAGACTCAGCATCAGTCCCACTCATGAGTAATTAAAATACCAATTTATGGTGCGTTTGTCTTTTACTGGTAAATCTGGGAATCCTACAGATTTTTTTCTTCAGACACAGATGCTTGAAGGAGAATAAACTCTAAGGACGGTACATAGATTCAAATTTTGGATTAGGATTTAATTCCACAAATAGTATTTTGAAGGTGCATGATATGTGGGAAATAGGCTAAAATAAACTGAAATAGCTTTTCATATTTAAGATTTCCTGAGCCCTAAATAGGAAGGAATCTTGGTGACTTAGAGTGGTTGAATTCTCTGTTGGTTTTTATTGTTATTATCATTGTTATTTTGCTTATATCAGGATTTGGTTCAAGGTTGAAACTTAAAGGAGGGAACAATCCAATGTTCTGTGCACTTCTTATGTCTTAGGCTCTGTGACTGTAGCTTTATTTATTCCATGCACCAACCTTGTGAAGTAGGTATTGTTACCTTTATTTGATGAGGCTCATGTACATGGAATGGCTTGCCTGAGGCCACACATTCAGTGGGAGAATGAGGGTACACAGGAGAGCCTAGAAAAAGAGGAACAGTGCCCGGTTGTGGAGGAAACGGTTTCAGGACCTTGTCAAGTTTTATTAGTAGGAGTCTGTGTGGCATATGTAAAAATACCTTCTAAGGGTATTAAGCCAAGGAGGAAAATATAAGATTATATTGGGACAAATTTGTTTATATTGTTGCCTTTACCTGGGTTTGGGGATTTATTGTGTTGGCTCAGCCACCTTAGAAGGATGTAGATTTGGTGAATTGAAGACTAGACTCATCGGTGGCCTAGAGTCAATGAGGAAGAAATGTAGGAGTTTCCCTGGAAAGTTGTAGTGGAAGAAGTCCAAAGGCTTAGGGAGCTGTGAATGTTGGGATGAGAATATTCTGCACAGTCTGCTCAGCTGCCCACTCACCGTGCTCCCAAGAAGAACTCTCCCTCACCGGAGTGTTCAGAAATGTATTGGTGAGGGAACAGCTCCATCCCCTGCAGTGGCTGTCCTCCGCAGAGTGGAGGTCATAGTAGGAGAGGCTACACTGACACTAGACTTCCAGATTTCAATGGAATAATGGGACATGTCTGTGCTTAGCCAGCAGAGGCAAGTGCAATATCTTGATAAGCTGCAGAGAGGAAGCGGTTATCAGAGTGTCTGACCCACAGAGACTTGTGGCGACGATTCCTCCATCATGCAGTCCCTAGGGATAAAAGGGATGTGCAGTCGGCTGGATGTGTGTTGCTTCTCCTACATGGACAAAGCCTGGTGGGCAAGAATTTGACTCAGGTCACCAAAGTGAGCATTCAAGGCAATCATATCCAATTCGTAGACCTAACCCAGCTCACCAGTTTGGAACCACTACGTTGGTGGTGATTTGTTACAGCAGCAATAGGAAACGTACACACGGGAAAATGCAAAGTTACAGAGAAAAATAGGTGAAAGATCGTTCTTGGCTGTGAAAGTTGACAGAAAAGTTAGCCACCAATTAATTTTTCTGTAGACCAGTACATGGGCGTGTATGTAATTTAAAGCAACAAGATCTCTATTTTTAAAGATGAAGTTTGGGTATTCCATTATACTTAAGGCTAGGGATCTGTGAATTGCTATATGGACACATCTCTGAAAGATGAGATCTGTTTTAAAAAGGTAAGAAAGTTCCTGGAGAGCAGTGTGTCCTTCTAGGAGAAGACTGTCTCTTTATTGCTGTTATATCAATCCTTACATCTCCTGAAGGATTCGTCAGGTTCAAAAATCTGATGCTGATTCTAAGGAGGGGGCTGGAGAGTCACACCTAACCCATCCCTGGTCGTGTCTCTTATTTCACCTCTCACTCTTGCCTTTGCAGCTGCTTTTACTTTCTTTCTTTGGAAACTTTCTCCTCTTTCCGCAAGGCAGATAGACCTCAGGCTTTTGTCCTGGCCTGGGAGTGCTAGGGCAGGTGGCTCAATGTAGGGGATAAATACTCTTACCTTCCCCTTCAGAAAAGATGGCCTCAGAACCAGTCCATATGTCAGTCAGCGGTAAAATCTGATTTAATGTGTGCTTAGGAGAAATTGTAGGCCATTCAGTGTGCTTTAGTTCATGCCTCTGTTCTGCTTCTAACCAGGAGGAAGGAGCTTTACATTGGTCCAGCCCAGCCAACTAGAGTTCCAGTTCTGCTTAGGCATTGGAACCAAAGTCCAAGTTAACAATGAATGCTAATTAAGTCAATCATAATGGAGGTAAATTGGCCTTGCTCTGCCATTTTTATTGTTACATGTATTTCCATGGGGACTTTGTGCGGGTAAGAGTTGGTTGGGCCAAGGCAAGATTTACGTATTTCTGTGTTTCTACATTAACACTCTGCCTTAAAAGTTCCCCTCTCCACAATATCTAAAGTTGATGCACATTATAAAAATTTTACTTTATCTTTATTTATTGTCTAGCTCTGGAGTACTGTGGATTTTGTTCTGATTTGCTCACTTTAAGATAAACACAATAGAACAGGAAAAATGTACATAGAAAATAAGTTTTAAATTTACATATGAGTCATTTATTCAGAATAGTCTCATAGACATGAATAGTGCTATATTAGGTTTGCCATTTAAATATGTTTTTAAGATTAAAATAATTCATAATGATTAGAGATTTCTAACCTTAATTTACTTTGTATAAAATTATATCATGAGATATAAATAATAGATATTTGAAATGTTTTTATTCATGTTTGAGTTAAAACTTTTTTAAAATTTAAAACTTCTGCTCTCAGCCTATTTCACTTTATTGGAAAAAAAATCTAAGGTTACATTTTAAAATTGTACATGCAATCCCCTTTCTCAAAGTTAGATTATGCTTCATCTTTCAATTTAATGACACCTGGGAATTTATTTCTTGAAAGTTTTTTGAAGAAAAACTTACCCTACCCTAACCCCTAAAGTTTCCAGGATCAGCAGTAAATTAAGTTTTTCCCTTTTTAAGTTTCTAAAACACAAAGTGGCATTTCTACTCCTCTTGATGACAAAAGCTAGATGATGAAGAATGTAACTTCTCCACATACATTGAGGAAATCTGGCTTCCTCACAGTGGTCTTTTTCCCAGACAAGGGAAATAATTTGTCATTTCCTAAAGAAGTTGTCTTCATTTCCCTCCAATCAGGTATTTGAAATTAATGTCTATCTTTCTATCTTTCTTCTCTTCTTCTTTCCTTCTTGATCTACTCTCCATCCCTCTCTTCTTCTTTCCCTTCCTTCCTTCCTTCCTTCCTTCCTCTCCCTCCCGTCACAGACAGGTCATTGATATAAGCTAATTGTAAAGTAACAATAATTTTTATAAGCTTAACTTAAAAAAAAATTTGGGATTAGCAGATACAAACTCCTATTTATAAAATAGATAAACAACAAGGTCCTACTGTATACCACTGGGAACCATATTCTATATCTTATAATAAACTATAATGGAAAAGAATATGAATGGAAAAGAATATATACATACATATATATATACATATACATATATATGTATAAAAACTGAGTCACTTTGATGTATACCAGAAACTAACACAGCTGTGAATCAACTATACTTCAACTGAAAACAAGAACAACAACCATTCAGGAGTTCCAATTCTGGGTGAGACAGAGTAATCACATGTCAAGCAGTCACTCATAATAAAGGCTGCTACAGAACCTGGCGGAATGGATAGAACAGCGGTTTGAGGACATTACTGTAATTTGAAATATCACTGACCTGACAGTTATGTTTTCCCCTCCAATATACCCTAGTCTGGATTTAAGTAGTCAAAGATATGGGAGTAAGCATCAGGCTAAGAGAGAGAACCTGGGGTGAAGCCCTGTAGGTCTGGTTTCAGGAAAAAGAAGGGGATCTTTTGGTAGCAACAGTGGTGGCTGCAGGGGCCCACAGGTATTTCAAACTTTGAGAAATGTGAACATTTAATACTTTGTTTTCTTTCTCTGTCCTCCCGTTGCTTGACCCTGAGTGCAGGTACAGTCACAAGAAGTTTGTGTTCGGGTGGTTAACTAAAGCCCCAAATTTCTGTCAAACTAAAAAGGGAGTCACTGGGGATCAGAAAGTATCAGAGAGAAGGATTGGGAAAGCAACCCCATAAACTTGTTTATGAACTTCTGGACTCCCTTGAGCTGCACATGCATGGATCTAATTGTAAGCAATTTACCACATACTTTGACAGTGGAACTAATTGACAGGCAATTGCCCAGGTCCTAGACTGTCCACTGGGTGGCAAACACAGAAGACAGGTGTGAATAGCACTGCAGAGGCATGGAAAACTGGAACATACTTTGAAACCACAAACCACAGAAGGCTAGTCAGAACGTAGGGTCTGAGCCCAGCTGGGTTGATTGCTTGCTAAAGCAAAATATCAACATTTTCCATGGATTTTAACAAGTCATATAAGGTAATATTTAAAGTGTCTTGAAAATAATGGATAATTAATTGGCAAACAAGAATCCAGGAAAACCCAGTTCACATGAAAAAGACAAAGAACAGATAGATGCCAGTGCTGAGATTAAGATTTTGGAATTACCTGACAAAGATAATAAAGCAGCTGTTATAAAATTATTCAAAGAAATAAGAGTGAATACCCCTGAAGCAAACATAAAGAAAGTGTAAGCAAAAAGTAAAAGACAAAAAGAATTACCAAATGGAAACCTTAGAACTAAAAATATGGTAACACAAACTCTGCAAAAAATAAGCAAACAAACCAGAAAAACCCAAAGTAAGCAAACTAACAAATAAAAACCTTTATTGTATGGGCTCAGGAGTTGCTTGGAGATGAAAGAGGAAATAGTGAACTTGAGAATAAATCAATAGAAATTATGAAATCTAAGGAATAGAAAAAAGAGAAGAAAAATAAATAGACCCTCAGGATAATAACAATAGGTCTAATAGTCATGTTATAGAGTCCCAGAAAGTGAAGAGAAAGAATATAGTACAGCAAAAAATATTTGGGAAAAAAAAGCTGAAAAAGTTCCAAATATGCTTGAAATAAGATGCAGGAAAATCTTTCAGAGATGCTAAACACCAGTGACCTTGGGAAGGAAGCAGGAGTTTGGAGATACATATATAAACCCAAATTTCTTAAAGCTTTTATCAGAGGAATCAATGTAGAGGCTCAAAAATTATAGTCAGGCTTATAATAAAATGCAGTAGTTCTAAAACCTATCACTTTTCACCCTTAGTTATGATTTTTAAAGGCAAAACCTTTGCATTATTCCAGTTTTAAAATCTTAGGAACATTATTTACATATTTCTAAATAATTTGGTTATATGTCTGTTTTTTCACTATTAACTTTCTGAAAATAACCCTAAGGATTTAGACAATTTATATCTCATCCTTCTCCTCTCCCTCCTTGTCTTAGTGCATTTGGGATGCTGTAATGAACTACCACAGACAGGGTTAGTTTATAGACAATAGAAGTTTACTTCTCACAGTTCTGGAGGCTGGGAAGTCCAAGATCAAGGTGCCAGCAGATTCAGTGTCTAGTGAGTTTCTAGTTCATAGATGGCACCTTGTTGTATCCTCACATGGTAGGGGGTGCAGCTAGGGAGTTCCATGGGGTCTCTTTTATAAGACCTCCAACTTCATGACCTAAGCACTTCCCAAGTACCATCTCCTGAAACCATCATCTTTGATGATTAGGATTTCAAATATGAATCTGGGGGAGTCATAAACATTCAGACCATAGCATTCCTAATATCATTATATTCTCAACTCTGCCTTGGCTCATTTCTGTAATTTCAAACAACATATTAACCTTACTATCTTGTTGCATCATTAATAGACAGTATCACTGGCCTTTATTTTGTAAGTGTGACACTGTCCTTTTCCTTTACAGCCCCTCACCCTCTGCTACCTCTGATTCTGTGTCAGCTGTACTCTCATTTAAAAGACATTTATTTATTTATTTATATTAGTGTGGATTTATAGATTCTTATTTAGCTTAGTGAGTTATAATCCACTAATATCATTATTTTGGTGCTCAAATTTAGCTAATGGAAGCCTCTTGAACTGTCCTTTTGATATAGTCTCATCGTTCTTTGATTACATCCTGTATTCTTCCATGCTGAAATGTTTCAGGCTCATCTTGCACTTTTTTCCTGATACAGCTTGGAATTAGCCTTGTATTCTTGCAGAATGATATTTGAGAATCAAGTTCATGGTCCTAAGTCTGTTCATTGTTCCTGGTGTGTTATTGTTTCTAGGTCCTCTCAATGGTCACGACTAAGAAATGTATGTATGTATCCTATATATATATATATATTCATACATATATTCATATGCACTTATTTTAATATAAATATGTGTATGTGTGTAAATGTATACTTATATAGAGATACAAAGATATGCATTTACATTATAAATAAAACAATTATATAACATATAATTATAAATACATATATACATATTTTTACATATATATTTAAAACTCAGACTTAATACTGATACTCCAGTTCCAATTCAGCATCATGGATGGTAACTTTTTGTGTTTTTGTGCTTTGTAAGATACATTTTCTATTCCGTTAACCTTCATAACAGGAGAAGTTAAGTCTTCTGTGATTTGTACATACGTTGATTCTAAAAATTAAGACACAATGAACACATTTCAGATTGTTATTGTAGCTTAATTATTCACTGTAGAGACACATAGTGCTTGTTAGGATCACTTTTGCTTCCTCACATTTACAGATCCAACAGTTATCTCTCTGCTATTCAAAGGAGAATGTTTCCAGGGATAAATGAACCAGGTTTTCTCTTTCATACCTTCCACCAATTAACTTTTACTAAGTCTTCAGGTTTTCCCCTCATCAGTGATAGTACTGGTTCCCTGCGCACATCCTCTCACCTTCACTTCCCTCTGAGCATCCACTTTTTTTAGTCATTGATCTTCCTTCTCCAGTTTGGCCTGGGAGTACACATCACTGCTCTTCTGAATTAAATCCACTCTTTCCTGAATCTTTCAGGATTTCTTTTTTTTTCTTTTTGCTAAATGTACACCCTAAACAGGGCCTATACATTTTCTGAACATTAGAATGTTGGGAAAATGTCTTTATTTTTCCCTGTGATAAATTGACCATTTTTGCATGGTTATAAATATTAGTTTAAAAATACTCCTCCATTTTCTTTTAGCATTTTGTAATGCCAGTAAGGAAGTCTGATACTAACTTGACCCTTATTTCTTTTTAAGCGACTCTGTGAATGTATTCAGGATAGAATCTTTATTCTTAGTATTCCATCTTTTCATACTAGGGAGTCCAGGTGGCATTGCCTTTTTATTCACGCTGCTGGGCACTTTCAGACTTAGTCTTGATAGCTCTAAGATTTTATTTTCCATTATTTCTTTGGTAACTTCCTTTCTTCCTTTTCTTCTGTTCTTCCTCTGATCTGTGTTAATCAGATGTTGGGATTCCTGGATTAATCCTTTATATTTAAATGTTTTTCTGTCTTATATTAATATGAGAGGACATCTTTTTTGTTTGTTTTACATACCTCTAATTTTTCTGCTAAAACTTCTATTTTTTATTTATTATTTATTTATTAAATATTCTAATTTTTTTATTTGAAAAAGTTTTAAAAAAACTATTTTGAAAAACTCTAATTATTTACCTGTTCCTTTTTTATATCATTTTATTCTTTTTCTTTAAAAAAAAAAATAAAGCCTCTCCTAGGCTATTAAATAGTGCTCTAACACACCCAGAATAATTGCTCTCATTCTCCCTGCAGAGATTAATCATTCTCCTTTGAGAAGAACTGTTTTTCTCTATTTGTCTGTTTTGCCTGGGGGATGAAAATGCCCACTGCTGAAAGTTCTATGAGCAACTTTTTGGGAAAGAATCATTCATCAGTGCCCCCTTCCTTCTGGCCCGCTATCTTCTCCTCCCTCCCCTCCACCCCACCTACAGTTTCTGAGTTCAGACTTCTTGAAATTCTGCCTTGCAGATTGATTTCCTTCTAGACTACAGTTCCTTTTGTGCATATTCTAGGATGTGGTGTTTGTCCATGTGGCTTGTTGTCTATTCTGTTTTGTTTTTGCTGGTATATATATATATATATATATATTGTATTTTGTCGATATTTAGAAGTACATTTCCCCCAGTTTTTGACATCTGTTAAATCACAGCATCTCACAATTGGTGATGTTTCAGAACACATTAAACATGTATATTACTTTTTTAAAAAAATGGGGTCTTGGGTAAACAGGTAATTAACTCACGTGCTCTATGTACTGTCTTGAATCAAGTTTCTTTGGTTTCTATGTCCTGAATTTCCTAGCAAAACAGGTAGCCATGTATTCCCAAGTCACTCTGCTTGGTGCTTTCATCATGAATAATGTCTAACATAGCGTAGTATGCATGGCACTTTTAATGTTTTTATTTATGAAGTTGACTAAGAGATACTATAATAGAATAGTTATAATATGTAGAAAGTGTGCATGCAGATGATGAGGAGGAAAAGTTTAAATGAATGAAGGAAAAGTTATTTCTCCTCATTAGTATGATTTCTGAAATTTATATTATGAAAAAGCAAAATTCTTGGGAAGTCCCAATCTGGGACAATCATAGGCTATCATTCCCTAGAGGTGCTATATACTGATCTAGATCTAGATCTAAATCTAATTTCCTCTGTGAAATAAGTTTGAGAAACATACTATGTGTTTCTTTGGGAGAGTAATAAAATTCATTAACATGTTAAAGACTGAAAAGTCTTGTAATTAAAAAGTGCATTAACATTGCTTATTCCAGTGTATCCCAACTTTTTGATTATAAAAATATTTTTTTGCAATAATTTATAATCTCGTAGTAGAATTCACGTTCCAAGGAACATTTTTGGATTATGCTGTTCTAATGGAAAAAATAAAAACTTGGTTTCTAGTCATGATCCTGGCATAAAATAATAGCAAGGCTTTTATTGTCACTCAGTATTTTGTTCCCGTCTCCCACTTGTTAATTCTCTATTGTCTAAATTCCAAGTCTAGAGATTCTTTTCAAAATTCCTTATTCTTTCTAGTTTTTCATTTTTCTTCACATCACTGTTAGAATTACTTTCAGAATTCTTTGTGTTCTTTGCAACTTAAAAGAAATTCATTAGATTTTTCCACTGAATTCATCAAACATTTCCATTTTATCTTGCTTAAAGTATACTATATGTTTGGAAATATGTAAATATACTACTTATATGAAATAAATTAGGAGGCAGTGTTTTTTTTTAATCAATTTGTTGGTTTCTATTAAAAAAGAGAAAATGAGTGAAACAATGCAAACAAGAGATGCAATTACATGACCCTTGTCCTCTTACTGTCTCTAGCAGACAGAAGTATTCATTTTGTTGCTTTTTATTTTCTGAAAAGGTATTAGGTCTTTGCCTCAAAGGTGTAACATCAGAATAACAAGACGTCATCTTTTGACTTATATCTGACCTCTGCAGCCTACTCATTTTTTATTGAGAGTCAGCTAAATAAGTTACCAGATACTGTCTCTCTTAGGAAATTCTTCCCAGAATCCTGTAGTAAACTTTCAGAGAGAAAAGGCAAATAAAGTCAAATTTTCCTGTGGAATGCTGAATACAAGAAATATGTTAGTAGGACTTCTGACTTTTTCCCAGAAATTTATCACCTATTGATTTAGCTACATTATGCTGCCTTGAGTTAAATTGTTAATTGTTCTCAATTAGTCCTAGTTAGTTTGGGCCAAAATCATTTTGACCAGACTTCTTTAAAACAGAAAGAGGGAATACTCTCATATCCTAAAAAGAACTAATTCTAATACAGCTTTAATTTTTTGTTTTCGTAAGTGAATGATCAAAGTAATTAGTGATCATAAGTGTTTCAATAGTTTATCATGTGATGTTAACAAACAATAGATCAGAATGTGACAGAATTACTTATTTGCCATTGAGTAGTAATTTTTTTTTGTGCTGTGGTTACATTGTTAAGCAAACTAAAATAAGCAAATCTTCATGCCAGGGGCTTAGTTAAAGTCATTTTATTCGGCTGAGAAAATCTGAAACATCTCTGTGAAGACATTTTTAAGAGAGCATTAGGACATGCGTATTTTTAGGATGCTAATAAAGCCCATCACCCCCATTGGTTTTAGCTGCCAGAAATTATGATTCATAGTTCTTGATAGCATAGAACAGAAAACATTGTAAGGGGAAAGAAATTCTAACAGATTGCTCAGGAATGATTTCTGAGTGTCAGTTAATCAAACATTTCTATTTCATTCCTTTAGGAAAATGCACACTTCTGTTTTAAAAATGTATTTTTGCTTTCTAATAGCCCACAGTTATTGATGAATTCTTAGTACTATTAAGGAAATAGGAACATAAAAGAATATGAAGTATTATAATTATTTATAATAACAAGAATGACACAGCTGAAAATTTGCCTGTGAAGAATGTTTCAAAAGCACAAAGGATGTTTGTGTGTGAGTGTAAAGATTCTAGTTATACACAGTTATATTATTATATTGCATTACTTCTACTATTTTTGTTATTGTTCTAAAGAAATAAAGTTAGCCAATTAAATACTTTTAATAAAATTTTAAAACTTATTTGAGAATGTAAAGTTTTAAAATACATGACAACATTCTGAATTAGCTGTATTATGCTAGAAAGCTTTGGAATAATTTAGACTTAGGGATTAAAAAAGAATTACTTGCTATCATTATTATAATTGATAGTCAAAGTATTCTGCGTTGAATAGCAACTCTTGCAAAAATCCCAAGTTATGCATGATTTTGATTGTGATAATGCATTTCTTTACTTCTACTGCTTCTTTATTAATGTTGACTTTACTTACAACATGGTTTTCTCTCAAATTCTAGTTGTCTGGACTATTATTACCCATTCACCTTAGTAGATTTATACTCTCCTTTTCTTATTACAGCACATTTAGAAACACACAGAGATGTGAAGGGAACTGCCATTGAAGGCCTTGCAGTGTGATTCAGTTTTGAAAGGGCTTTCACGCAAAAATAACTGTTTTGTGGAAATTTTCAGGTATGAGAAAGCATCTCACAAAGAAATCCCCTCTTATCTGACTGATCAGTCAGTATTTAAAAAAATGCATGTGTGGGACACTGCAGATTGAAGTGTGCAAAGCATTTGTGTTTTAATTAAAATTTTAGAGGAAAAACTCATTCACATGAATTAATAGCAAGATTTTTAACAGGTTGCATAAATGGTGACAAAATTTACATCTTTGTATTCAAGTAGAGTATGGAGTTATTTGGTGAAGATCACTACATATGTTAAATTCTTTCAACATGTGCTATAAATATTAAAGATCTGTGGCTATTAAATTATGTGAAAGCAAATGACTCATGAGTAATCACAAATACCTGTTCTGCTTTCACTTACCACTTATTTTCTAAAAGGTAGCATGGAAATGAAATGAAAACATAACATAAAAGAGTATAACTTTCTGTTAAATGATGCTTTATCATATAACGGGATATTACAGCCTAATTCAATACAGGACTAAACCAATATTTAAAGAAAATGAGAATTCCTGAAGCCAGGAGCCTCAGGACTCTGAAGTGCATGCTGTTTACATATCTCTCCAGAAGTTTTTCTTTTCTTTTTTAATTGCTCCTGTGGAAGAGCAAAAGACTTTATATTTAAGTAGATTTCATAAACCGCAGAAGTCAAAACAAGCAAGTAAGTGATATTAAAAAAAAACACAAACTTAAACAAAAACCATCTATGGAGTTGATAAATGAAATAAAATAAAATTTGACTCTGTTAGAGTTGTTACTATCAATTAAATATATCCTTGGTAACTCTCATCTTTTTATCTTTTGGGGGGAAGGTTCCCATCCCCTCACCTGTCTGCTTTTTGACTTGTTTTCATCAGACATCAGTGAAAAAGGAGTGTGCTTCTTTCAATACAAGATCAAAGAGAAGAACCACTGATCTGTTCTTTGGACACGTAGATACTCATTAAGTGTCTCACACTGAGAAGTGAGAGTGTAGCAGCCCCAGGGCCAGAGAACATTGGAAGGAAGAGACTGTGTGGCTTGGAGTCCAGAGATACTCTCTGAGGAGCCTCGGGACACCAGGCCTTCCCAGGATAACTCAGCTCTAGTCATTTCTACATATTGGCCTTCCAACTCCAGTGATACCTGCAGATAGGATTCCACTGTTTAGAAAAAAAAAAAAAACAACAAAACTGAAGCTCTCCAAGTACAACCTGTCATTTTGTAGGTGAAGAAATAATCCCTGAAAGTTTAACTGATTAGGGAAGGGTACTGAGATGCTAGAGTCTCACACTTTTCAGGGTACACACAGTGGGAAGTGACACTGGGGAACTCTTCAAGAAGAATAAAACTCACATCTCCTACAGTCCTGAAACACTTCTTTTCCATGGCCATGCGTGATCCCCTGCAGGGATTAGGTAACTCCTCAGAACACAGCAAGCGAGTGGGTAGGACCAGGAGGGAATTTGTGAGCATTTTGAATCTGGGTTTTTTGTTCGGTATGGTTTCTGGTAGGCTAGAATCTGCCGTATTCCAGACTACTGGAGCAGGAGCAAGTGACCTTATTTGAGGGTGACAATTCTGGTCTCTTTTGATACTTGATTCCCAACTAACTGGTGAAAAATAAAAGATGGTAAACACTGAGGATTCTCTCCCTTGACGTCTCCCTCTGCCTTGAGCTGGTGCAAGGCAGTGATCCTGCAAAGGCCTGACTCCTTTTGAAACCTACACTGTTCCTCTGTTGAGTGGTCCTAAGGCTAGGATGGGGGATAGCATGTGGGTTGTAGAGAGTGTTAGCCAGCCTTTTGGCCACGGATCTGAAGTTTAGTTCTCTAGTAGGCATTGTTGATCTCTGGCGGGTGTGTGTGTGTGTGTGTGTGTGTGATATTTGTCAATTGGTTTCAACCCAGGGAGAAAGAAATCAGTTACTTACTTAATACTCTAAACCCCCCACATTCATGTTACTCCGGTACAACATGAAGGATGGGACATTCCTCAAAGAACGAGATAATACTAATACTGCCCCAATCTGTTCTTCAAATTTATTATATATTTCAGGCTTTGCACACCTTATGAAAAACAGTTCCTCTCTGTGTTCTTTACTGAAGGTGATGCTTTTTGACTGACTTTCCCAGAGTACCAGTGTGCTTGGGCCTATCTCACTGAAGACCAGGATGGTGTTCCTTCACCTGCCCTGGCTCAAGTTTAATACGTGGAAGTCATTCCTTCTGCTGCTCCTTTTCTCACCCCTAAAGCTAATGAGTAACCAACTTCTGTCAATTCCACCTTCAAAAGAAATTTGAAACCTATGTATATCTCTCTATCACCTGTCTGTACCTGATGCTAATCCATTACCTTTTCTTTTTTCTGTGAAGTTTATCTTCACTGTGATCAATTCCTAGTCAGTCTTCCTGTTTATTGTGAACTCATAAATCCATTTCCCACAGAGCAGCCATGGTGATTAAATTATGTTAGTCTCCTACTTAAATTTCTTCAGTGGTTTCCTATCATGCAGAGTATGTATCTAAGCCCCATGCGCTAGCCCCTAAGGCCCTTGTGCCCTGATGCCTGACCAGACTCTCCCGCTGCATTTTGGCTTATCGCCACCGATGCCTGCACTTCAGTCTCCCTGGTTGTCCCGATGGCCTACACTCCGCTCCTTGACTGTGTTGAGTTTTCATGGCCTTGGGACTTTCTTACACCTCTCTTGCCTAGAAAATTCTATTTTTCCTGCTCTTCCTCTAAGCCCATTACAGAGCTCTGCTTAGCTGTCACTTCCCAGGTCTTTCCTGACCACTCCGTCTAAAGTAAGTTCCCCCTTTTCTCCATTGTTCTCTTTGACAGTACTCTGTTCTTTTATCACATAGCACTCTTCACCATCTTAAATTTGTGTGTTTACTTGTTTGCTTTTAACCTGAATAAAGCTCATCTCAAACTATCTTATGTCCAATGAACTAACAGTTAAGAATATTTATATATATATTCAGGTATATCTAGTTAACTTACATACAGTTATAGCTATAGTAAATACCTTGTGGTAAAGCTGATTCTTCTTGTCTGGAATACTGGTGGCACTCTTAGGAGTGAACAGAGCAGGATCCGGGTCTAGACCAAGTCCTTTTCTTTACTTGTCATCTTGGTGTGTGCCTTGTCTGCTTCCAAGTCTTGTCCTGTCATCACAGACCAGAGCCATGCCATCTACAGCCATCAACTTCTACCTAGTCACAGCCCAAATCAAAGCTGTGGTAGTCACTGAGAATGCTCAGGCTTTTGGCTTCAGTTGTACCAAGATGAGTCTTTCAAATACAGGGATTTCTATCATATGCCTATTATGCTGGACATTATGTTCTTGTTACTACCGTAAAAATTATGTATTATTGAAGAGGTTAGGGGGTGACACCCTGTGCTAGGGGCCTCTGCAAAGTTCCTGTTGCCTGTCAACACACATGAATGCTTTAGCGAGAGAAGTTTTTACAGTCCTTTCTGACTTTGAGTATGAAGAAGGACATGTTTCTGCAAAGTCCTCTTTGTTAGTTAAAACCTTTTTTCCTGTATGAGTGGTTTAGCTCCTGATAACTGAGGTTACTCTGTAAATGACATTTTTATTACCTGAGCCCACAAACCTAAGGCAGGAATTTTCACTTACCTGTTTCTGGCCTATGTTGTTGATATATATTTTTTTATGCATTCAGGAACCAGTGTTCCAAATTAAGATAGAAACTGTCTGGACACATGCAAGTTTGATATGGTCCGAAAGGTTCATTTTCTTTCAGACAAATACTGAGGCTGTTAGAATGAGGTATCATTTCGCCATTGTTAAAAACTAACAGTCTCCTCTGTAGAAAAGTGACAGTTTCTTAAGGGCCAACTCCATTGTGAACACCATGCTAAACATATATGTTAAAACGTAATGTTGATCCAAGAAAAACAAAAACAAACACATGTCTGTCCATGTGCTTTGACAGGAAGAGAGAGTTGAGATCTTTATATTTTAGAGAAACTTCTCTTTGTAAAGTCGTGTTAAAAGCTATGTCAGTAAAAGTTTTGAACTGAGGAAAACAATGTTCATGATTAATGATGCCTTTTCCCAAGATGTCTCAACAACGGGTGAGCCCTTGTGGACCTGAACACAGTCCAGGCTGGTCCTCAGCCTCCCGGGCTCAGAAGCCTGACTTCAGTTGCACACCAAGAGCAAATCCATGGTTCAGGATGACTGATGTGAAGTCAGAACGCCATCTTCCTCAGTTAGAGTGAAAAATATAACTCACAGACTAGACTTAATAAGCACACTTAGCCACCTTGGGCTGTCCTACCTGGGCATCTAAGTTATTAACACAAGTGTGGTTGGTGGCCTAGAAGAAGAAGGAGAGGGAGAGAGAAAAGAGGAAGAGGAAGAAAAAAGAATCAAATAATAAATAGATTTACATTGGTGTGTCCACTTCCATAATAGGGATGGAATTTTCAAAGTTTTTGGCTAAGTATTTGCCTCTTGTAGACAGAGCAGGATAGCACTACCAATATGTTCCTCTGTGACTTTTTTTTTTAATGTTTTGATGGGTGACCAGCTCATTTTTAAATGCACACATTTAAAAAATGTCTGTTAAAACAGTCAAACAGTCAACTCAAGTGCAATCAAATATTGCAGAACTTGGAGCCATTTCTCTTTTAAGGTGGTTATATATGTCTTCTCTGGTACGTGGTACAAAGATACATTAAGCTTCTCAAAATTAAATCTGGGTTTCAAATATTGAGAACACTATGCTCAAGAATACTGTGTGGATCACATTAAAATAATCACTTGTAGGCTAGCTGTTTAACAGTGTGTTTCAGCCAATCACAGAAGTAAGGAATGTTGGAAATAAAAACTGAGGATTAGACAGAGAGTAAAAGGGGGTTAAAAATCAGGACTGTTGTTAAAGGGCTGCCTCTTAGGTTCCGTTTGGCTGGGGCTCACTGATGTTCATTTGCCTCCTTCCTGCTTAGCCTGGACAGAAGAGAAGGTCCTTGTTTGCTATAAATCTGTAAAGCTGGGCTGCTCCTTTTCCAGATAAAGTACCTTACTACAAAGCTTTTGATTTAAATATTGGACGAGAAATTTTAAAATTGCCTAATTTAATTTTTATCTATTTACAATTTTCTTGTTTCAGCTAACCAGCCCATTTTAAATGCAAATGTTGTTTCATTGACACTCTGCTTGTTTTGTTGTTCCGTTACCTGTACAGAGACCTTATCGGAGCTTTCTTTTTGAGCACTTGGCTTCTTATTGTGAGTTGTGCCTCTAACATTGGAGGAGGGAAAAATAACTGGCAAGATTTTCTTTCAGCATAAAACATTCAGAGGACCTTTTATTCTTTCTAAATGATTTCATGGAAGTTAGAGTCTGAGATCACTAGGGATGGATGCAGGGCATTAGAAAATTGGGGGAAATTCATGTGGGTATTTGCACTGTCATTCCCCAAGAGGCATCTGCGGGTTTGAAATCATCATCGGAAAGCGTGGAAAGAGATCAATCAGGAAAGAAACATTTATGAACAGAAGCAATAAAGCTACTTTTGTTCTTTACTGGGGATCAAAGTACCGTTAAGAAAAAATTGAAATAAGTTAAAAGTTAGACCATTTACAATTAGCTTAAAGTCTATCGTTTAAATCTTTTGAGTACGTTCATTTGCAGGATGTTTTCAAAATTTTGTCTTGAATCAGATGAGTGGTTTTTAGACTTTTGAAACGAAGAATGTGCCTGCCTTAGAGTCAACAATCTGACTGTCATTGCAAAGGCAGAAAACGGGACTGTCCGGTAGTTCTGTGGACATGCTGTCTAGTTTTGGTAGTATGTGTTTATCATGTAGTAGTGAATTTATCTCAGGCATGGCAGATCAAGGCCTTCCAGGATTATGGATTGTAGAAGATGAACAAGATGACTTTTATCCCCATTGCTCTGAATGTCATAATAAATGCTCTCATAAGATAAGGAAATCTTCCACGCTTTGGCTAAATACAAAAAACCACACACTTTGGCTAACACATAAAATTGTAATTTTATATAAATATATAAATCACACACAATGTATCATTTAATTCCCATACAACATGGAAAATAGTTTACAAGACTGACTGGCCATGGATTCTTATTCTGAATCACAGGGATTCGGTACTGGGTTAAAGGCAGCTGCCTGAACTTTTGTTTAAAACCAAACAAAAGCAAGATAATAACATGAGGAACCCTGGCATTAACCCTGGCATAGACGGAAATCTTTGAGGGAAGCGACTCTCCTGCCGATGCCAACTTCATGCTCTGGGAGAGCTGTCATCTCTGAGTAGGGTGGAGAAGTACTCTTTTCAGATTTGTCACGAATATGCTGTGGCCCTTTAACCAGGCCGGATGGGAAGCTCTGCACAGGTATCCAAGGGAACCAAAGTGGGGTTTTCCTGGAAACTAGGCGGGAGGCTAAATGAATACTCTCAGAACAGTGAATCTCAAATACTGGCCAATGGACCCAGGCTGACCTGTGATGACAGTTTCACTGGATTACAGTGAAACTAGATAATCAAGAGAAAAAACATTTTCATTAAGTGAAACCTTTCTGAAGAATTATCTTTTGTTGAGAGATTCTGTACTTCCTACTTCTTGGTGTTAAATGATATAATGATGATAGTGAATGTAGTTTTATTCCTTTCATTTAATTTTTTTTCTTGACAAAATTTAAAAATATAATGGTAACTGGTTACTTTCTAACATTTTGGGGTATTTTCACTGGTTCAAAAAATTTCAAAGTCTAGGAGCTCAGGATTAGGAGAATGTTAACCTGCTGTATAACAGGTTGTTAGCTTTATTCTTCTGGCTTAGCTTTTACTGTGACGTTATGATCATTAAAATTGGTAACTCTGGACTGGTTTTATCTGAGATTAGAAGCCAGATACAGGGGTAGTTTAAAAGCTATTTAACATTACCCAAAGCTTACGAATTTTTTGTAAAATTTGGCCAATATAGTTATGGCCTAAATATTGTTAACAGAGGGCCACTGTCAGATTCTGGAAGTATCTCATAAACAAATATTACATTTTATACTGGCACAGTTTGTTTGTTTGTACATTATTTATGCTTAACTCTGACAAGTGATAGAAACAAAGTGGATTCTGCACCTTTAGGAAACATGTTGCCCAGTTAACAAGAACATTTTTGGTGGTTTATATGCCAGAGCCAGTCTGGGTTTCCATACCTTGCAAGCGTACCTCTGAAGATGAACCCTCCCATAATTTCAGCAGCTGTTGTGCACAGAGCACAAGCCCAGACCGGAGCCGGCTTCTCAAGCTGTGTGAGTGTGCTTGGGAACCGTGAGCTGTACCACTTACTAAAATGGACTCTCAAATAGACATATTTGTAAAATTACTGAATAATTAGATGAAAGATGTTTGAGTTTCTGTAAGTCAGCATTACCCAAACTAACTTGTACTACAAATTGTTAAACTATCTAAATTCTGTATGATAGACTCCACATATGACATAGAAGAGAAAAAAGAGGATGTGAGTGGGAGGGAGTAAGCCTGAATAAAAATTTTGTATTATTATTCTGACCCAAACTCCATCTGCTTACCAAGACTGCTATTTTTCTAGGGGACTAATTTTATAAAGCATTAAAAAAATCTTTTATACTTCAAGTATTTTATTCAACAATAGGTTCTCTTTTAAAATTTAATACCCACCTTTATTTTTAATGGATTTTAAAGGTACATCATATATTATTATAATAAATTCTTAACGATTATCAAAAATAAAAAAAATACTTAGAATAGTTTCCTTTTACTAAGGATGATAGACATGCAACTGATAATCATATGTCTAAATATATATCTATTACTTACAACCATGGCTGCACAGTAGTATCAACTGGGGAGTTTTAAACCATGTGATGCCTGGGTCTACCAGGTTTGGGCCTGGACCTGATGGCTTTTAAAGCTCCCTAGGTGATTCTAGTAGCTTTGAGAAATATGTGTTCTGTCCTAAGGCAGGTGTTTCAGAAAAAGGTGACTACACAAAGAAAGAGTTTTCTTACATATTATTTGTCCTTATAAAATTTATTTCCAAAGATTAAATTTAAGATCTGTTTGTTAAAGAGTGCATTTCCGGGGGAAAAATTGAGGAAAACAGATGTTTTTGAAGGGAATCTTGGTACGTAGTTTCTTCCACATCTTTAGAATATCCTCTGCATATATCATCCATTTATTTACTTCCTTCCATCTCTCCAAGAGCTGGTTCCCAACTCCTACTCCTCATCCAGAAAGGAGCCTATGTCTACCATTCTGAGTATCCTTGCATATATGTTCAATTCTTTAAAAACCTGTTGAAATCCAATAAAAGACCAGGAGACATAGGAATGATGCCAGGAGAGTGTGTAGTAAGTGGGGGAGGGTCTTTTCCCAAGGGATGGGGGGTATTTCAGAATCAGACTATGTCTGTACATGTTTACATTTATGCATGCAGTGTATATATGCGTGCTATAAGTGTTCTTTATGTGTCTATAAGTGTTCTTTATGTGTGTCGTATGTGCTATGTTGTGTTAAGGGGTGTGGGAAAGGACGTGTCTTTCTCTTTCACTGTACTGTGTGCTGCTTAGGATCAGGGATCTGGATTTATTATTTTGCATCCTCAGCCTCATGAGTAATATATTGGTGCTGTATAAATGTTGGTGAAATGAATGCATGTTAAAAAGGGAGAAGGAAGAAAGAAAGAAAAAGAAGGATGCATTTAAGGTGGTATTCAACACAATAGGACAGAGTGTAAATAGTTTCGACGTTCTCAGCTGTGCATAGGTAGGAGGCATGCTGGACAGGTCAGGAAAGGGAGAACGGAGACCACGCAGCAGAGCCTGGCCCCTGGGCTCAAGAACATCAAGATCCACAACTAGAATCCCTTATGTCTCCAAAGGGGCCCCATGCCTTCACGTGGGAGGCCAGGAAGGGGTGGACAATGGGTGGAGAATAGAAATCTAGATCTGAAATCACTTCACTGGTTGTGGAAATAGCTTTTTAGGGTCCTTCATTCCCCAGTGACTGGGGAATTGTACTTGTGTATTTCTAAATGTTTTCTTCCTAAGATTGCTTGGAAAGTAGGGTGGGAACTACTGGTTTGTAAGAGAAAAAAGCTTTATGTTTGCAGGGACCTAAAAAGCAGTGAAATTTCGGGAAATTGTTGGATTCCTGCTTCTAGGAATTAGCAAACATTCTGGGGCTGCGCTGTAGGGCGGAAAAGGCAAATGAAAAGACTCATGCTTCAGTTAATTTTTCCCTCGGTCATCTGTCTTTTCCTGTTTTACTTTTTTCCGCTCCTCCTTCTTTTGCTCCTCTTCGTATGTTATATTATTTTGAGGCAATATTTAATAAGTGATAAACTACTTTCAGTGACTTGATACAATTAAAAAATGGGCTTTTCCCCACCAAATTAACTGGCTAGATTATATTTCTTAATAACAGACAGAGTTTTAAAGTTATCTGTAATTTTACACATTCTTGTGTTTTCTTGTCATACTTTTATGTTTTAAAAAGTCTCTTAGTTTTATAATTTGACTTCTGTTTCTCTTTTGACAATAACTCAGTATATGTGTGTGGGCAGGTGTGGGTGTGTACATGTATATTTTTTATCTCAGAGTACTGTCAAATGTTCTTTCTGAAAAAGACATCATGTTTTCCTTCCATAAGTTCATTAACTTTTGTATTAATGTTAAGAAACGTTTCTTCTGCACAATTAAATACTCAAGATCATTTGTGCTGGCTATCTGACGACTGCCCTTCCAGGCCACCCTCTTCCAGGGAGGCTGATTGCAAGAGCGACCCTCTGCCTTCCAGTTGGTCTCTGTCAAAGACCGTCGACAATGGTAGAGCAGTGGGTGGGAGGAGCGTGGGGTCAGAGTATTTGTCCCCCCAGATCCCTCTCTGGTGCGTGGCTGCGGTTGGCTGTGGCCCTAGCAAAGCCACAGCTCCTCTCCAGTGAGTGGTCCTTTGCCCTCCCGTCTCTCGGGGCTCTGGTATCCATTCCTTGCTCTTTCATCTTCAGGCCTCAGGGTGTACCAGCTCTCCACTGTCACTGGCCCTGGTGCACCCCATCCCTGAGTTGTTTCCCTGCTCACGTTTTTACAAACTGTCCTTTTATTAAATTCTTCTCAGTTTCCAGGCTTCAGTGTATCATCTGCTTGGACTGTGACCTGCCTGGGCATTTACCCCAGGCCCCCAAGAAATGGTCAAAGTGTAGGGGATCCAATGCCCCTTTTCATCCTTGGTATGTTTGAGGAGAAATGTCTCTTGCTTTTGGTCTTTATTTTCCTCCAGGAAGGATTTTATATTTTTAGTTCCTCTTCAACTTGCCCCAGCTAAGAGTGTTTAAATAGCAACAGGTTTTCCAGGGATGTGGAGAGTATCAAGGGATGTGTGCAGTCTCAGACTCACCCTGGGGTGGGCTTCATAGTATTTCAGGAGGATGGACTGAGAACTAAGGGTCCTGGCTTTGTCTTGAAATCAGACATAAGTAAGTTATTTCTGCTCTGCTGTGTATTCTCTGAGATTGTAAAAGTATCTGACATTCACAGGGGAGAAACCTATTTTTTTAATTTGATCAAGTCACTGAAAGTAATTTCTTATCATTTATTAAATATTACCTCAAAATAATAATTTTGCCTTTTCCCCCTCTCAAATTTGGATATGCGTATGATTTTCTTTTCATCTATGACTTTAAATAATTTTGTATACTTTCATATGATCCTGGTAAAAGTAAGGTTTTTATTTTTCTGTGAACAGTTTGGATTGACTTTATCAATCTTAAAAGAAAGAAACTTAAAATCAATTAACTACAAATTTCAAGATATTTCCTTTATGAATATCAAATATTTTATACCTTGTATCTTTATTTGAAAACTTAAAACTGAGAAAGTATGGAATAAATGCTACCTTTTAATCTACTGTGAGAGATATGTAACACGTTGACAGATGAAAACAACTAGGGACTATTTTAAAAACCTCCAATCATCAACTAAGTGACATGTTTGAGTCAATCAGTTTAAGAGGTTACTGGTCCACTGATGAAACCATTTGAAGAAAATGTGCTGTTTGATGTTACAGAAGCCAAAAGCTGAATAAATGTGTCATCTGTTTTTCATTTTAATTCAGTATTTCAGAAGTATTTACTGTGTATTAAAAAATCTTTTTACCCTTTCAAATCTTTTGGACAACCTGTACAGTTTAACATATATCTATAAAAGCACATTCTCGGTTGGGTTATCTTCTTCATATGTGGTATTAATAACATTATATATGAACTTTTTAATTCACGTAAGAAACTGTTTCACCGTTTAGCTGCTGAGTTTTAAATGGAATCAACCAAAAATATAAAAGAAAGACTTTTAGTTCAGAACAAAAATTAACTGAAGAAGCTTTTTGTTTTTTGTTTTTTAAATTGTACATTATAAGTCAATCTGAATAGTATTTCTAGTTTGGAACAAAAATATCTGGGAGCATGTTACCTTTGAAAAATTAATATGTTTTGAAAAGATAAGCTCTGTTTCAGGAGACTAGATTATTTTGTGCTGTTGTCCCTGAGAAAATGTTGCTGGATTAAGAGATTCTCCTAATTCAATTCTCCCTCCAACCCTTATCCTTCCCTTGCAATTAACACCTGATTACTGTTTTTCCTTTTCTCATTTTTTTCTACCTCTCTTTTCCACAGAGTTGCTTTTTAAAAAGATCCCTCTCTTCTTTCCATATGCTCTTCTCTCTTCTTTGCTCCCTGCCCTCTGGCCCCAGGCCACTGCCCTGAGCCTGGATCCATCCAGCCCTACCTCTTGAGAAAGCTAATTTCTTCTTCTGGGTTTGGCTATTAAATCTTACGCTCTGCCGTAAACAGGCTACCTGTGGTGCTGCCGGGTATCCATAATGCATATCCAGAACACTCTTAAGTGCCACCACTCCTTCATTCACTGATTTCTAGCCAGAAGCAGGGAAAGAGGGAAATATCAATACCTCATTTTAAAGCTATTGTCTTCCATCATTTTCATTAAAAGGATGGGAGAATTAAATGTAAAATGTAATGACTTCTCAGGTTTCCTTGTTGGTTTCTAGGAGTGGGTGTTTTTACCCAGCTACGTTCAGGCAGCAGGGTTAGAAAGTGGTGAGGGAGAGCCACCGGGGTGTTGAAAGTCTCTAAACGGGATCCTGTAATTTCTAGAAAAGAAATACTTCTGAAAACAGACGATGTGATTACATAGGCTTAATTAACAGTTCAAAGAATTGGGGAGGACTTATCATGGTAGGATGCATGTTTCTTGTTCTTTAATGAGTAAATGACCCATTCCAGGGCATGAGCACATATCAGAAGCACATGGCGATGAAGAAGCGCGGTGGTGGTAGATCTGATCAAAGTTTTTCAAAACTGACTCCAAGTATTTGATGAAGAAGATTAACATGGAGACAATTTACCAAACAAAAACAGCATAAAGAGCCAAGAGACCTTCTAAGGGACTTCAAGGCTCCAGCTTGCCCACATAAAGAATATCATTAAACAGAAAGAAAACAAAGACGAGAATAAATATCTAAGACTGCTGAGTCTGTAGCATAACCGAACTGCCAATTGATGATTTTTTTTTGGTTCTGTTTTTTAAAATAGACACCAGAAGATGTTTTGAGTTTTTAAAAGAAAACAAAGCAACGCGTTTGACCTGGGTTCTAACTGTATAACTCTCTTAAGTGTTCTAAAAGATGTCTGGACCAGAATTGGTTAATTAGCGCTTTGTGTTGCACTGTGTTACATATGACCTAACCAGAGATAAAAAGGTTTAAAGGTCTCTTGTAACCCTGCAATGCCATTTGTAACACAAAAATAACCCCCTTTCATTACTAGCATGCCACTGTAGCACGCAGGTTATTTTTTCCCTTCACTGCAATAAGGGCAGCTTTCGCATCAGAAGAATTCTTGGCAAATTAATGCGCTACCTCTTGGGCTAATTAAATTAGAAAGGATCAAAAATACAGAGCGGCTTTTGTGGTGGACACAATGTCGTGCTTCATGCATCTTGCTCAGAGAGGAATTTCTGCCATTTAGCCCCCTTTGCCTCTAGCAGTGTTCTGGACTCTCTAACACAGTCAAGTTCCTAATTTGCCTCAATGAGAGAGAATTATTAACTGATAATAAGAAAAGGAGCATTCACAGCTCCAGGCTGGGCTGCGTGGAAAAGGGTGATCTACCCAGCACCTGAAGCGCATGCAATTTTTATTAATTCCTGCCTAAAACAATGCATTCAGGAGTAAAATTGCTGTGCAGATGACAAAAACAATTACGCCTTTGATTCGTTCGTTCTGAAAATGTGAACTACTTTAGCTCAAATATAACCAGATTAAACAACTAAAGCGGTGGCTCACCTCTCTTTTAAATCCAGTTTGGATTGCAGCAAGCGTGTTTCATGTCGAGAAGTTGCCACTGCCACTTAAACTGATTGTCCCTGTTGAGATCGCTGAGTGCGCAAGTGATTTTGACAATAATTAACATTGTTCTCTCTATATTGTGGTCCTTTGTTTGGAGGATGACACTGATGATGGTGTTGCTATCTTTATGGGCATTAATCCCAGAAAGAGAGATGGAGGCTCCTGCAATCAATCCTTGCATAGTCATGACTCTGTGCTTCCATAGACTTGTGTTTTGCTGCTGTTTATACAGTCTTCTGTTTGCAAGTCTGTCACTTTGCTTCTTAGGTATCATGGTAGTTTTGATCAAAACAAGGTACCTACATGTCTCCTTACCACAACATCACTAACAGCCTATCGCTTTCCAGATACTTCACAACAGCCAGAGTTTCTGCAGCCAGTGCTTGCAGAGTGTCGTCTGCTGTAGCTTTGAGGGTGATTAGTGAACTTGACTGTCTTCCAGGTTCCATATGTCCACAGTTCACAGAGCTTGGACTAACCTACATACGTAGCTGTGTTAAATTGAGGCCGAGTCTTTGCATATGAATAACGAATGTGTGTTTGTTAAAAAAAAGATTAAAATGTTGCCAGTTGTGCCAGGACCATACTTATTCTCATGTAGATCATTGACTTGGTCATTTTTTTTTGTTGATTTAAACCGTTGGTCAAAATGAAAAAGTCTCATCATGCTGTTGTTCTGTATGTGTGTTGTATTCATTTTTGAGCTTCCTTCAGATGTGATAGAAATTAGTGATTGTATTTCGAGACTCTGTTAGGATCTTTTGACTTTTCAAGAGATTTTCATAGTATATGCAAATGTGTGACCTTGATCTGCTCCAATACTTCCATGGTGAATTGCTGTCTTTAAACTCTGATCAAAAATTCCCTTCCCTGTGTGTGGCCTGCACTAGTCTCCAATTCACTGGTGAAAAATTCAAGAGCCATTGGTGATATATGCAATATGTCAAATGAATGATTTCTCTGGAAACCAGAGAACATTCTAATGTCATTTTCAAAATTTCCTGTTTGAATCCCAGAACATTATGGGCAACAAAGTTGTTTTATTTGAGTCTGTTACCCAGCCTTTTTTTCCTTCATCATTTTTTGAGTGCTAGAAAAATGGTTCTAAACTAGGATTATCTATTTTGAGCTCATTGGTCATTTAACCATGTAGTAGTAAGCTTAGAAAATCAAACTTTTTTCACTCTATCTAATTCATACTTCCTCTTTCAATACTCATCTCAAGCACTACCAGTAAAAGTTTTCAAGGATTATTTCATATCACACTCATAACATCATCTCTTCAATTTATCTAGAATTTAATTCATGGAATATAAAGATTTGTGGTTGTTATATACTAAAAACCTTGGTCTGGTCTATGCAATTTTCAAGCCTGATCTTTTAATTACCTGAGAATTGATATTGTATACTATGTTTTCTCTTATTGCCCATAGCATCTGGCTTAGCATACTGTAAATATTCAATAAATCTTCTGTTTTGCTAAATGGTTTCTTTAGTGGGTACCAGGGATCAGTTCTATTGGCAATGTTAAATGTTTGGGTAAAAAAAAGAAAAAGATATATAAAGAATCTTGTCTTACATAGCTATGAACTAGTTTCTAAAGTTGGGATATAAGAGAATTGTGTTAGACAAAATTGCCTTAAAAATCCTTTCTTAGGAAGCTGCCATATTGGAGACCAATAGATTCTATTTCCTCAGTAAGTCCAAAACAGCAAGGTTTTTCTCCAGTACAGGAATAGATAGTTTTGTTTTGTTTTTTGCTTGAACGTAAGTAAGATAGTTGACGTGTATTTAGTGTCCATCTGGTAGAAAGCAGTGGTTATCTGAGTCATCCTCAGTGCTGGAAACTGTTCAGTATAAGAAAGGCACATGAGAACTGGGATTGGCTAAAGGAAGAGTGGCTTCACGTCTCTTATTTCATGCTCATCCTGTGGAAATAGCTGGCAGAACTGCCTTGAAACATAAATAGCTCTTTCTTCATTTATTTATTTATCTTATTGGCCAACTCACATAAAGCTGTGATCCCATTACTTCAATGTACATTATAATGTGGCTGCACTGTGAAATTTCTCTCTTATTCCAGAAAAAAATGCTTTCTAGTACATTTTGAAGATGTGTTCAGTGCATGGACCTGTCTTGTAAATGCAGTCTTGGGGCTCTTCCTTTAGCATCGAACCTACTTAGGCCTCTTTTGTCTTCATTAGAGCCAATTTCATGTGGTGGCCGAGCTATAATTGATGTATAATCCTTCATAAGGACAGTATGTTACTCTTTTAAATCCCATTGTTGTTGAGGAAAGTGCAGTTTAGAGAGACCTATATCTGCCAGGCCAGGAAGAACATTAATGAGCTTTCTCATTGTCCTCAAGAGGTCCTGTAGAATTTTCTTACTGTTCTGCAAGATAAACAAACAAATGAAACATAACAAAATAGGTATGTGATCAACCTCCTTGCTTCATGCTGAACTCGGCAACCTTGTCAAATTTGTCTTACCAGGGCTCACAAAGTCCTGAAAGTTTAGAAGACTCAGGAAGGGAGGGGTCACACATGCTTCTTAAGAGGTCCCTTATCCCTAGATGTGAGATTTTTGGGTGTTGGGTTTTCAGCTAAAGAATTTTATGGCACTCTTTTCCTTGAAAATCATTTTCACTAGTTTAGGGTTGGCTAAAACATAAATGACATTGATATTGCTAAATCAGTGTTCTCAGGAGAAGCATCAATATATTTTTTTATAAGGAGATTTCTTTTTTAGCAAACATATTTCAAAACGATTTAAGTTTATCTCAATTTCTTATCTTCACATAGCTATTGCATGTGAGGCACACACACTTTTAACAATGGATGCACTTTCTTCAGTAAACTTGAACATTAGGTAGGTGGACTGCAGGAACGATGCCAGTTCTTTTCATGATGACAGTGGTGACATTTTAAAGCAGTTGTGTAATCTCTTCTTGATCTTCCCTACATTTAAACTCTTACTTTCCCTGAACATATATTGGACCCAGAGAAACAGAACATGCCTATTTCCTTTCCAGTGTGTGAGAGTGCTGTGTTTGAAAATATCATCTGTATGTGCTTTATTTTTATTTCAACCATACGTGCTTTTATAAGTATTTGAAAAGAAAATATTTTAAAGATCTGAAATAGAAAGAAGAGAATATATGTGAGTTACAGCAGCCCCAGGGTAACTATCTCACACACTAATGATTCATATGGCGTCTATGTGTCTATTTATGCTGTCATTTATTTGGGGGAGGGGTGGCTAGAGAAAGAACACAGTGTATAGCATATTCCTAAATACCAGTGGTTTCTGGGGCGGGGGGAGACAACACCCTGAACATTATCCTTATTTAATTAGGAGCAACCATTACATAATTATTCACATTAATTCAGTTTCTTAGAACAGTCTTACACTTATTGGCACTTCCTTTTTTTTTCCCTCTTTGTTCTAAAAGAAAGGAAGAGTGTTCTGTATTATTTGAAAGGGAAAGAGGAAAAGGTTTATTTTCTGATAAAATTATACAAGAATATCCACACTTGGGGTGCTGGGGTCATGTGGTGTCTGATTTTATACACAGTCCTGGACTTTTCTATAATTATTCCATGCTCTAATAAGTAATGGTGTCTTTAAAGAAGCCGGAAAACTTGAACTCAGAGCTGTTTCATAAATAGAAGATTTCGATTGTCAGAGTCTAGATTCTGACCTGGAGGGAGTGGGTGCAGCATTTAAGAGCCACTTGTGATTGTACAAGGTCATTAACTGGGGACACAGCAGTGAAGCCAGAACTCCTGTAACTGAGTGCATGGTGTTTAAAAGGAAAGGGGGAAGCGCTGTTAAGTCAGCGTACTGACAAGATACTTTTACTTACACATGGATTACTTATTTACACAGTTGACCCAGAAAATGCACTTTCCAAGAGATGTCATAGGAAATAAAAGTTGTCTTTATTTCTATATGTCTTAATAAAGTCCACAAAACAACTCCACTAGCAAGCACAGCATTTTCATCATCATCCCACACCTGAGAGAAAGGGCAGCTGAGTTTTTGCAAATTTTCAGAGGTCATACCTATTTTTCGAGTGTGTGAACACTGACATGCTTGAAGGAGTACAAGTTAAGGAAGTAAAAGTTAAGGAAATTAATTTAAAAATTATTAGTTCTTACCATGCAGGGGCAAGAATAAATTAAAGCAAATGCACATTGGAAAGTTTTCTTTCTACTTTCACCCACACATCCATTTCTTTGCCTTTTGCCATTAAATAGAAAAGGAGAAAACTATTTCCAGGTGTCTTCACTCAGTCTCTCTGTTTCAGAAATATCAGTATATGACTTTACTACTGACGGGGGACAGAGAAAGAGGATATCTTCTCTTCTGATCTCTGTTACAAGTATACTTACAAAACGGTGTAAAATAGTTCTACTGAGTTCCAGATTTGCAACTACAAAAAATTGGGTATTTCTTTTTCTCTTTGCTTGAAAATCAAGTCCACCCTGTCTCGACCACATAAATAGAACAATTTTCCTCTGTGAACCGCTTGATGAGGCTGTGGCCAGATTCATATAAATGTCATAAAAACAGAGTACAGAATGGATTATTTTATGATTAAGATCTGTATGGATCTTTGTATGAATGCAACGTGCTTTGGCAGGGTTCCGCTGCACGCACACTACTTTTAGTGTGTGTGGTGGAAAAAATGGCCTGCCACACTGTCACTGTAATGTCTTTCTGAAAAGGAACAAAAATCACTGGGCTCCACCAAAGGTTACAGCAATCATACAAAGGTTTGGTCGGCTAACCAGTACCGTGTGTGTTCTATTTCCCATTGTGATGATAACGAGAGTAAGACTCAATAAAATGCCATACTATATCTCAGCACTTTGTCGTTAAATGACATGTTGACATCCCATTGTAATCACGAGGTAAAACGTTCCTCTTCTGTAATTGATGTAAAAAGATTCATTTTCTTTCCGTATCTTCAATGGTGTCAATGAGCTGAAATATTTCTGTATCTTACTCTTTCTCTCGTCAGTTAAGATCTTTTGGGGGAGAGAGAGGCTTCATTCAGATTTAATTTTTTTTTTTTTGAACCAGACAAGCTGCTATCAGCACATGGATGCCAAGATGGCCCTTCAATAAAGAACCGTGGTTTAAGAATTTCAACCAAAGGATTAATGTATTAAAGTGAATAATAGCATCTAGGCAGGAGCAAAGATGATGATCAGAGTTGGTGAAAGAGAGATTATTGATCATCTGGCTCTATCAGTCACAGACAGGGCAGAGGAAAACAAAAGGGAGGAAAAGGAGATTAAAGAAAATGAAATATAGTTTAGTAATGCCAGTTGATTCTGTTGCTAATTATAAATCTTTGGCAAGAAGCTTTTGGTTATACGGTAACTCTCCACTTATTTGGTGGTCAGATTTCCAGCAATCTTTGCCACTGAGAACACAGCTGAGATCCTGGAATTTTACCTTGCAAAGCTTTGACTCTGCAAGAGCAACTTTCTTTGTAGGAGATGCTCAGCTGTCTCTTGTAAAGTTCACTGAATTAATTTTGCATATATATTTAAAATTGCTTATTTAATATACTTGGTTGTCTGGATATTTTTAAGCCACTTAAAGTTCTTCTCCTGGTTATCAAGGAGGCAGGTGATAGGGACTCGCCAGAAAAGCTTTGGGTAGAGGGAAGGATGTGCAAGTTAGCTGGCTAGAAGATGAATATACAAGAATAACCATTATTTGCTAGACAACAGTAAGTACTCCGAGAGAGAAAGCGCTGAACTGTCTTACTACTTACAAGAGGGAAAGACACTCTGAACTGAAACCTAAGGAAGTCTTCATGGAGAGAGGACATTGATATCCAGCCTGGTGGGATTTCTACGATGTGTAAACATAGGAACTGGAGGGCGGAGATTCAAGAGGGCATGGGATAAGAAGAGGAAGGCAGGA
The DNA here is from genome assembly GCF_048564905.1 of Vicugna pacos. Taxonomy (NCBI): domain Eukaryota; kingdom Metazoa; phylum Chordata; class Mammalia; order Artiodactyla; family Camelidae; genus Vicugna; species Vicugna pacos. Next base: position 23,727,607 of record NC_132991.1, read on the forward strand.
ATATTTGGAGTCATTAATGAAGTGCTGAGACTAGCTCAATTTGGTTAAAGTATGAGATGAATCTACGGAAGTTGTAGAAAATGAGGCTGGAATGACAAATAAGGAGCAGGCTATGGAGGGTTCTGATTGAGGCACTGTGGATAATAGCACCCAGGCAGTAGCAAAAATGATGATCAGAGTTGGTGAAAGAGAAGTTGTGGATCACCTGGCTCTATCAGTCACACACTGGAAGAAAGAAAACAAGAGACGTCACTGTAGGCATTTAGGCTACGTAAAGTTGTTCCGTTAGGGAAGACTTATCTGATTTGTTCTGTAGGAGGTGGGGGGTGGTCAGGGAAGGTACCCAGATTTCTGGCTTGTTTGACTCTTTAAGTGGTGGTCTCATTACCAAAATGGGAAACACAAGGGGACACGTAATATATTGGGAGAGTAGAGACAGTGGACTATTTTGAATGGGAAATGCGGTATTTGAGCCTATGAGCTTCCAGCAGACGGCTTGCCTGCTGGGGGAGATCATGAGACAGGGAGGCTGGAGAGAGATATGAAGTTAACTAAGCAGAGGAAAGGGCAGTTCAGAGGTAAAGGTTATAGTTCAAAGTTTGCATTTGAATATTTGAATATTTCCTATTAAGGAGTAGGAAATAAGGAATGAAACAATAAGGAATAAAGATAGATCTTCAGAGTCCACATTAATGGGAGAACAGTCATGGGGGAGTGTAAGAAGTGACAAAGAGTATAGCTATGGGAAAGGAGGCCTGTCGTAGGCTGTAGCATCGTGGAAAACAGAAAATGAAGGGGATAATGGAAGGGGATAAAGAACCAACACACACTGAGTACTAGTGGTATATCAGATCTGAAGGTACACAAGATTTTTTTAATCTCCCCAGGCATCCTATGAGAGGCACATTCTTACATCAGTTTACAAAGGAATAAATTGATGTTCAGAGAGGTAAGGTAGCATGGCCAAGATTATGCAGCTGGCAAGCAACTGAGCTGCAGTTTGAGCTCAGGTCTGTTCAACTCCAAAGTCCATGCTTGTACACTGTTCAGTGCTGCCAACAGGTTGAAGCGTGTAGCAGAAGAGAAAGGGCTGTTTGATTTGTTGACCTTCAGCAGAGTTGTGGGAGCAGAAGCCATATTTTGAAAGGATAAGAAATAAGTGGGTAACAGGTTCAACTGAGTTCATGTACCGGCTGTGATGAGGAACTGTTCTAGCTGCTGGAGACACAAAGACTGGCAGGACCTAGGCCTTTCTCTCAAGCAGCTTGCTGTCTGGAAGGAGCAAAACACACATCTAGATTAGTTCAATGTAATACTGCATCTGCTTTGAGAACACAGTTTACCCTTTCAAAAAATAGAATGAATGTTTAATAAAAAGTGAAATGAAAAGTTATTTTTTCTTTTTAAGATAATGTCCATGTGAAGATGTTTTTAGACAGACTGGAGGACCTGGTAGTGAAGAGGTCATTGAAGATGTTAAAATAAGGTCAGACGAGAGAGTGATGGGACCAAGGACATTAGAGGTGGGGTAGGTAAGTGTCATTTTCTTAAGGAGAAAAAAAAAGAGGGGGAAATAATCTGATATTATCCATGCCTTTCTTATGCATACCCTATGGAAAAGAAGTAGGCCTGAGGACATTAACATAATTTTTGTGTGTGATAATACTGCTTGTGAGGTGGACTACTTTGCCATCTTTGGCCACTTTTGGCTTTCCATTTGTAGAGGGCATTAACTCTGGGCAGTCAAGACCAAGATAGAGAAAGGCTTTTTCTTTTTGGCTTATACCCATAAATTGCATAGAAAAAAAATCCATTTTGATTAGTCACTGCTGTTCTAATTTTAGGGGATAAATGCTTTGAGTACATTTTGATACTGTGATTAGAGGCTACAAAAGCTAGTGCAAAAAATCACTGTCTTCCTCATCTTCCTCATCTAAGAGGAGAAGCAAGTTTTGTGTTCTTGTGCTAGAATAACTTTGGTAGACTGTACCATCTCGTCGTTTAATGGCTGTAGACAATGATCAGAAGTCTTGTCTTCACAGTGTTCTCTATAAGCTGTTTTCCTTCCTAAATTTTACTGTACTTTCCCCATTCACCCATATATTCGCAGTTTTTCTTATAGGATTCAGGCTATGCTCTATGATAATGTAGCCCCCTCCCTCTCATTTTTATTATTTTTGATACATTACCATTTCTTACTAGCATCTGTACTTCTGGAAGAGGAAAGATTCAATGATGTGTTTTGCTAGAGCAATAAATGCTATTAGGTGCCTAAAATGGAAAGATAATGTGTGAAACTCAATGGTTTCACACCCGGTATTACTAAAAAGGCATCTAAAAAACAGAATGGTTTGTTTTTGCTGATTTTTAACACATCAAATATTAAATAAATAATTTCTACTTCTCATTGATGTAAGTTTTTATTAGTTCAGTTCTAATGACAATGTAAAAATATGTGAACAGTTTATTTTTTAATCATACAATAATAATCATGTGGTCTGCAATACCGATAATCACAGGTTTGTCAATGTACTAGAAATGATAATGGCTTGACTCTATTTAGAGCTGCATTAAAGGGAGTAAGCTCTTGACTTGATGAGCCTAGTATAGTTGTTCAGTTCTCATTAGCACTACTGGGACTCTGTGACTAAAGATTCTTACATGGAATTGAGATGAAAATCATCTGTGAATCAGAAGTCAAGAGAATATCTGCTGTTTTGCAGGAAATGTAACAATACCTTTGTTAATTCAACATTTTTATGAAGAGTATAATCTTTGGTTATTAATATCATTACCTTTCTTTACCACCAACAGCATTTTAGCAAAATCAACAAATACTGTATGGATTTGCTTCTGGACATATATAAAAAAGGTTCAGAGGTCAACAATGATTTATAAAAGCAACAATAGTCTAACAGTGAATTCCCAAAATAGCAATGACATTTGTATTTTATTTTTTGAAAATGTGTGCTTTATAACCTTTGCTATTTCCATCTTTGATAGGGTTAGACAACCTCACTCAGCCAAAAATGACCCACAACCTACAAGTTGTACCCCATATTTTGAAACTCACATAATGATCTTGGCCTTTTTTTTTTTCACTGAATCATATAGCTGTAGCCCACTCACATTTTATCCTGGTATTATAATGCTGTAATTCAACTCAACAGAGTGCAATAATAATCTACAATCTTTACCATATATGATAGTTTTCTTTTTTTCATTCCTTTCTTCTTGTTTTCATTGCTGTTTATCTAAATTGGGGATTTTTTTGTTTTTCCAGTTTTTTTCACAGCTTCTCAAATTATCTCCTTTTTACTTTTCTTTTCTTTTCTTTTTTTTTTTTTACTATTTCCCTCACTTGTGTTTGCTCATATTATATTCTTTAATGCAATTTTATTTTTTAATGCTGTAACTATAATAATGTCACGTATTCTCACTAAGTTAGGCAATTCTCAAGGTGTGGGTTCAAGAAAATACTCATTTTAAAAATATCACATGCCTATTATTGTGTTGGTTGCTGGTGCTAATTTTCCTAACTCCCATTGTTTATAAATATCTGTTGCTAGATGAAAGCAAATATATTTAAATGACACATTTCTTCTCAGAGGTTTCCAGATTGGATAAATATTTCAGGACCATACTAAGAAGTTCCAACCATGGACTGTGGTGGATATATCTGATTGAAGCCCAAGGGCATGGCCACATCATTATGACAATAGTTTAGGTTGTTAAGAAGCTCAAGGACCAGCAAGTGAGAATGTAATTCTCCATCAAGATTTCCAGCTGTTTTTAAGTGTTTAGAGACCAAGATGAAGACCACAAGAATCAGTGGCAGATTGTCAAAGCAACGATGCAGAAGCCTACCATTACCATTATGAGCCACAAGAGGTACAGTTGTGTTTCCTGTGATGATGAAATCCTAGTTGAGCTAATTGAAAGCTTGGGTATAATTAGCTTGTGAACATTTCTAGAATTCAAAACTTTTTTTTTAAAGGAAAAGAATTATCTGACTACATAGCAAAGAAATAGTGTCTATATTTGTGAGAGAAAACTGGGATAAAAATTTATTTGCACAGTTCTTTTGCTGGCTCAAACATTCTTGATTAGATTTGTGGGTTATATAGTAGAATTGGTAAAGGGGCATACTGTGAAAAAGAAATTTAGGAGACAGAAGCTTTTTGCTCCAAAAAGTTTTACTTTGGTGATGAATGTAGATATGTGTTTACCTATTGGCAAAATTTAACAAGGCAGAAACATCTGTCAGAGCTCTTGTTTTAAATCTACCTCCTTGCAAGGCAGTTGAAGATTATGACAGTAATCTGAAACTTGAACTATATGCAAATCTGTCTAAGCTTGGAATAGTTATGTTAAATCTGTAAGAGAGATGTATCACTTTTATGCATCTTACTTTCAGTATCTTTTAATGAATTAGTCCCTTTTTATTAAATAATGAAACTCTTACTTTCAAAATAAGAAATAGAATACTGGTTTAAGGTGGATGGCTATTAAAATAACCTTTGCCTAAGCAACAGAATTATACATATTCCTTCCTACCATATGCTTCCAAAATAGTCTTTCTAGACTCTACTAGAAGATTCAGAGGATGGTTCCAACAGGAACGTTATATATAAAGCAGTAGTTAAGAATATAGGCTTTGGAGTTGGACAGAAATGTGTTCAAGTGCTATCTCTGACATATACCAATAATGCAACCTAAGAGAAAAAAGTCTAGAGTCATTTTTTCCTTGTCAGATATGATTAACATTATCTACTAACTAAGGTTGTTGAGAGGATTATATGTTATAATGCCTACAAATTTCTTAACACACCACCTGACATTTAGTAAGGATTCAAGAAATACCCAATACAATTAGAGTTGTTGTTAGGTCTTAAATTATTCTGGTTCCCTGTGGCTCACACAAAGTTCCCCCCTACCCCCACCCAAACACAGATTTAAATACCTCTATTTAAAGTGATTGGATGAATTTACCATGCATGATTAGACATATTAGGCCCAAAGTGGCTCTCTCTATGTGATGTTAGATAATAATCCATTCATTCATATTGTGTAATTCTGTTTTATCCAAGATATAGGTCTCTTTTAGATTTTTAAATAGGCTGTATATGGTCAGAGTTTACTATATTTTAGGAAGCATTTTGTTCTTGGTGGAAAGACATACCGGTCTAAGAATGGCATTGAATATAAGTGGAGAGTTCAGTTCAGTTTTCACTTGGAATACACAGGATCATCTTGTGAAAACTTATTATCTGTAGATGGTATAGCTGAGGTGTGGAGGAATAAACAACTTTGATAAAATGGCTAGAGCTGTTACTGGAATCCAGGACTCTTGACCCTGGTCCTGTAACACACTGTTTCTCTTTACAATTCTTATTTACTTGAGGACTGTATGAAACATCTACTTAAATGTGCTTCCTGTGAAAATTTCTTATAATGAATACTATTTCCAAAAGACAAATGGTATGGATACTAGTCTTATTTAAGACAGTTGGGGTCATATCCAGTCTTTAGAAAAAAAAGTGTTTGACTCTATAAAAAAAAGGGTTAATGCTTAGTAATGAAAGGGTCTTCTTTACAGCCCTGACGATACTGAGTTATTCCTGACTTATTTTTCTCATTGCAACTTATATTTTAAGTCATTCTTGGTTACTAAGTGTTTAGGGAATGCTAAATGTCTTGACGGTACCACGAAGCATGTTCCTGTCAGTATACCTGGAGGTAACTCAGTACCCCAGCTCACTGTGAAAATTGCCATGGCATCACTGCCCAGGCTCTATCTTCCTAGGAGAAATAGTGAATTTCACTTTCCATTGCTGGCCCTTTAGTGCCTAAAATGAATGAGCACGAATTTCTTATTCCTAGAGTTGAATAGTAATGGAAAAAAATGCTGAAGTAGTCAACTGCTGAAAATAAAAGGTCTATACTTAGGGTGGATGCACTAGGGTTTTATGAGAGGTTATGCAACCAATTTTGGCTTCATTTGTATCATTTTCTTCCATGTTAACATGATATCAAAAAGACAGAGTTGAACAAGTGGAAAATATAAATCAGTTATACCTGGCTCTTTACACTGTGAGAGTAGAAGAACTGTGATTTAGATGCTGAATAGTTATGTAAAACTAAACCACTGAAATCACAGATGATTTGGGTTGAATTAATATCCTGAAGCTATATTTTTAGTCATTTATTGGGGCATAAGTTATTTTGTCCATCTTAATGATTTACAAGGTTATCAGCAATTGTGACAATAGAATGGGAAATTTTCTTAAGATAGTGGAAAATGAGATAAATTGTTCTAGTCGTATTGAAATTATGTTAGTAATTTTTGTGTGTTTTCGTACTTTGCAAGGTATGTTTGCATTAGTTCAGATTAATTGCATTATTTAGAATGAGTTTTCAGTGCCATGGAGGTTTCAGATGGCATATTGCACATTCTTTAATATGTCTCCCACTTCACAACCAAGAAATTCACATAAAAGCCCCATAAATCACACAAGAAACTGTTGTAAGCAGTCTCACAGTGGCTAGGGTATTATTATTCATAGCATTAAATATTATGACTTGAGGCCCTTCAAAACCTTTCCTCTTCCAGAAAAAGGCATTGTCACACATTGTGACCAACGCCTCAAATACAAATCCTTTGATATAATCTTCATAATAATCTAACAGGGTAGGCCTTGTGCCCATTTTACAGAAGAAGGAAATTGAGGTGTGGAAAGGTTAAACAAATCAGGAACCATCCCAGGCCAGTCTGATGCCAGAGCCTGTTCTTGATCAATGTGCTACATTCTTTTTGTTACAAGTGTCGAACTTTAACTCCTTCTGCATTTAAAAATCTTTGTATTCTATTGGCTACTTTTATTCTCACTTCTATTTAGCACTATGGGTAAGCTCCCATTCCTCATTTAGCTTTCTTGAATTAATAGGCTAGTGTGTTACTTTTGAACTTAGCTCTAACCTTATTGCTCTCAGGACACTCAGGAATCTTGGGTTAGAGTTACCTTCTACTTATGGGGGTTTTTTTGGTTTGTTTGTTTGTAGATTTAGTTGGATTGAAGACAGATATGAATCACTTTCCTGATCAATTACACCCGGGGAGTCAGCATGATAAAGTAGCAAGAGCAGGGATATTAGATTAAGATCAAACTGGGTTCAGATCCTAGATGTAGAATCATCACTTCAGGCAAATTTTAGAGTCTTTCTGAGCCTTCCTTTCCTAGAAGACAGGATTTCTATAAAGATTTAGTGAAGGAATATATAAAAAATATCTGAAAAATTTGTTTCATTTCTACCTAATTGGTTTTAAGCAATTGTATATTTTTCATCACTATTTAAACATTATTATTTCCTTTATTATTTAGCATTTAATACTCACTCTGGCTCTAGATGCATAATCTATAATCTGGTATATTTGAACCAGGGGCTTTGTTGGAGTTTCTGAGGATGTTAGAAGTTTAAGTGCCACTAGAACCACACCCAGTATGACAGAGAGATGTACTATTCACAGAACATTCACGTGTTTTCCCACATTCCTTTCCCCTTCTATTAGTCAAGTAATCTCATCTGACTCCTTCCAGTCAGTGAGTTGGGAGGGAAAGTAAAAACGTAAGAAGCATTTGTGAGATGGTGTGTGGTTCTTCAGCTCTCTCCTCTGATGTAGTAACCTGGATGTGGAATGTTGACACAAGATAGAAGTATCCTGAATCCCTGAGATGTCAGTTGGAAATTACCAGGCCCATAAAGGACTTAGCACAAACAATCACTAAAACTCTGTGAATTATGGTGAGATTCTGGGGCATGTTTGTTATTGCAGCATAGCCTAAGCTAACCTGACTAATATGCGCAGCCTTTGGAGGAGTCTGGTTTTTTGCGTGACAAGGATAGAGGAAACTAGAAAATATTAAGAGGAGTTGCAATAGATTACCTAAGTAATCTGAGTGGACAACCAATAGGAAAAAGTCATTATTGTAGGAGCTAACTCTGTGGTTCTGCATAGAGAGAAAATTCTTTTTTTTTTCCCCACACATTTTAAAAGCAAATGTTTTGTCACTCTGAATGTCTTCCTGTAGGATTGAGGATTGATTTGGACCATCCTATATCTGATATAAAACTCTTCAATAATAAAAGAACCCCAACTAATCGTGTCATTCCAGGTCAGGTCAATGCTCTGTCTAGTCCAGGATTCACACCTATTATACTGTCTAAAATAAATATTTTGAAGCAAGAGTGGAAACTCAAGAGTAGAACTGTCCACTACTAAAGATTGCTACAAGGACAAATGAATTTACAAACAAAAAAAAAGAATTCATGAGAGTTTCACAATTCAATTATTTCACTTACCATAATGGCAAAATCAGATCAGTGAACCCAGCAGCCCAACCAACATCACAGCAATTTTCCTATAATCATTTAGGTAACTCACATGGTACTATGTCCAGGAGGCCGGTTGCACAGTGGAATGCTTTAACTCCTCAAACTTTTCACTTACTTAGCTGCCAAAATGTTTGTACTTGATAGTGTGGAGACACAGATGAATTTTGATTTCATGTCCTGTATGATTTGATTTAGAATTTGTGGTTGATAAAAGCATGACATTTAAAATATATATGGGATTCTTATTAATTATGTTAATTTGATGAAGTTTTTGTTCTAATTGGAAAGGCCCCAAATGGCATTTCACATTATTCTTTAATTGCATTGCCTATGCCTAAAGGTTTAGTTGTGGTTTTGTTAGTGATGATATGATAAACGAACAGGATGATGGCAGAGTGGTGTACACAAGAAGGACAGCTGGGCTGGAAGTCAGGAGCCTTGTGGTTTGCTCCTGTCATTCTTACCTGCGTGACCTGGGGCTGGTCATGTAACTGTTCTGGGCTTTGTTTTCCTTACCAGTAGAGTGAGGATACTCATACCCTCCATCTTTAAACTTACAGGGTCAAAGTGAGGATCAGATCAGCTAAAGCATGTGAACATGGCTTGATGACATACAAATGTTCTATTTATATTTATTTAAATTTGTGGACAGATATATAAACAGATAATCATTTATTTAACATCAGTTCTCTTGATTCTTTGTCTTCCAACTTGGAACACTAAATTTGTTCCTCAGTCTTCTCTTATAGACTTTTCCTGACCTTTTACCCCATCCCCAAATGTTGGCCAGATGCTCCTTATCCATGCTCCAGAGATCCCTCTGCATAACTGCATTATAGCACTTACTGCATTATATTGGCAGGGCATCTCTGCTCGTCTCCTTCACTAGACAGTGAACTTCTTGAGACTATGGCAATACAGCTTTTATTTGTGTATCTCTCATTCCCTACATAATGCTTGGCACACTGTCGATGCTCCTGCATGTTTACCAGTCTGATCATAAAGCTTGGAGACACTATGATGACTACTATATTTTTAAATAAATATTCTCATTTAAAAATATGATTCCACTTGGCTGGTTGACAATTTACAATAAATATGACTTTGCAATTTTTAATTGGAAACCTTTTAATTTCTTAATTACCTTCATACAATTTATGTTCCATCTAGTAGAAAACGATGAGAGTAATTTTTTTTCCTGCTTCTACTATTACTAGGAATATTTTTTTTTTTGCAAAACACGAAAATTCTTTGCAACTTTTTCCTTTTTAAGTTCTACCAAGCAGTTTATGGAATGGCAACCTGCCAAATGGTGATCCATTTTCTCAAAAACATCGTTTGAGATCATGCCAGCCAGGCACACTGAGCTTATCTACTGCATCATAGTACAGTCACATAATTCGTGCAAAATTATGTTTGACATTAAATTATAAACCCTTAGCGTAATAATAAAAAAATAAATAACCCTAAAAGCAAATTAAAAATATGTTTTCACTGGAGCAGGTTATTAGCCCACTGGAAACTTGATCTGTGGTAGTCAGTCCATGGGCATGCATCCATTTCTGGAGGGGTTTGAAGTTTCTCTCTGTGCAGAGAAAAATCCCTAATTCATGAAAGGAAAATTAGCTAATAAAATAATTTTTTCCTCCTGAACTGCTCTGTTGATGAAAACATGTCCACTGCAATCATAGAAATGAGTGACTTTTCAAATAAAGTAGTTTGTGTTGCCATAAACAGAAGGATGGTAAGGCCATTGCTGTTCTTTGCCAAAGGAAAGAGGAGCCAGCTGTGTCCAGCTTTTTTTCCCCTCTCCTGCAATATTCACATAAATAGTCTCTTCTTGGGAATGAAGTAGCCCAAATGAGATCCCATCAAAGAGAATCCGGGGTCTCTCGGAGTTTGTGCATTCTGAAGCCTTGCTCATCAGTTTAAAAAAAAGAAAGCTTAAAGTGAAATCTTTGTGACTGTTTTTACGTCTCAATTGGTTTCCTTAGTTGCCTGACAGACCTGCAAATTATAGACTGAGATTTTGGTAGTGTCTAAATGGTCATCCTTAGATTCTAATATACAAATCCAGGGGTTTATTCACTGGTTAGAGCAATTCACTGCAGTCTGGGCTGTCCTTAAACTGAGATTAAATTATTACATAGGTCCCTCCCATGATAAACCACAATAAAAAAATATGCAATAACACTAAAGTTTATCTCCAACTTATTTGTGAGGTTTAATTTTAATTGGTTTTCCTGTAAGTATAATGTTTATCCTTGCTTATTTGTAGTTGAAAATTAGTATTGTTGTTTTTGTAGTTAAAGTATATTTTTGCATCTGTATAAATGTTTATGAAAGATAATTTGTATTCCTTTATAAAAACATCAAAAAGGGTATGTTTTCTTTAATGTAATGAGAAATAAAGCCCCCGAATCAGACAGACTGCATCTGTAGGGAAGATACAAGACTACATTTTACCCAAGATAACATTTCAAAACGATTGGCAGGTAACTGGCAAAATTGTAAAGTGTTCTGCTGCCAAATTCATTTTAGTATTGGGAATTAATTTTCCAATGTGTTTTTGGAAGTAAGAGGTGAATTAATTACTGCAGACACTATGATATCACTGCAAGTCTGAAGTTAGACAGTGATTCAGATGAACATGGAACCGGTAAAATAATTGGACTTAGCTCCTTTATCTTTCAAGGGCTCTTTTACATGACAACACAATATTCACACTGCTCCAAGGGACACCTTTGGCACTTCTACAATTCTAATTTCTTTCCATGCTTGCTGGTTCATTGTTGATTCTTGGACCTCAAGCAGGTTAGCGGGGGACGGAGCAGAGTTTGGTGTCTGTCCGCCTTCCTCAGGCTAGCCCCAGGCCGCTTGTTAGTTCAGGAAGCATCTGCAAGTTTTCCAGAGAGAGCAGTTGCTCTTCTTAGCAAGGAATACAAAGCTTTGCTGGGAATTTCAGTGGGATTCATGACTCTGGAATGATCTGTAGGTGAGCTCCCACTTGCTCACCAGAGCGCTGGGATTGGCCAGGCAGTCTCCTGGAGGAGCTGCACCGTTAGGCCTGTGATGCAGGACAGCATTAGACCAGGAGCAGGAGAGAGAGTCAGGTGGTGTAAATCTTCCCAGACAAGTGTGGAATGCCATCAAATAATACATGTTTGCCCTTGATATTAGAGATCCAAATACCATTTTAGCAGGGAAAGTAAGTCCCCGGCCTAGAGGAGGGAATGAAATGACAGTAGCTTGAAAGGCAGCATAATGTCCCTACTAGTAGTTACTTTTCCTCAGGTTTTTTCCTCTTTCCCTCAGTTTTCTTGTTACATTGTCTTCTTTTAAAATTTCACTTTTCAGAACAGAATTAGATTAGTAAGCATATTATAATATTTATTTGTTTATCTGATAATATTTGTTAAGAGATTCACATTCTGTCATTTTTTTCCTTTCCATAATAATGAGTGTAAAAGGAATTTCAGCTGGTAAGGCAGAAATCTTTTTTTTTTATTTTTTTTTTATTAAAGTAGTAGCTTAAATAGCACAGATGGTTTTTCTGGGGCAACAGCCTTCCTCAGCTCCAAGTCTACTCGGTCAAAGGCTCAGTGGTTATGACTTAGCGGCACTTATATTTGGCCTTTGAGTTCCAGATTGAACATCTCTCCTCTGGCTGAATTTTATTACCATGTAATAAAATAAAATCCAAGTACTTAAACTCTTTTTAATGAGGACTACCAAAATATTTTTAAAGTTATTCTGTGGCTCTCCCTTTCTCCTCTCCATATTTTAATGAATTCTGGAGGAAAAAAAAAAGAACATTTAGACCACGTCTATACAACATTAATATAATGATGGAGGCACAAAAAATTCAGATTGGCAGTCATGTCAAACATGAAAGGAAATAACCAAGGTTTTCTTTTCTTCCTTTTGCTTTTCTTTTCCCCTGTTGAATTGATCAGATAACTACGTGTTTGCCTCAGAATTAAGGCAATTATAGCTGCCTTCAAAAGAGAGAACAAGATCACTTATACACCATTTCTCTTAGTTATCCTTTTTTTTCCCTTCAACCGTCACCGTTTGTTTATTTTAACCTTGCATGTGGACCACAATGTTCCCTTAAAGAAAACAACAAACAAACCCCAAATTGCCAATTCCAGTATTTTTTTGAAGATTGCTTTTTGTAAACCAGGGAGTTGATATTTTTTCAATATGAAGTGAAATTTATGACTAGTGCACAAGGTTTGGATGCTTTCCTTGCTGCTACAGGAAGTAAACTGTTATATATACGGAGACACCTATACACTCATTTAAAGAATACTGTAAGCAGCAAGTTTGTTGTTTTTTTAATACCATGTTGACTACTTGACTATGTGGTGATTCTGTTGCAGGCTTCCTCTCCATTGTAAAAGTATCACAGTAAACTAGGAGAATATCATGGCTAAATCAGGTAAACCTACTTTATCTGAGTTACTGAATCGAAATGAAACATTTTTTAAATGACTCACTCTTGACTTTTTCATTGAGAGGCAGTATGGGCTCCTCTTCAGGCATTCTGCGTGCAGTTATTTGAAGTTGCACTAATTTTGTATCAGATAAAGAAAATTACACATATCTTCCCAAACCAGCACACACAGCAGAGCACACTGGCTTGTCTCTTGCTAGCATATGGTATTCATCATTAGCAGTAGCGGCAGCAGTCACCTCCTTAGCTGACTGGTGGAAAATAGAGCTCCAACTCAAATCTCTGTCTGCTCACCATAGCTTTTTCCAGTTAAATTGGTACCGCAATCTGTATGGTTTCATCACTCCATTGGCAGTTTAATATAAACATCTGTTTCCAGTCTTTTATATCCTATCTGAGATTTATTCAGTCCCTCTGAGTTATCTGTCCTTTTCTCCTTCCCCATTTATTTCCCTTGACTTCTAAATGATGTTATATTTTCCAATATTTCCTTGATCTTTTGCTCAGATGTGGGCATCATTAAATGCATTTAATTAGCCTTTTTCTTTTTATTCTGGAGCCTGAACTGTTTGTTTATAATCTGTCCCCTCCTGATCCATTATAAAGCTCTTTACCCTCACAGTGGAATTTTCCTAGGAAATAAAGTAACACGACTCCAGGTTGCAATGATGGAGGTTATTTCATTGTGATTGGCATCAAGATCAAACTAGGAAGGATTTTATCCAAATAAAGTGATTTTGCCTATTCTCCACCCATATTTTGCCTTTACCATTACAATGTGAGGATGTGAAGGCCCGAGTGCTCAGGATTCATATTATTTTGCTTTTTTTCTATAAAATTTATAATGTTCGAAAGTAAGGGCATTTCCTGCAAGGTAATAATCTGTGGTGGAAGCAGAGACCCTGAATTAAAGATGGTAGAATCTTTTAATTCAACCATTGGTTAAATGTCAGGAAATGTCCAGCCCAGAGGTCATTATTATTAAGTCAAATAGAAAGCTTTTATTTTCCTATCTCCTTTTTATTCGGGGAGCTGTTCATAAAGATTTATGCTGTGTAAGTCACTAACTACAGGGCAATGGTAGAATTCTGTAAACAATTGGCAAGCAGAACTTTGTTCTTATTGTCCCATTAAGCTTAATATGAGGTGTTAAATTTAATGAAATGTGGTGAGTGAAGTGTTATTTTCCTATTGGTTACTGTAACAGTCATTAACAAGCAGGACAGGACTAGTACTGAAAATAGAATACTGTATCCATGACAACACAGAGTTCAGCTTTTCCATTTTCAGCAAATGGGACAGCAATTACTTAATATTTTCTGGATTTATTAATTTCCTTGTAAGTGGGAGGAACAGGAAGACTCTCGAGCTGGGCAGTTAATAGTCCAAATTAGCTAACATTTTTAGCTACATCATTTATATAGTCATTTAGTCATTCACTCATTCCTATGAACATTTGTTGGCAGTCTACTATATGGTAGACACTAAGCATACAGAAGTGAGTGAAACACGGGTTCTGCCCACAAGTTGTTCATGGTTTAATTCGTGCGGTGGTTCTCCAATCAGGGTCTCTGCACAAATAGCATCGGCAAAACCGGGAACTTGTGAGCTGTGTAGCCTTTCTAGGCCCTTCCCAGACCTCCTGAATCACGAACACTGGGGTACAGCCCAGCGATCTGTGTTTTAACAAGCACTCCAGGTGCTTCTGGTGTTCCCTAAAGCTTGAGAACCACCAGCTGTTTGAAGAAATTAAAACCTTTTCAACTAATAGTATCTTGTTATATACCCAAAATGATTACAATATAAGGGGATACTGCCATGTAAGAGAGATATTATTCCATAGAACTTCATAGGTTCCATACATATTTATCCTTTTGGTTTATGGCCAGGAAGATTAAGCCATGGACTAATAACTTCACGTGATTGATTAAAAACCCTAACAACAAAACTTAATGCAAATCTTACAAATTCCACGGATCTTGCTACATCTCTTTAGCAACCCTATTGTTTCATGAATATTTGAAGACTATCTTTGAAGATAGAATTGTATATTATAAGATGATTGAAGGAAGGGTCGTTATCATATTTATAATAAAATCCTCAGTGTACCATAATGTTAGAAAAACAAATGTTTAATAAATGTCCAGCTCATTTGTGGATTTAAATCTTGAAAAAAAATCACTTAGCCTTTCCGTTTACTTCTTCTTTTGCAGAATGAGGGTTGACGTAAGGCTTGGGATGTAGGTTGCTCTCCCACATCTCTTCCAATCTGAATATTTTCTTATTTTATCTTTGGAAGACTGTGTTTAGTAATATAAGCTCTCCCCAGTAAGAATATATGTAAACACACATGTAGGTTCATACCACATATAGGTAACATATAATCAATTTTTCTGTTTATATTTATTTTTTCTCTCTATTGCTTATTAAGCCTTGATCCTTAGTACAATTATATCTTAGCTTTTCTGTACAACCATGGCCTTGAATCTTTGCCCACTTGGAGCTGTATGTCTGTTCTCTCAGGTCATCACTCCATGCCTGGAACTGCCTTTCCTCGAACATGCACAGGATCCCTTTTTCTCCTCGGAGTGCATCTTTTCTGTGAAGCATTCCAGTGACAATAACAACTACCACTTTGTGCTGTTAAACACGTATCTTTTACCTCCCTTCATCCTGTTGATCTTGAGTGTATTACTTAAGAGGAGCACTTTATTCCTTCCCTGCTTTTAATTATAACAGGTGACATGCTTTATAAGCTCACAAAGATAATATTTCACATAAGGACACTGTACATATCAGGCAGAACCACTGAAAGCAATGTGACACCAATATGAAGAGTGAGTAGCACTGCAGGTAGTGGAATAGATTAGCTCCATGGTTTTGTATGATGTTAAACTGTTCATGGTTCATGTGTGAGCCCTGTGGGTCCTATTACCTTTAACATCTGCTCTAGTTGAAAACTATAGCTGTACAACCATCAGCCAGTTCAAGATGGAGATGCTGGTGTTGGCAGTGTGCTGGAGGCTGAGTGGTGTGGTGTAAAAACATTATTCAGGCTGTCAGACCTGGGTTCAAATTCTATCACCACTCCTCACTTGCTGTGTGACACTAAACAAATTAAACGACCTCTCTGAATCTATTTCCTCAAATGCAAAGTTATGAAAATAATCTTCATGTATTAGGTTCTCTATGAAGGGAAAGTGAAGTAATATTTGGAAGAACCTGTCTCAGGGCCTAACACAAACCAGTTCAACATATGTCCATATCTGCAATCCAAACCCCAACCAACAAATAAAAAACTGCCTACCTATCTCTCCATGTGAATTTTACCCCAAGCCCTTATATTAACATGCTGAAAAATAAGCTCATCCCACCCGCTCCCCACAACCTGCTGCTCCTGTATTCTATCCCTGGATAAAGAATGTTGCTGCTCAGCCATTGTCCCAAATCAGAAACTCCCTCCTCTCTCAGCTCCACACATCCAACCAAGCACTAAAAGCAGATTGTTTTCACTTCTCATCTTCATCCCTACAGCTAATTCCTTAATTAGCACTCAAAATACCTTGCTTGGGTCACAGTATGCCTCCAGATCAGCCCTCAGTTTTCTGTCTAGGATGTTGCAATTCATACTTCTCACACTGCTGCCAGGAGGTCTTTTCAAACAAAAATCTTGATGGTGTTACTATCTTATTTCAACCCATTCAATGATTCCCTGTAACTTTTTGGATAAAATTCGATGTTTGGCGTGGCATGCAAAGCTCTCTCTAGTTTGAAAAACAGCTATCCTTTTCCATCCACCGTGAGCCCTCTCATCACCGCTATCCATGTCTCTACACTCACTCTGAGAGATTTTTGTCTCTATTCAGGTTCTACTAAAAGCAGAGCCTGAGAAAAGGACTTGGTCTCAGGGAGTTTATTTGGGTGGTTATATAAGGAAGCAGGAAGAAGAGAGGAGAACAGAGAAAGCGACTGCTTTTTTCAGGGTATCTTGGTGAGGTCCCTGTCACAGGCAACAGAGCTTCCTTCCTTGAAGCCTCTGAGAAACCTGTAATACTCCCAGAATTGTCAGAAGGACAGGCAGCTGAGTCTCAAGTTTCAGTTCCAGAGCTGCTCCGCCAGGACTTTTTCCCCTGATCACACGTATTATCCGGAAGTCTTCCTTCCAGGACGGTGCTGCACTGTTCCACAAGTCACAATAAATGGCACGTACTCTTTTATTTCTGCCTCTAGAATAAAAAGCACCTTGAGGATGGGGAACATCTTACTTTCTTTGCTTCTGTTTATAGTACAATGCCTAGATATTTCAGAGCCCGAATCAACATTTGTTGAATAAATGGAAGTATGAATGAACAGAAGAAAATGAACCCCCCAGGCTAACCTTCATAAAACATAATTTCTTATCATGTCATTTCTCCTAAAAACTCATCCCTAGCTGTACCTTGCTGACACATAATGGCTAAACTCTTTAACTTGGCTTTCCCAAATTGCTTTTCTAACCTGATTTCTCATTACCTCCAATGTATTAATTTTGTACTTCAGACATACTGCTTGCTCACTGTCCTTTACACAGCCTTCTAGAAGCCTTTCAGATCTCTATCCTCATGCCTCTGGGTACATTATTCTATCTTTTAAAAAATATATGTTCTAACCTTACACATATTTTGAGGCCAGTCTAGACACTGTTTTCCTAAAAAACCAAAACAAACCAAAAAAAAAAACAAAAAGAAATTTAAAAAACCCCAAAAAACACTTCTTGACAATTTGCCCATAGTGGTCATTTTCTCTCTTTTAAATTTTTGCATTTCGGTTGTTCAGTGAATACTAATAACAATGCCGTATGCGTGTCATCAGCATGTATGGTATCTCTTCAATTAGACTCTATGTTTCTTGAAGTCAGATTCCATTTCTTATACTTAGTTTGAAATGAGATTGTAATTCATGGTATCTAAACCAGTCCCTTGAATGGGCTCTTGTATATATATTGCAATGCAATTTCTTTACAGAATCACAGACTATTCAGACATTTACTTACATATCAGTCATTTCAAACACACCTGTGACTGCAGGTAGTCAAATTAGAACTGCACACTACAAAAAACAACAGCCTTGAACTGACTGATGGGGTGAAGTGGATAGAAAACTTCAGTAGTGTGAAAGAAAGTATCATTTAGAAGTGTTCAAAAAAAAAAGATACTACAAAGGAGGATCATCGAACAAAGCAGTTTGAGACTATATCCTAGAAAAATGAGACTTTGCTGAATGTAAAAATAACCTGCTTACCTTTGTAAAAAGTTTAAAACAGTACTGAAGTTTATTCTCTTAACACATTTATTTAATTTTATAATGTTTTATGAGGGAAAGTGAGATGTGGTTAAATGATCTTAAAATATAACCAGTTATCACTTATGACTTGCATTTTATAAATTATTAATATTTAAAAGATAAGACCTTTTAATTTTGAAATAACTTAAAACAATTAGAGACAGATTTTTTTCTTTTTTCTTTTTTTTGTGGAGAAGAACTGGGAGACTGGAAGTTAGAGACTGGTACAGATTTGTACTGTAATACATTTATATACTCAATATTTTATTACCACTGTGTATTACTTAATAAAAATTACTAAAATATTTTTTAAAATCTTCCTGAATTTTCATCTCTTCAAGAAATGGAAATATGAATATGGACATAATAATATTGGCCCTTTAACTTCTTACTCTGTGTGAATATCATTTAGTATTGGACCAATTACAAAATATGGAAATTATACATTTTAAATAGACATTGGTTAAGTCAATCAATAGATCTGAACTAAGAGACTATGTTGAATGATAGAAGAATCACTTGTTAATATTTAAGGAATTGAACAGACAGACCTTTGATTATATCTTATAAGCTTTAATTATAATATTATTCTGATATTCAGCACAATATGGTTTTTAGGTTAATTCTGTGGGGTTACTTGTTTTTCTTTTTTTAATATGATAAACCTAAGCTGGAGATTCACTCATCCTATGTGAGAAAAAGAAAAAAAAGAATTAAAAAAACCTCTCCCTCCCCCAGCTTGGCTACCTTCCCTCTAATTCTTCCAACACTAATACAATGTTGCTGACTATGTTATGTTGTTACTAGGTTGTGTCAAATCAAGAGAATAATTGGACATTAAGATTCATCTCTGAATACATTAATTAGATGATTTCTTTATTTCTGTCTTAAGTTACTAATAATTTCCTCTCCATAACTAGGGAAACTCTGTAAGAACTCATTATCCTTTCGGGATTCTATAGCTACTTTAAGATGATGTTTGGTGGATGTGTCCATTCTGGTAACAGTAGACTCTATATTAAGTTCCAAAAATTAAAATTTCAAAAAGAAAGGGTACTATTTATATTTAAAATGTGCTCCCTTCAGGGGGTTATTTCCTTTCATGGAATATGTTCCAGAACAATGGTACCTATGGAGAGACATGAGGACCCTATGAATACTAATATGCTCATCAGGATGATCATTGAGAAGTCACATTTTCTCTAAATGCTGACATTTTATAAATATCTTCTCTACATGTGGAAGACATGGGCCATAATTCTCAGCTCTGAGCTTTTGTGCCTTGCTGCACTGGGAACTCATTGTGAGCAGATTCTCGTTCTTATTCACCTTTGTGTTCATAGTGTCTTGCCTAGTAAAGGAAGCACACAATAAATATCTGTTATCAGCAAATTAATACAATAACTTAATCTTTTAGAGTCTTATGTGTATTAAACCAGAAATTATCTGAAGAATTTTCCTGTTGTAACATTCCATGAACTTTAAGCAGGCATCTTTCTGCAGATAGTGAAACTTTTCAAAAATGTATTCAATAAAAACTTTTCCAAGAATTTATTCTAGCATAATATTTCAACTCACTGCAATTTAATACTTCCTATAAATAAAATTTTACTTTAAAATGTTAAAAAAAAATCAGATGCTTTACATTCAATACATCAATGCATACAGGTGAAACTCATCAAATTGTGATCCCATAGAACAAGGATGAGGTGATGAGCTGAAGGGGTACCAACATGGAGTTCAGAACTAACAGCATGGGAGAGGAATTCCAAAGACAAACTCAGCCTTACTCATCATTTAGCCTAAGTGGGCCAGTCCTTATATGACTATTTTTTCCTGCCATCTTTGGCTCATATACATTGGTATCATCTTCTACCTGACACAATGAATGTTGTCCCAGAAGTCATCAGTATAAATTGAATTTTTGTAAATTAGATCACAGCATTCAATAAAGGATTATTGAACTTCAGCATGTACTGTGTTCCAGAGTGTATGGGTAGAGCCAGATCTTTACCTCACACATTATAATCCAGTGAGGGAAACACACAAGCACGCGGATGATAATAACATGAAACATAGCGTCACTGAAAGGAGGAAAAGATGCATTCCTCCCAAGACGAGCATAAAATGACCTGGGAAACCATGCCTTTTGAAATGACCTGGGACTCAACAATAAACACAAGCAGGTTATCAGTACTCTTCAAAGTTCTTTTATTTTCAAATAACATACTCTGTAGTTTACCTATAGTAAGTTTGGGTTCTCTACATGCACACTTTTTTTTTCTGAACAGTGGATTTTGTCAAAGAGTTAAAAATCAAAGGACTCTTAAATTTTTAGTAGAATGAGAACTTTTACTGCTTCCACTTACTGACTGTTGTACATATTGAATTGCTTGTGCTCCTGAAAGCTGCCAAGTATACTTTCAGTTTTTACGTAACCATTATAGGTAAAGATAGAATAATGGATTCCTTCCAGTGCCTCCTTTGAATTGACAAGCAGGGTCATTCTGTGTCAAGGAGATGTGGTTGCTGCTTTTCTATTAATAGTAAGTTGTAGGTGTTGTAGCAACTAGTTAAGCAAGAAGAAACAATTCTATTAATTTGATAATAATATTCCTCCACAATTTTATTTTACCTGTTTAGTTCAGATAATGAAAATCACATACCTAGAGTAAGTCAAAGCAAGTTTAAATTTGACTACTGGATGAATTCTTTTCACCAATATTTTTGACCACATTCTACATTCTAGGCACTATATAGAGTCCTAGAGATAGAGATAAGGACAAAAATAAATGCAGTTCCTGCTCTAAGAATGGGGTTTAAACTCTGTCAGGAAAGACATAGATAAATCAAATAGTCACACAGTAAATGTGGAAAATAATAACAGCACTAGAGTCATGAAATGCCATTGAATGGTTTTAGGTGGGTGGGTGTGTGCCTGGGTGAGTGTTGTCATGTGATCACATTTGCATTTCTAAGTACTCTGTCCGCATTATAATTGGTACTGCCAACAGTGGATGTAAGGAGACTGGTTAGTAAGTCCAGGAAAAACAGCAATGCTAGTTGCAATTAATGTAATGCCAGTGATGATGACAGAAGTAGACAGATGACCCAATTACTACTTCAGTGAAAGATTTAAAGGAATTTAAGCATTAATATTTATCAAGTGTCTATAACATGTCAAATGTTCTTTTAGGTGTTAGGGATACAAACAAGAACATGTAAAAAAAAAAAATCCCTTCCCTCAAGAAGCTCCCTGTCTACTCTGACATTTCCAAGTATGTAACTAGGCCTTCATGTAAGAGAAGAATAATGTAAAGTAGGTGATGTCAGATAATTCATATTCACCACCATTGAACTTTGCTGTATACTGTATAACTCTTGGGGGTTCTTTAAGAATCAACAGAAATAATGTGTTTTAAAACACTTCCAAAATGCAAATATAAAGATGAGGTGTTGTTGACTTTCCTCTTTAGAGCTCTCTAATAATATCTAGCTTAGGCTAGTACTTACACACGTTTTTGTTTCTTGAGTATACAGAAATTGGGCCTTATATGTTAATAAAACACTGTAGACTGGGTGCCTTAAACTGCAGACACCTTTTCCTCCCAGTTCTGGAGGCGGGGCAGTCCAGGATCAAGATACCAGCAGATTCTGTTCCTGGAGGGAGGGGAGGAGGCCCTTCCTGGCTGGCAGACTCTGCCCTTTCCTTGCTGAGTCTTCTTCACACGGCAGAGTGGGGGTTCTGGTCTCCCTTTCTTGTATATGAACGCTAACCCCATCGTGGGGCTCCACTGACATGACTTTGTCTACACCTAACTTTTTCCCAAAGGCCCTCATTTCCAGCTATCATTGTTGTGGGGGTTAGGATTTCAACATACAGATTTTAGGGAAACAAAAACATTTAGCCTACAACAGGAGGCCTCCAGAGTGTGCTAACTAATGACAAGATAATTTACACTGGAATTCGCTCCTGGTAACAAAGAAGGTGACAAATGCTTGCATTCATGAATTCCTTCTGGTGGTCCCTGCACTGCCTTCACCCCCCACCCCTCACAACTGGGATCAGACTGAAAATGACATATTACATTAGTTGATTGAGTCAACGAAATTAGGAGTAAATTGGAGTTGATGTAATTTTATGCATCTGAATTCAGGGTTTTTCAAGCCATTAAATCTTTCTTTCCTAATTTTTCATTATATACAATTTTAAACATAAACAAAAGTGGAGAGAATAGTAATGATAATAATTTCCTCATTTTCATTACCACCTTCAACAATTATCAACATTTTAACGATCTCATTCCATCTATTTGTCACTGAATGTTTTGATTTAGCTGGAGTATTTTTAAATCATTCCAGATAAAATACCATGATTTCACCCATGATTACTTTAGTATATATTTCATCTGATAAGGCTTTTTTTTTACATAACTTCTTTTACTTTGCTAATCAATCTAACAAAATTAAGAAATATTTCTTAACATCGCCTAACACTACATTCAAATTTCATTTATTTTCAAAATAAATTTTTTTTTTTATTGCTGTTGGTTTACTCAAATTAGGATTCAGCAAGGTTTACTTGCTGTACTTGGTTGTTACGTTTTAGGTCTTTCTTATTCTATAAAAGGCTTCTTCCTCCCTCTTTCCCTCCCTCCTTTCCTTGCTCCCCTCCTTCCTTTCTTTCCATGCAGTCCATTTGTTGGGAATACTGGACATCCCTTCAGCCAACAGTGAGCTCAATCCTCTATCTCCTATATTTCCTGTGACTAGGTAGTTTCATTAATGACTTATCCAAAGCTTTTCTGAAAGCAGAGCTTGCAAGAGAAACCCCAGTGTCAGTGCCAGTAGTTTATTTGGGAAGTGTCTCCACAAGACAGGACAGAGGGAGAAGAGACAGTGAGCCAGGAAAGAAGGACAAAACCATTTAAGGTTGTGTTATCAAGGTGTCTGCTCTGGACAGCATGGCTCTATTCAGTGGGGTCCTCTGCGAAACTTAGACAGCACATCTTAAAATTACTGCTGGTTTCCCTTGCCCCTTGTTTGAAGGTTTCCCTGGGAGCTGATGCTTGCACACAGTGAGTTGGAACTATTCCCCAGAGCTGCAGCTAAGATCAGAGGTGGGCAGAGGGAAGAGATGTGAGCACCAGAGGCACCTGCTACAACTAGTTTCAGATTGTTGTTTTATTTTTTTCTGGCTAGAACATTTCACACGTGTTTCTGTGAGGCAGGTAGTGACCAGATGCCTCCTTTTAAATAATTCTCAACCTGAACAGTCATGTCAACTTTTTAAAGTTCCCCGACAACTTTTCAATAATGATTTTACCTTCATCGATGATCATTGCCTGTATCCATCATTTCTTTCAGGGCTGCAAGGTGATGATTTTTCGAATCCCATCATTCTTTCTATATTTACTTGTTTGGATTTTTCTAAACGAAACCTTCTTTTTTTTTATTGACCATTTAGTTACCTGAAAGTAACTAAAGACGGGATAAATTCTTGATACTTTTCTTCGTCACTCCTTACAAATCAACTTACAAGGTGAAGAGTTTGTGCCCTGACAGTCTGCAAAGCGATGTATTGAATCTTATTTCTTCCTCTAAACGGTAAGGAAGCATTTCCATGCTATTAAAAAATGGTGGGCTGGGGACAGTTTTTTGGCTGTTTCACATTATTAACAGACTGTCAGGCTTTCATGCTTAGCAAAGGGAATAGAGGCATAATAGGATGGATGGATAACTCAGCAGAAGGCAGGAGACAAGGAAGGCAAACCACTCCTGATGGCAGCACAAGATGAATCCGTGAGGTGAGGCAAGCGGTGGTCTCTGTGTTGGCAAAAGTCACAAAGAGTTGCTTGCATAAATTAAGAAGTTTGAAACCCCAGGTTTCTGTTACTGAGGTGCATTTTGGGGCTCTTGATTCTCAAAATAGAAACCTGGATCTTTTCAGTCTTGTTTTACGAAAATGTTTTATAAAGGAATGCTGAAGACTGTGAGGAGTGCTGCCAAATTAAACTGCAAGCCAACTTATCTCTCAGCTAAGTAGGGTCACCAACTCACTCCAGTTTGCCTGGGATTCTCCCAGTTTCAGCACTCAAAGTTCCTCACCACAGAAACCCCTCAAGTCCTAGGCAAATCTGAATTGTTGGTCACTCTAGCTGAAAAGAATCTTGTTACTGAAAAGATACTTATAACCTATGTTCAGTTTTACAGTTG
Source organism: Vicugna pacos (assembly GCF_048564905.1). Lineage (NCBI taxonomy): Eukaryota > Metazoa > Chordata > Mammalia > Artiodactyla > Camelidae > Vicugna > Vicugna pacos. Next base: position 23,751,998 of record NC_132991.1, read on the forward strand.
AGGAATACAAATGCAATTTCCTTAGTTTGCTGGCCCATCCTGTTTTTTTCCCCTTTGGTTCTCCTTTGTGACCACCAGCATGTGTTTGTAAGGGACTAAGAAGGAAAGGCTATGTTCTACATTCAAGGAACAGAGAAAGTGAGGTCACCAGGCCACATGGGGATCAAAACATTGCTGTTAGCATCACTAACACCTGTTTTAAGTTAATCTGAAAATGAGGGTTGGGAATAATGATTTCCACATAATTGTTTTTGTATTTGTATTAGTTGCATCTTGCTGGGGAAAATAATCATCTGAAAAATTATTTTCTTTTAGACTTGGAACAGAGTTGACAGCTTTGCTAAAGATATACAACTCAGTTATCTCACTTTACATATCTGTAGAATCTATGGTCCTGCACATATCTTTGAACTGAATCTTGGTAAATGTTTCATTTTTATAATATTATTATAGAATATAATAATAAAATTATATAAGTGGCTCTAATTGGCTAGAGGTAATTTTTCTGGCATATGAGAAGTTTCCTTTCACCATCTGAATACCTATTTTTGGGCTCAGAATATCCTTCTGTGATCTCACTAGCCTACATCTTATCTACTTACCATTTTTATGTGTGTTTTTGTCCTATTCTGATGTGGTGTAACCAGACAGATGTATTTCTTCCATCCGTTGAAACTAGCCAAACACTGGGATTTTATTCCCTTCAGATCAAGCCTATTCACAGATGGGATAAAGAGAATGATTCAGCTGCTTCTCAGAATCCCTACCTTATTGGCAAGGATTTTCAGCTGTGGCTGTGACTAGGAAAATTTTAGCAAAAGCTGTGTGGGAAACGTGTAGGAAATTTTTAGTGCCCAATATGCAGATGACAGGAATACAAGGTGCACTCTAAAAAGGAAGATAATTAACAGTCGCATGGGTAACTTCAGTTCATATTTTACAGACAACTTTGGTGACAAATGGAGCCTGTGCAAAACACAAGCAGTATTTTTGAAGATAAGCCGACACGTCTATCGGTCATCTGTTCGAGAGAATGAAGAGGTGTGGTTGCTTTAGCCTGAGTCTTCACATTCATTTGTGTTCTCTTTCTCATGGTACAAATATAAATAATGGCTTTTAAAAAAGACTGGAGTTAAATTTCAAGTTTGGTCAAAGCAGATTTTAGATTCTTTGCTTGGGGATCCATGGGAAAACCAGAGCACCTCTCTGAATCTCATCTCTTGAGTAGGTGATGGAGATAACTGCTCAGTGGGGCTCGTGAGCTCTTTATCAGGATCAAATGAGATAGTGTAGAAAAAATGGATTTTAAAATAATAAACACCAACCAAATATTAGTTGTCATGGCAGAGCTGCTATTTCCTTGGATTCAAGGGGCACTTTCTATTTGTTGATGTATTTTTCATAAAAACCATGTCAAATTCAAAAAAAAATACTCAGTAGCACATTACATAAGGATTGGTACAAGGTAGACGAATATTCAATAAATCTGTTCTTTCTTAGTTTATTGGCACACATCTCCATGTTTATTTCTTTCTAGAAGGAAAATAATCCAGAACTATATTACGTTTTCCTTTATTTGGACTTCAGGCTCTGATTGGGGTTTTCAAATATTTTACCTATAGGTATTCATTCTCTTCCTTTGTACTGAACTGTTTTGGGAGAGGAAACAGACCTTGTGCATTACTGATAGTATAAATTTTACTGCATAAAGTATAATTGGGCTACTGTCTTTACTGTTTTAAACATTTCCCAGGGAAAAAATCTTCATCCTGGATTAAACTAGATGTCTAAATAGATTGATTCTCACCCTGAAGTCACTGAAATACCATTTTAATGCCACTTTCATAGTATAAATTTTGATGTGGTTTTTGAAAAGTGAAATGAATAAAATTTCAAAAGTAAAAACAAAGAAGAGAATATGACTATCACTTTACAACCAAAAATACAGATACACGCCCTCCATTTATTCTTTTCTAATTTAAATCATACAGTGGCTATTGGAAGATATCAACAATGTATTTTTGTCAGGCTTTCGTATGCACGGATGACAATTATCAGATATTTTGGATTGACCATTTAGGGCTTTTGGATGGATCTCTTTAAATTTGCTGTAAGTGCTTCCAGTCATGCTTGCTTTCTTTAGGTTTTACTGCATCAGAGGGAAACAGACCTCTTTCTCCTGTGACAAAGAGAGAACCCAGGAAGGGCCAGTGTTTTTCCCTCACAGGTGATGGAGTTTGTATAAAGAATGCAGTGGATAATAGCTGGCTTGTCTTCTGAACAGATGGTGATGGTCTTGTTGCTAGGATAAGGCCTCAAGAATTTAGTTTTTAATTCCACATTATTTGCCTCAGTGCCATGAATATCCCTAGGTTTCCTGAGGCAAAAATACACACACAAAAAAAAAAAAGAAAGAAAGAAAGAAAGAAAGAAAGAAAGAAAACCCACACAGGAAGAGTGACACAGAAAGAGAGAGAGATGGGGCGACAGAGCAAAGACGGGAGCCAGGTCGACAGAGGCTTTGGGGAGAATGCCTGCTCAACTGTCTGCAGTCACCTGGGTTTGAAAGGCAGGCAGGAAGGAAGATTGGTTTGGCAGAAGAACTGGGCCTTTGATGCCTTTGATACCACAGAGAAAAATACCCATTTCTTCCCATTAGAAGTCTGTTGACTTTCCTAATTAAGATAAACATGTTTCTGAAGGAGTTAGCTCTTACAGCATGACATTTATAAAAACAACTATATATACACACAGGAATGTTTGCCAAGAATTTGGGCTGATGGTGTTCTATGAAGCATTTTACAGAAATATTTTAAAATAGTTGCCGTATCTAAAAGTGAGTGACTTTCATTCCCTCCAGTCAATTAAGTATCTAATTTCAACTCTAGGAGATAATAACTGAAGTATTTTTTATAAATGAATGAACAGTTAGAAAACTGTTAAACACATAGCCCCGAAGCATGAAAAATATATTCATTTAACAGCTTTATTCTTTTATCGCTAATTTACTTCAGAGAATTTCCTCTAGTGTAATTTTCAGTAAAATGCTGTTATTTCGAAGTCTTCTTTATTGAATGTAAGAGTGATGTATGTGATTATAGGCCATAATCTGCAAGACCTGGGGATGCTGGACACTCAGCTGAGAGTGAGGGTGTATCTACGAGTTAGAACAGAATTACCTGCCAGGGCTGTCAGATCACATGCCTGAATTAGTCACTTCAGTCAAATTCTCCATTAAGTCTTATGTCCTCCCCACACCACTCACACACATCGTTGCTGACATTGACCACTTGCCTCAGAACTATCTGGATGCAACTTTAATAATTCAATAATTGGCTGTATGATTTTTATGAATGATATGACTGATGGTGTTGTAGGCAAGTCTTCCGCTTAACTTGAGGCTCACCGTAAAATGTAATGTGTTTGCAGAGTCTCTACCCGTTGGTTCAGGCTAAGAGCAGGCACCCGCTAGCGCTGAGAAATCTGCACCTCAGTCAAAATTGTTATTAGGCATATGTCACTGAGCGCTGTCGCCGAACCCTGTACTGTTGCGACTGAGAGTACGAGTCTCGTACAATGACTGTGTTTCTGAAGCTGTAGGTCACGCTCAGGCTCTCTGCAAGCTGGTTTGGAGGGAAATGATGCCGTAAGTGTCCTTGCCTCCACGTCTCCTCTGACCCCTGCATTTATGACACACCGCAGTTCTGTCTCCCCTGACAAACCATCCAGTGTTGCAGGGGCTCTTCTAAAATGTCCCAACATTTGTCTTTTTAAAACCCTTAGCTTCATCAGAATTACCTGTTTGGTATTAAACTCCCTCAGGGCCCTCGAGAAAACTATCTGTATGGTCTGATTGATTTCATTCAAGGTAAAGTGTTAATGACTTATTAATCTCTTAGATAATATCCTTGCTTTCTGGTAAAGATTTTTAATGATGCACAAAAATAACGACTAGTGATTAGAATTCTAAATGCGATAGGAGAAATGGTAATAAGAACATGGGGGAGTGGAACAGATATTTTTGGCAGAAATGCTTTTCAGTATTTCTCAACGCATGTCATATAGACGGCTGCCTTTTCTACTAAATGTCTGGCCAGCTCTGTTTTAGAGAATTTTTGCCATATTCAACTGTGTACGTGTCTGGGGATGTGGTAGACACCAGAATCTGGATTTTTATTTCTACTGGCTAAGGCATGCTGTAAAATATGCCCTCCAAAAAAGGAGACTTCATTTAAATAACCAATTGTTTTGGAAATGCCCAATCACTAAACTGTTCATTTGGTCAAATATACTTTAAAAAATTATTTCCAAAGTTATTTGCATGGAAACGCAGACATGTTTCATCTCAAATTAATATATCTCAAGCTTTGTACTACAAACATTGGACCTTCATAGAACACATGTCCTTACATATTTTGCATTCATCAGAGAAATGCATGATTGAGTTTCACATGATTGTGCAAGTAACAAGTGAATCTGATCTATCTCTCTGCATTTTCTTATTATTTCCAATTTTAATAGAGAAGCAAAAGCATTAAGATCTAATTTTATATGTAGAAAAAACACAAGTATTTTCAAATAAAATTCTGTATTTAAACATCCTTTAAATTTAAATAGCTTTTGTCTTAGGACATTTTACTCTGAAAGTATTTCACCTCACATTTATTTCCAATATTTCATGGGTGTATGTGTATATTCTGTACAGTCTTTATATTTGGACAGCTAGATTTTTAAAAAAGACCATCATGTTTTATCATTACCACATCCCCAGAAAGCTGACTTTAACGACTGTGAAGTCCTATTGAGTGTGGCCTCAAATCTCCCCCTCCCCTTTTAAATACACAGAGTTCATGCTGGCAGCAGACTTTAAAAAGCTGACTTTTTAAAGTCAACTTTAACACTTTCCCACTCAACACTTTCATGATTTGAATGACCACTAAGGCACTTTTGGAACCAAAAAAGGAAAAGTGAAAGGTCATGGCTGTTGCTACAGAAATCTTGTTGGGTTTTGTGGGACAGTTACTTCTGATTAAGACGTTTCCATCGGCCAAGCTTATGGATGAGCACTGATGAGTGAAGGATCTGCAAAGAGATCTGCTGAGAAGAGGGAAAAATTCAGGATGGAGAAAATAATCATGGGTGCCTTTTTTAAAAAACACTTTTCTCTATTAATGAGATGTACATATATATATATATTATGACAGCCACAAAAACTATATAATACAAAGAGAAATACCATTGTTCTTATTGGGCTCCTGTCAGAGCCCATCAGGGGGTCCAGGCATTTACAAGGAAATTCCGTAATTGTACTATCTTGCTTGGTGGGTAAGTCATTCAGAAGGGAACAAACTGTGAAAACTGAGCCTGCTATTTTTTGGTAAGCACGTTATCAATCTGTTTAAGTAAACTTCAGTATTACCCAGAAGATTGTTCTCTGCTTATTATATTGCTAACGCTGTGTTCAAATTATGTGAATGTTCTGTCCTAAATGAACACCACTGCATGTAGATGTCACAGGGATCTCTAAACAGAGGGTGGTTTCATTATGCACCATAGATATGGATATTTTACATACAGCCAAATGAGTTAAAGACAAAAGCTTTTTTTTTTTTAGCAGTTTAATGAAAGGAGAATAAATGTATGTAAAACATGAAAACTATAGAGAAAAAATGAGGATATTGCTTGGTATTGTATGGTTTTATAGCTGACTGTAACAATCACCCTTGTGCATTATTTCTGGGCAATCCTTAAAGAGCTTAGCACTGTAGCTACCGTAGACTAAAAGAAATAACCGACCAATATGATGGATAGTAATGGATTAGATCTAATTACAGCCTAACCCTGTTTCAAGGGCCAAAAATAAATAAATAAATAAAAATAAAGGAGAAGGTTTAGGAAAGATGTTTGGGGGAAATTTGGAATTTGAATAAAAGCAGGAGGTCCACTGAGAAAGTTACCATTTTATCCCAAATCAAAATTCTTATGATTCATGGACTACTTGGGGGGAAAGGATGACAACGATAAGATAAAGGGACATGTTGCTGTTATAGTCTGCACTTTATTGACTTCATAATTATATATTAGACAATAGAATTTGAGGACATAGTGCACCAAACACAACTTTTGAGATTATGACTCAGTAAACTGATTCTGTGAGTATTTGAAGCTACTTCATGAAGTTGTGAAAAGGAAGGAATAGGTCTTCCTAGAGTGGTTAACCAAACTGGCGACTGGGTACATGGAGAATCTGGCTCAATACAACAAAGATAACACGCCCGTTTTGATGTGTTATCTGAACTATATGTTCCCTACTATTTTCAGTGCCACTCTGGAAGGTGCAGAGACTGACTTTTCACTATCTTGTACTGCTTTCCTTTTTCTAGAGAAAAAGGACATAACCATGTATTACTAAATATATGTTACTATATTCCTGCATGTAAAAATGTGAAATTACTCCTGATGCTTTAAGAGGATGGATTCTTTTTATTTCACTGCCTGCAGATTATTCTTTGTGACTTCTTTTTTCTATTCTATTTCTGTTCTGTCTGCTCATTGCTCTGAGTTCAACACTATAGAGGTAAGGATGAGAAAAGAGGCAAAATAGAGAAGAAATAATACACACATATGTACTCTCTAGAAGAATACACTTCAGATCCTAAAAAGTTTTATCCACGATGATGCAAGAGCTAGTTTGCTCAAACAAGATCCAACCTCATTCAAGCATCTCTCCCTACATACAATTATTGAATTGTGTCAGTTTTGACTGTATATTATTTAGAGTTTGCATGTTTTGCTAGCTTGCTTGCTTGCTTGACTGATTTATATACTTCAGCTAACCAGTATGGTTTTGGTGATAGCTCTAAACCACTCCTCATAAGAAAACTAGAGAAACCCTTAGCCAGTAATTGTCTCTGTGGTTCACATCCAAGCCCTATTCCATCCGTTCAAAATACATTACCATCCATGGGTAAGCTGCCCCTCAACACCATAGGATCAAAAAAATCTGGTCAGCAGATCAGGAAATACTTCTGACTGGCTGCTTTGACCCATAGTACATTTCCCCCCAGGTCCCCACTACCCAATGTTAGTCAGCATGGCTATCATCTTCCTAGATTTCCCTAGGAAGAAGCCAGGCTACAGAGCTTTTCATCAGATTCTAGGGTGTCTTGTATACACAGACAATCTCCATTTTTTTTCTCTCCATTAGGCTTTAAGTTTCTTGCAGTCAGGGACCTTATCTGAATTTTACTACTGAATTAGCAGTATCTAACACAGCACCTGGTCGGCAGTACTTACTTAATAGCTATCTTCTGGATGAATGAATACACACTTTGCTCACTGGCTGCTGTTTACTATTGGAAGGTTCCAAGTATGCCCTGTTACTTCTCCTAAACTTAATTATGTGCTGCCCCTTTTGCCATGTGTGTTAGACGGCTACGGCTGCCGCCACAAAATACTGCAGACTGGGGGGGCTCAAACACCAGAAATGTGCTTTCCCTCAGTCCTGAAGGCTGGAAGTCTGAGATCAAGACGATGGCAGCGTTGGTTTCACCTGGGTCTCTCTCCTTGGTTTGCTGGCCACCTTCTTGCTGTGTGTTCATGTGGCTGTGCCTAGGTCTGCATGTTGTCGCTGCTCTGTTCTCTTCTAAAGGCACCAGCCATGGACTACGACCTCCCATATGGCCTCATTTTTACCTTAATTACCTCTATACAGACCCTATCTCCAGATGCAGTCACATTCTAAGTTTTTAGAGGTTAGGGCTTCAACATACGAATGGGGGGGGCACAATTCAGCCCATAACACCGTGGGATGGAGTAGGGAACAGAGAGTGTGAAGCAATTTATGCCCCCAGAGCATTGCTGGAAACAATAGAGCTATCAGCCAGCAATTAGTGAAACTTAACAGGGCAGTCAGGGAAAAAGATAGTCAAAGAGAGCTCTGCCAAAACCACTGTGTTCCTGGGCATCTTGGGGGCATACTGAAGCTTGGAGCCACAACAGAAAGTTCACTCTTTGGGGTGTGGGGACAGATGGAATTCACTAAAATAATCCAACCAGTCACTAATCACCTAAGTAAATACATAAAAATAACAAGACCTGGAGGAGGAGGGCCAAGTGCTTACATTTGTTATAATATATGATCTAAAATGTCTAGTTTCCAACAAAAAATTGTGAGGCATGCAGGCAATCAAGAAAGTATAACCTGTATGCAAGAAACAAACAGGCAACAGAAACTATTGTGAAAAAAAAGATGTTGGATTTAACCATCAAAGATTTAAAAATATCCATTATAAATATGTTCAAAGAAACCATGATTAAAAATTAAAAGATGGTTTGATGACGATGCATCAAATACATACCACCAAAAAGAGATAGAAATTATATAAAAAAAGAACCAAATGGGAATTCTGGCATCAAAAAATTTAATAACTAAATTTTTAAAAATTACTAGAAAAGCTCCATGGTAGATTGAAACAGGCAGAAGCTAGAACTCACAAACTTTGTATTAATAGAGGTTATACAATTCAAAGAACAGAGAAAAAGGATGAAGGAAAATCAACAGTGCCTCAGAGAAATGTAGAACAGCATTAGCACACCAACATATACCAAGTGGGACTGTCAAAAGGAGAGGGGAGAGAGAGAGTGCAGAATAAATGTTTGAAGAAATACTGGCTGAAAATTTCCAAAAATTATTTACAAACATTAACTTACACATCCAGGAAACTCTATGAATCCAAAAGTGAGAAACATAAAGAAATCTATAAATAGACACATCACAGTAAAAATTCTGAAAACTGAAAGAGAGAAACGACTTACCATTTACAAGGAAACCTCAGCAAGATTTACACCTGACTTCTCATCTGGAACAATGGAGGCCAGAAAGTAGTGGGATAACATATTCTATCCTTCCTTAAAATCAAGTGCTCGAAGGAAAAAAAGTTGAGCCTGGACTCCTATATCTAGCAAATCTATCTTTCAAAAATAAAGGTAAAATAAATACATTCCCAGATCACAAAAACTGAGAGTATATAGCAGACCTGACTCGCAGGAAATAGGAAATAGATTTCTTCAGACTTAAAGCAGGTTATCCCAGACAGACGTTTAAATCTGAGCAAAATAAATCTAAAGTCAAATCTAAACAAACAAAACCAAAAAAGAGCACTGGTAAAGGTAATTGTGTAATCTTAATGGATAGTCCAAATTCATGTTTATTCTCATTTATTCTCTTAACTGACTTAAAAATCAATTGTATAAAGCCATATGCATTAATGTGTTGTTGGGTCTGCAACATAAAGAAATGTAGTATATTTGTCAATAACAGTACAAGAAGGTGGGTGGGAGCAAAGCCGTACTGGGCTAAAGAAATGATTCCAGATGGTAGCTTAAATTCGCAGAAACTAGAAATGATAAAAATGAAGGTTAACACAGCAAAAAGCTCTTAATTATGTACTTGCTTGCCTTTCTCTGTTTATCTTTTTTAAAATATATGAAATTATAAAATAAAATATACTGTTGGGTTTGTAACATTTACAGATGTAATATATGTATAAAATAATACCCTAAAAAGGTGGAAAAGATAATATAGCTATAGAGAAGTAACATTTCCGTATCTCATGGGAATTAAGTTAGTATAAGTCTGTAGCTGTTTCTGATAAGTTAAGAGATATACAGAAAGTCCTAGAGTAACCATTAAGGAAATAACAAAAAAATAAAAAGAAAAAAAAATAAAGAATTTAAATGACACCAAAAGCATGAGCAACAATAAAACAAATAGATAAATTAGACTTCATCAAAATTAACTTTCAAGAAAGTGAAGACAAACTACAGAATAGGAAAAAATATTTGCAAATCATATATATGATAAGGAATTGGTATCTAGAATGTAGAAAAGACTCTTACAACTCAGTAATAAAAAGACCCAATTGAAAAATTGTCAAAGGAGCTGAATGGACATTTCTCCAAAGAAAACATGCAAATGGCCAACAAACATATGAAAAATGTTTGATATCATTAGTCATCAGGGACACACAAATCAAAATCACAGTAAGATACCACTTCACACTCACTTGGATGACTATCATCAAAAAGACAGATAATAATAGTTATTGGAGAGGATGTGCAGAAATTGGAATCCTTATACACTGCTGGTAGAAATGCAAATTGGTACAGCTACTTTGGAAAACAGTCTGTAAGTTCCTCAAATAGTTAAATAAAAAGTTGCCATATGACCCAGTAATTCCACTCCATGAGAGATGAAAAGATGTGTCCACAGAAAAAGCTGTACATGAATATTTATAGTAGCATTATTTATAATAGCCAAAAGGTGGAAACATCTCGAATATTCAACAATGGATGGATGAATAAACATGTGATACACCTATGCAATGGACTATTATTCACCCATATAAAAGAATGAATGAAGTACTGATGTCTACTTCAAAATAGCCTTGAAAATATTATATTAAGTGAAAGAAACCAATCACAAGAGACCACATATTATATAATTCCATTTTTATGAATGTGCAAAATAGGCAAAACTATAAAAACAGAAAGTAATAGTTTGTGTAGAGCTGGAGGGATGGGGTAGTTGGTATATGGTAGCTAAAGGGATGAGATTTCTTTGTGAGGTGATGGAAATGTTCTAAAATTGACTGTGATGAGGTTGCATATATCTGTAAATATATTAAAAACCACTGAATTACATACTTTAAATGGGTGGCTAGAATGGTATGTGAATTATATCTCAAAAGAGTTAAGTGGGTTACCTTCCCACTCAAACCTGTTGTTGGCTGACCCAAAATTGTTGCCATTAGACTGAGAGAAAAACATGAGAAATAGCAGGCAATATGAGTTAATAAACAAATGAATAAAAATTAAAAATAAACAAAACCAAAAAAGATGCCCAGGTCTTAAATCTGAAGAACTTAGGAGATTATTATTGACTCATGGAACTGACTGGAAACAACTTGATCAGAAGCCGACTTAAGATTTTTAGGGAACTGTATTGCTAATGAAACAATAATTCCAGCCTTGCAAAACTCTGATTGTAAAACAACCCACAGTTTCCCAAACTTAGGTGAGCTGGAGGTGGGCAGCGATGGTTTTGACCTCTGAAAGTGAGTGCGTTTTTCAGTGCTCACTTCGGATAGACCCATGTAGGATAATGCACAAGGGAAAACACCTCAGAGGGTGAAGCCAGAGTCATGGGGAACAATGGACACAGTAGCTTCTCCTAGAGAGTTAAATCAGGGTCTTGAAACTTGCTGATCTCTCATGAACTGTGACTTCACCAAGCCTGCCCAGCAGGGCTGCATCGCTGCTATGGATCTGTCAGTATTACGTGTCTACCGTTTTCCTCTCTGCACAATTGGAGTCTTTACTGGAGTTACTTCACTTCTGCTCTACCATTAATGTGGTGGTATATTTCAGGGGGAGGAAGGATGTGTCTTCTTAGTTCATAGCTCGTAGAACCTCAAGAAGCCACTTCAAGTCTGACTAAAGAGAAATACAATAATGGCAGTGACTCCTGGACTTTGAAGTGGGTTGTCTCTTTCCAAGTTATTGCTGAACATGTTCTATGTGTAAGAAGAAGGGTGAATATGACTATGGTGACCAGAAGGGCAGACAGTGCCAGAAAATGCTAGCTGCTCAAAAAAAAAAAAAATCAGTAGCTTTCTCTTTTTTGTGATCACACAGTTACATGTTCCAGCCTCTTATGTTTAACTGTGCTTACATGATAAGGTGTAACCAACAGAATGTGGGTAGAAGAGAATGTGCATCCTACACAGGCCCAGCCCATTAAAAATCACTGCAAACCCTTTTCCATTCTTTTCTCCTTTAACTGCTGTCTAGAAGGGAGGCAGTCCTCATGGTGACCTTAGAAGCTGTGTGTTGGACATGGCCAAGCCGCGATCACCCTAGGCTGTCAAGTGACTGAATAGAGGAGGCCCCATCAATGTTTTTCCACCCAGCACCATTATTTCAATAACAAAATTATTTTCTTGAATTTGCACCATTACACAATTTTCAGGTTTTTTTTTTGAAGCAATTAGCCTCCTCTGACTAATATAAATCTCATCATCAAATGCCTTCCCTGTACCTGCTGAGTTTAATAAATGGTGCTCACTGGATATTCCTTTTTTATTTTTTTAAACTGAGTCACAAATGCGCTAAGTTGTGGTTTCAATGGCTACTTAGACGACTTACATTCTATTCAAGGTGGGTTTTCCCCTCGTGAAGTTTTACGTCTTTCTCTCCTTGTGTTTGATATTATTGGTAGATTTATCCCCTTAACTTTTAGGTGTATATGTGGTGTATCTGTAACATGGTTTTAAATAAATGGGGAACATGAGGCATCTGCTCTCTAAGAAGTTAAATCAGAGGGAGTATCAACTGGATAAACATATATCATATTCTACATGTCTTCCCTACTCCATGCACTTTAAAAGTTAAGATTTAAGAAAAAAATAAACCTACATTAGTGGGTGACTTCATTCCTTGTGTGTGAAAGGAATAAAATGTATTTGAATCTGTAGTAGTCATTCCATATTTTTCAGAGCTTCATATAGCTAATTTGGATCACCAGCCAGTAAAAGTTGATTGTTAACTGCAAAACCAGTGACACGAAGACCCGACAGTTTGGATTGACCACGATCGTGTAGCCTACGCACAGCTTTATTTGACAATACACCCTGTAGCATCTTGGTAGTGATGTTTCTTTCATTCTTTTCACCTTGCATGTTGAAAAAAAATTTCTAGAAAGTAGCATATTAAAAAAAAAAGAGTGTTACTCATTTAAATAATTTATTTTTCAATCAGGGGCATCAGTTTGATGATTAATACACTGCATTCATTTTCTCCTTTTAAGAAACCTGAAACAAACAGGCTTGCACTGTGTGTCTATAATTCATTTAGGTGTTGAAGTCTGAGCCTACATGGGTAAGAGAAAATTTCAAACCAGCCGTAATTAATATGTCACTTTAGGAGGAGCAGTGGGATGAGGGGGTGGAAGTAAATGGGTCTACCTGATGTTTTTGCAGTGTATGTGTGGAAAGGAGAAATTAAAGTTAATGCACAAAGAAAGGACCAGCTTTGCAAGCTTATTCCTTTGAGTTCAAGCCAAAGTAAATAGGTATATCTGTGGATATCTCCTTCTGGAGGTGTGGAAAGTGTGGGTTAAGTGCGATGGACTGCAGCCCACTTCATGAGAGGAAGTTTGAAGAATGCATTGATCTGGAGGGCCAGCCTTGTTTTTCCTCAGCTCCACCACCATTTACTTGGTGAAACGTGAAAAGCTATTTAGCATTTTCAGCTCTCAATTTCTCCCTTGAATGAGGAGAACCAACAACTAACTGTACCTTTCTACCTTGCCTATTAATACGAAGTGATACATTGAAGGCAGAAATGCAATCAAACCTGTGTCATGTTCTATGCTTTTATCTGTGTTTCATGATAGTTTGACGCTATTATCACTGTCTTAGGAATTCAGCGTTTCAATATGAGTAAAAAGGCTCTCTGGGAGTCCCTGCAGACTGATTGATCTTCAAGTATTTCCGGTGAAATTTGGTGAATTTAGTTCTTTTCCATATACAGAGGATCAGGAAGGGCTTCCATTCTGTCACTGTGATAAAACTTGTCTGGGCAACTCCAAAGAGAAAGCACCGCTTTTTGGACTTCTGGTTAATTTCAGGACCATCACTGAAGGATTGTGAAGGCAGAGTCTTCTTTCTTTCCCAGGCTTGGCTCAGCAGGATTGCCTCATGCATCGCTTTCCTATCCAAAGCTATTACTGAATCATTGGCCCAGGAAATTGATCCAAAAGGGGAAAAATATGTGTGAGCCCTTTGAGGAATACTGTTTGTGTACCGTCTGACAAGTGGTACATCCTCTAATGAATCCTATAGTCTAATTGCCATGACTTTTCATATAATATTAGAGCTTTGAGGTGAAAAAGATTGGAGCTAACAACCAGGCGGCTTACTGTTCTTAGTGATCACATCCTCATGGGGGGTTGTGCCCAGCTGAGGTGCCCTTTAAAGAGGGACATGGAGGAAAAGTGGGCCCAAGGGAAAGAACATGTAGTGAAAGAACTTGACAACATATTCTTCCAAGGACTGTTGCAACATTTCTTTGTATATCCTTATATACAATTCTTCACGTTGGAAGTCATAAGTAATAATAATAAAAATAAATGGCTACTATTTATTTTTTGATCACCTGCTATATTCCAGGACAGTACTAAATGTTTTCAATGCATTATTTTATTTGATACTTACAGTAACCTTATCTGGTAAATACTGTGATCATTTGAATTTTTATAGATGAGAAAATTAAGCTTAAAAATATTAAATATCAAAGACAACCACTTAGTGAATGATGAAGCCCAGAATGGAATTCCAGTCCCTCTGACTCCTGAGTCTGCACTTGTAATTTTACTCAAGTAATTCAAGTAACTCAACTAATTAAACTCAATCATTATAGTTTGCATTTATTCATAAGATTGTTGTTAATAAGTATGCTACAATTTTTGTTTGTGAAGAAAGTCCATTCAATCCTTCCTTGAAGAAAGATAACATTCACAAAGTAAATGCTCGGGATGAACATAAAGGAGACTCTCTGGGGGAATATCAATTCACTTTTCTTTCTTACTATAACATGTCAGGAATTTGTGTATACATTGAGATTTCTTTACCCTACACTCCAAGTTCTTCTCTGTAGCGAAGTCTATTTTATGACAGTAGATTGTTAATTATCTTGTAAGTTACTTGTTCAACATTAAGAAGTCATTGAAATTTTGAGAAAGAAATTAAATGAACACAGGATTTTGTTGTTGTCATTGGTGTTGTGAAGGTTTACAATTTCACCTTGTCAAAAATTAGAACAAGTAGCTAGAGAGTTTAGACAAAAAATAAATAAATAAATTATCCAGGCAAAATTCATAGTAATAGCTTTAAGTGTCTAATGAATTTAATGCCATTCAACTTGCATTCAGATCAACAGGTTTAATTTTATAGGAGTTTGTAATTTGTGATATAGGAGTTGTAATTTCTGTGAGTTCCTTGAAAAAAACCTTTCTATATTCTGCTTTATTCCTCTCTCCTTTCATAAATTTTGGTGTTACAGAACTGTTAGTCATAAAAATGCATTTCTAGTTCAATGTAATTTTCCTTCTTTTTCTTTTATTTTCTTAAAAAATGCCATTTTAAAAGTAATAAAGCCCTTCCTTCCATAAATCTTCAATCGTTTTATCCTAAGGGAAGATTAATTTGTAAATATGCTAATGGATTTGTGTAATATTAAACTTTCCCAAGAAAAATTACATTACTTCATATGAATGAACACATCTATCTTATTCAATTTGTTAACTAATGGCTGAAAAACCCAAAACTGTTTCCTACTATGTGTCTTGTAACGAAAATGACTGCAGGCACAGCCACAGACTTGGCATTTCACAGCAAATTTATTGGATGAAAATTTTTTAAGCCCCTTTATTGAGTTTTCCTCATTTAGCTATATTTGAACTCTAGCTAATAAAATGCAATTCCTACAGAAAGGTGAAAAAGTAAACACACCGTGCAAAAATAGAAGCAATTTCAAAGCAGAAAGTAGACTGGGAAGAACAAATGTTTAGTTTAAAAGTGATATCAGTAGTAGGGATGGTTTGATGGAGACACTCCCACAGCTAACTTTCATTAAAACAGCAGGTGCCTTCCTAGGTTGGGCAATGAGCTAGGGACTCGGTGCTTCAGTTCTGCAGCTATCACAAACCAACTCTGATATTAGGCGTGAGAAACTTAACTCCTCCTGATCTCGGTTGCTTCTTTATTACCTATTTTCACCAGCTAGGTAATTCATTGCATAACTGCTTCCTGGAGTCAGGCTAAAACATCTTAGCATTCTGTCGGTATCCTGGGATGACATTAAGAGTGATTGTTGGCTGCTGTTCCTGAGCAGTGCCCTGAGTTCTCAGGTGAACTTGGTGCTACTTGGACATCTCCCTTTGAGGGACTCAGTGAGAACTCGTTGGACTCAGAGAAAATAAGCAGGGGGAGAAGGGTTTCCAAGGTGAGCGGTATCACCAACAGTCCTACAAATAGACCTAGCAATATACTTCTTGGAATTCTGATCATTCATCCCAATAACTAGATACTCTTGTTTTCATAAAGGCTCTCTGTTAGCAACTTGGAAAAAGCCCTAATTCCAGGGAAGACGACAGGGAAGGGCAACTGTGGAGGTCATCTTACTTTCTAGTGTTTCCCAGAAGGTGTATTGGGGGGACTGGGGTGAAGCGAAGGGGACCTGGTTCTCAGCCCCCACGGAGGTAAGAAAATAACTATAGAAAATAGTTTATAAGAATGCAGTGCTTCCATGCATTTATTCTTAAAATCTAGGCCTTTACTTTCTGTATTTTTGTTGACCTTTATTGTGCAATGTAGGGGAAGTAATTTGAGTTCTTTTTGCATGTGTTTTGTTAAGTAGGACCAAATGACTACCTCAAAGTATGCTGGTGATGTGGATTGAATTTGCCAGGTTGATTAGACGGCTTGTAGTAGACTATTCAGCTTCAACTGGTTTAAGCTGAGTGGTGGATGGGAAGGAAGAATTTGTTAGTTTGGATGACTGAAAAATCCGGGAATATAACTAGAATCAGGCATTGCTATATCCCGGTGTGCATATTATGCCACTAGTAATTGGTCTATTTCTAGCTCTGAAAAAGAAAGTTCTGCTTTCCTTTTTGGGACTTTATTGTTAGCCAATTTCTACCTGTGGCTGCCAGCTTGTCCAGTCATGCCCTGAGTTTCTCTTTCATCACAGTCCTGGCAAATACTAGGGCTCCCTGCTGTTGTCTGTCTTGGGTCACGTGCCCACCCTTGGGGCCAGATGTGAAGCCCCACCCAACCCACAGAGTGAGCGTGGGAGAACGGTGATTCTTTAGGGGGAATTTGGAGGACACTTCTAGAAGCAAGAGATACGTGTGATATACAGGCACCATTACAAAAAGAAGAGGCAAGAAACCATAAATAGCTAGAAAAGTAACCCATGTGGCAAAACCACAACAGGGGTCATTTTGCTACCTCGTAAAAGGTGCTCTGGACATTCCGTGTTAGAGCCTTGCCATTCAAAGTGATGTGGTTGATTGAAATATTGTCCATGTGGTTGCAGATGTAGCTGGAAAAAGAAGAGTATCCTTGGCTTGCGAGCAGTTTTGTAATGTTATCTGTAAGTTTTATTTCTTTCAACTAGAATGCAGTTTCTCCAAAAGCAGGCAACGTGTTATACAGTCTTTAATTGTACTTCTCTAAGAACATAGCGCAGTGCTGGACACAAAGCAAACACTCAGTATACACTTTTGATGGATTCATCTCAGCTGTTGGCAATGCTTATCACACTGAAGGATTTCCCAGGGATTTTTCTCAAAAGCCCATCCTCTCTCAGAGCTCCATTTGTTTCCCATCTTTCCATATCACTTGAAGAGTCTGAATATGTCTTTTTAATGTGCCTACAGGTTTCTGTGCTTTCTATCACACCACCAACGCTCTGTCTGGCAGAAGCTGGGACACGGCTGCTGTCTTTCTTCCATGCTGAAGGGCTGTGCTGTGCAAAGTATTGCTTCGTGCTGCTTTCCTGATCCACTTTGCATAACTGCCTGGAAGAAAGTACTTTTATGGATAATTCAAAAGAGGGAAATATATTGAACATTATTTTGCTATCGCATATTTTATGGGTTAAATCCACTTAAAATACTATATTACAGTGATATTCTACATAGGGTAAGAGCTTCTCAACTCTTAACCAATGGCCAACTAATTTCAGAGTATATTTGATACGTTGTAATTTAGAAAACAACCAAATAATTAGGATAGTTTCTTAAAAACATAGGATTTAAGTGTTCTGTAAGAGTTCTTGATTTGGTTTGTGGAAAGAGTCTTAGAGAAAATATAGTCCAGAGGTAGAAAATAGATTCATCTTGTGTGCCAAATTTGATCAGTTGGTGGTGGTTGCCTGGAGTGCTGTGTTAAGAAAGAATTTATGGCTAAGTCCAGGCTCAGTGGGAAAAAGTGCCGGAATTGAGTTTTTTCTTTCCGCCGTGGTTAAAGAAGGGGATAGTAGCACCATATGTACAGCATATTTGCCGACTCAACCCAGTCTCCTATTTTACAAAATCAATTACCAGAGAAACCAGTCCAAGATCACAGTCCTAGTTAGTGGCAGAGCCTCGTCTTTTTAGCTCAGTCTTTCAATATTTGCTCAAAGGCTATTTCCTTTGGATTAAATGAGATAGGCTTGTGAAAGCAATCAGGATAAAGTCTGATATTTCATCTAACCCCAGTAGCCATTAGCTGAATGTGACATTTTAATTAAATTATACATCTCTTTATTAACCAAGAAATCAGCAAATATTTATTGACCATGTACTGTGTGCTGGATAAACATGGCGCAACTTGGCAGAGTTGATGAGCATGACGTCTCAATTTATTTCTCAGAGGTTGATCATTTTTCTACCAGAAGGAAAGAGCTGGATTGTGTCATGATTCATCTCTGCCGTGTTGTTTTGCCTTTTCATTATCTACTAACATAGATCCCTCTTTGAACCCTGAAATCTACTGCCAATGCATAGGTGAGGGAGAAATGCACATATTTCCACTAATATCATCCTGTGTGTATTGCCCACTTACCTAAAAATGTTCCACCCTTTGGACTGTATGACAAATCTCTTGAAAATGGAATTATATTTAAGGGAATCAGCAGCATATCATGGACCTGGTTTTTAATAACAGGTGTCTAACGTGTGCATGCGACATGCAAAATATGCCGATGCAAATGGATAATTGCATGTGCAAAAATATGCAGATTGATGTGCAAACAGCTGTTCAAATAATTTCCCATTATTGCATGCCATTACCTCTTTTGAATGCACAACTGCATATTTTGTATACAGATATGTTTGCATTGTTTGTATTTCATGTGTGCAATTTATACACATCTTTTCAAGGATTTGCCTCCATCATGAACCTAATTGGGAACCCTTAACCTTCCAATGCGTTCTCAGTTCCCTGGGACACTTCTCTGCAGAATGAGGAAAATACTATGACTTACCCTTAGAAAGCTCTATATCACCAGAAGATAAATGCTAATTTTTATCTGCCCCTCTTTGTTAGAAACGTGGTCCTTTCCTATCAATACAGCTTTTGATGTCAGTGTAATAAAATGTAAAATCTGTGCAGATTCTCAAACTGTCACAACAACAGTATGCACTTAACAAAACTTATCTAGCTCTTTGTAAGTGTTTAATTTTTTTGTTTTGCTGGTTTTTCTTACATCTCCATTCCCGCGGTCTTATCAGTGCTCACAGATAACCCCACAAAATAGATTCTTGATTTTGAGGTAAGAGAAACCTTGGCTTATGATGCACTCTTTCAGAGATTTTTTTTTCCTGGACAATTTTTGATATCAGATTGAGAAACAGAAAATAAAATACAGTTAGAAACTCATTTTTATATCAAGCATTTCAGACGATTTGCTCCAAGTTGCTATGTTTTACTGCTAAGTTGGTTTAGTCCATTTCTATCTAAGAAGTTTATGTTTATCATTGGAAAAGTAAAACTGAAAAGGCCTGATATACTTCTCTAGTATTTGTTTCTAACATCACATTTTAATGTCCTCCACACTGTGTATTTCTAAAATAATATTTCAGTATATCACTGTTTCTTCAAGCTGAGTTTTGGCATTATTTGGTTCAGAATCTTCATATATTAGTTTATTAATATAGCATTTTATTCTGACATCCACATTTTCAAATTCTCTTCCAAAGAAACACTGAAATGCATACTGACTACTCCTCCCAGAATCAAAAGGTGTCTATATATTTAAATAGAATTTAAATACCAAATAGCTCAGAGTGGGGTTGAGAGAAAGAAGACACTCAGGTTACTTCTGTGTTTTTTTCAGAAAAAAAGGTGTAGTGAATCACCTATTTCTATCCAAATGGTAACTTTTAAAATACAAAGTGTTATTATATACTGATGCAATTATGAATGGGAGGGGTGGATTTTAGTGAGGTTGTTATTACTCTAAACCCAGTTAAACAGAGATTATTTGGAAAATAATATTTGAGATACAGTATCTCCTATGTAATCTCTAAAGAAAAAGTTGTACATGTTTCAGTGCTGAAACCTGAAGCAAAGCAAAGATAAGAGTTAAATGTTTCTTCTCTTTTGAGGTCCCCTCCCCTCCAGTGCTACTTATTATTAAGACTTCCGAAGTATTAAATCTAAAGGTCCATCAGCTCACATCTTCCAGCCCTGCCTGTCTGTGGACAGGACCCTGTCTGTCTGTTTCCTCTATTGCACTATTTTGTTTGTACTACTGTAATCATTTTGCTGGCCCAGATCTGTGTGGGTGTGCTGGCAGCTTTACAACAAAGTTACATGGGAACAGAGTTAAGGTTGAATATTTATTAGAAGAAGCCATCTGGCGTCAGGCTGTCTGTACAGGGGGCTGGCTTCTTTAGTAGGCTCTCTTTCTCTAGAGCTCTTCCTCCCTTTCTTTCTCCTGCTCTCCCCCTGCTCCTCACTTCACGGTTCTGAAAAAGTTGACGGTGCCTCTCTAACCCATTAACTTTGTCCTTAGCATTTGTGTTCTTAAAAAAAAAAAAACTTGCCAGATCGTTCTGTTTCTTTTAAAATGCTTCTCTTTTCTTGGAGGCAGCTTGTTGCTTGTTTTCACGATAACAGGTCCCAGGGAGGGTCACCAGCAGAAGGCAGCAGGACTGCCAC
This sequence comes from Vicugna pacos, assembly GCF_048564905.1. Lineage (NCBI taxonomy): Eukaryota > Metazoa > Chordata > Mammalia > Artiodactyla > Camelidae > Vicugna > Vicugna pacos. Next base: position 23,772,775 of record NC_132991.1, read on the forward strand.
AATGGAATAGCTGCTTCCTATGTGGGCTTACAAGTTGCCTTAAACATCCATTTCCTGTTGCTGTCCTTCTTACCTCCAGTGGGCAAACTAATATAAAAGCACCTCTCTTTGGAGCCAGGCTACTCGCTACATAAGCAATCAGATGCGTTCTTAGAGGCTAAGTCATTTGCTTAGTTTTCTGCCATCCTGCTCCACCTCAGCTGACTTTAAATTTTCACTACACCATGCTTGAGATGTTTCATTATTTTTCATTTACCATTTCTGAGTGAGTCAGTTGTTCATTCTTTTGTGAATGTCCTTCTTTTCTTTTTCATTGTAGCTACAACTCTCTCTGGCTCTGCAGAGCCTCCCCCTCAAGACAGGGCCTCCGCGTAGAGCCTCCTCCAGTTTACGTAGCTTGTCCTGTAGCTGTTAAGTGTGCTGCACAAAACTGCTATTAGTGATGCTTATTTTAAAACATGCATGGTATGTGACCGATGAAGCCAGGGAGAAGGAGGCTCATGAGCCAATGATCACCATTGCATTTGAAAGTCCTTTCAGACGTGGCAACAAGTATTTTGTGAATGCAAAGGAGGGGAGATGTCGATCCTGCTTTGCTTCTTGTGGGATAACAGCCAAACTCTGGGTTAGTCTCAGTTAAATCCCCACGTGTTGAGTTTTTCCCTCTTCCACTCCTTAACGTGGGAAACTGCCCAGAAAGAGACACCACAGCAGGCAAGACTGTGCTGTGGAGGGGAGGCCCCCCGTAAGGCCAGGTAAACCTGCAGCAGTGCGTTTGTCCTGGTTTTGAAAGGGTGGCAATTTGATTGTTCAGTTCCCTAATTATCCAGAGTACAGGAGTTATCACAGGAATCAGATGGGAGAAATTAAAAGATCAGTGCGGCATTTAAAACCTCCAGTGCAGATGGGCCATGAGGAATCTAAAGAGTTCAACAAGCCTGAATCAAAGTCAGCCTAATAGCCACTGTCTCTGCTCCATTGTGGGAATGGATTTTTTTCCCCTAAATGTGATTTTTCATCATTTTCTCAGGTGGGATATGGACTAGCCAGTCACTTTAGTAGAGAGCCCTTATTTCAGGCAGCTTCAAATGCCTCATCATTTCTGAATGAGTTTCAGCTCCAGGAGATTTCAGTGCTGGAAGAATTGCAATAAGCTATGAAACTTTATCCCTTCTCAAGACTCTTCCAAGTCACTGGGGAACTCTGGCTTCCACGGGTAACAGTAATCGCGCCACTCACTTATAGAAGGAAAGGTACCACCTCAGGGGTCACGTGACAATACCAGAGGGGTTAAATCAACTTCCAGCTGAGGTTTTACAGATACGTTTGGGATCTTGGAATGATATTACCATATTATTGTGCTTTTACTCTTGTTTCTTTTGGCTCAGGGCTGAGGGAACGGTCTTGTGTAATAGATTTACCCAGGGAAGGCTTCACCTGATCTGAGCAATACCGGGTTCTAATGTCACCCCGTTTTGATTTAACATGTAAGAAATGTCTCAGAGAGAAATGTTGTTGGTATTCTGAGACTTGTATTTATCTTTAATTTTTGAAAGACTTATTCAGGAAAAGAATCCAACACAGGATCTCAGGGGAGATGAGCATGGAATGAGAGTAATAGCTATTAAAATAAGAGAGGCGCTTAGGGAAATGACTGGTCATTTGATGCTTTTTTTCCTTCAAAAATCTGCCAAATGAAAGAGTTACCTGACTCATATACCATTGGGAGCTCTAATTGTGCCTATGTTTAAGAACTTATGTATACACCTACATATTTCTGTAAAGCTTTAACTGGATTGAGAAACAGCTTTAACCCAAATGGTCGCCCTAGTAATCAAGATTTAATTGCGGATTAATCACTGACAGGTCATAATGAAGAAACATCTTTTTCTTTTTCATTTTATAAACTCCTCCTGACCCCCCAGAAGAGCAAGGGGTAAGAGATATAACACCTAGTAAAACTGATAAATACAGGTTCCTAAGACTTTCTTAAATAATGGATCATATATTATTAAAGGATAGGTGTGATTCCTATTGCTAAGGCTTTGATAGTCTCACAGAGGAGATCAACAAACCGTATTACCAACAGAAATACATGAATACAGTAATGACCAAGAAGTGTTCCACAGTTCGCTGCCTATAAATTTATTGATTTGTTCCTCAGTATTTGAGTATTTGCTGTGTGCAGGATACTGCACCAGGAGCTGTGGTGTGTTCTAAGCTAAACTGATACAATCTTTGTCCTCAAGGACCTTGCAATATAGTTTGAGAGGAAGGTATTTTCATGAAAATAACACATGGAAGAAAATATTTGCCATAGAGTGATTAAAACAAGGAGCTAGTAGGGACAGCCCAGGAGGGCTGCACTGTCATGGTGATATTTATGCAAGGCCTTTAGGAAGGGTGTTATCAGTTTCAGAAAGGGCAACTCATCTATGGAAAGTGGTCCATCTTAGAGCATAGGGAATCTGTACAGGAGCCATGAAAAAAAGAGGCTAGGACTGGATTGAAGAAGATCTTGAATGCCAAGGTAAAGTGCATTTAACTTGAGTGACAGTTGGAAGCCATTTGAGTAGATGGTAATAAAATCATAGTGGTGTTGTAGGAAGATAAATCTGGCCACAGTTTGGGTAGCATTAGAATGTGGAAGAAATTAGACTAATGACCAGAGTATTACCCCTATGGAAACAGGCCAAGTCATACTTAGGTAAGGGTAGTTATGTCAGAGTTCAAAAGAATGATATCTATCTATCTATCTATCATCTAAATTTTGATAAGCCTTAGAAAACCAACTGGATGAATAGGAATAAGACAAAATACAGCCTAAGATTTTGAGATTGATGTGCATAAAGTTGTGGGAGAATGAATAAAAATAGAGATGTCATGTGGTGAGAGAAATTACAAGGGCAGGATGAACATTTTGATTTTAGATGTGTTGAGTTTGAGATACTAGAAGAATATCGAGGTGGCAGCTTCCAGACTGCAGGTGAATCAAAGAGGGGTATGAGTCAAGAGAGCATCAGAAATCAATTTGTGAATGATATGCATAACTGAATATATGAAAGTGGATAACATTTTCAATAAAGAGAGTATAGAAAGTGAGAAGAGAAGAAAGTTCAGGATAGAATGTTGGGAAAATCATCAATTTCAAGAATTAGAGGAGAAAGAAGAGCCAGTGAAGTATTGATTAGGAAACTATCAAAATATGACCAAAATCAAACAATGTAGACAGCGCAAGGAGTATAACAAAGATGGAGAAAATTGAATTTGGAATGAACTTACCAGTGATCTGTGGTAGAGCTGGTTCAGTAAATGTATTGGAGTGGGAGACATTTTGAAAAGGGTGTATGGATGGCTAAAAAGTGAAAAAAGAAATATTGACTGCTTTTTCAAGAAATTTGGCAGTGATAAAAGGTGAGGAAAATAGAGGTTAGCTCAAAGAAACAGGAGAAGGTAATTTTTGAATAGGAGAGTTCTGAGTTCATTTTAGGGCCAAGGAAAGATTAAAAATTCAAGAGATAATGATAGAGCAATGTCTGAAAGCTGCCTTTGAGGACTTCTCATATTTTTAGGTGAAAATAATACCTTCTTTTCCTATTATTTTATAGAATTTAAAAATTAGCGGTATTTCTTTTGACATTAAAAGTAACACATGCTCATTATAAGTGATACAGAAAAGTATAAAAGAGAAAAAAACAACATGTAGTTTTCCATCCAGTAATAACGTCGTTTATCTTTGTCTTGTGTGTATCACAAAATTGTGATTGTACTATGTGCAACTTTTGCTCTTGTTAGTTACCCTTGAGGCTCTTAGTATTGTTTAAAAATTGATTTTGCTTAAAGAATATACAGGCAACTATATGGCGATACCAACAATCATTTAATCATTCTTATTATTGGACTTTTAGGTGTGTCTAAATCATTTGCTAGTTATGATCAGTAACTTTTACATGAACATTTTTGCTCATCAATATTTATTTCTTTAGGACAGACTTGCTGAAAGTAATCCCTAGAATAGAAAAAGTAAACATTAAAAATTTTTTGATACCAACTTTCAAACTACTCAAAACAGTTCCTTACAAAAATGTAAATGCTCACAAAATATTTGTTGACTGGGTAGATGAATGAACAAATAAAACTGCACGTGTACTAATTTATTCTCCAAACAACAGTCTACTGGTTTGACTACTCCCTCACAAACATGGATTAACGCATTACTCTTATTTCTTTCTAATTTTGACTGAGTATCTTACAGTTTGTTTTTCTTTTGTTATAGGAAAGGCTGTACATTTTTTCTTTCACGTTTTTTATTAGGTTTTGTACTCCTTCTGTCATTCGATTGTTCATGTCATTAGGTTTTAGATTTTACTTACTGATTTGCATGAAGGATTCACATACTACTACTATAATTGATATGTATAAAATATTTCCACAGCCTATTGTTTGCCTTTTAATTGTGTTATTTGATGTAAGATACTTGATGTGAGAATTCCTTTTTAATATTTTGTGGTCAATTTTATTAATGGGATAAGTATGTAATTTTGTTTTAAAATTTCAAATGGTGAGTTAATTATTAAATAATATTTTTCCCACTGACAGATTAAGTCACCTTTCTTGTATCTTATGCTTTTACCTCTGAGTTATGATTTGCTACTACTGAGCTACCTATTGTATTTCATTTTCTAACTGCTGATTTGGGGGATAGTTCCATACTTTAGTTATTTTTCCTGTTTAACACCTCTTAACAACTAGTAGGAAAAGTGGCCCATCAAATGCCTGCGCTTTTCAAATTTCCATTCCATTTTCACCCATCCATCCTTTCAGATGCATTTTAGAATCTTTTTCTTCCTTTTAAAGTACAAAACAAATCCACTGGGGTTTTATTCTAAAAACAGGATATTCTGGCTATTATAATATCCAGAGAAGGGGCTTATATTTTAATTTATTCCAAGCTTCTATATGCCTTAGCAAACCTTGAATGTTTTCTTTATATAGGCCTCATGTTTTTGATGTCAAGTTTTTTCTTAAACATTTTACATTTTTGCAGTAATTAGAAATAAAATCATTTTTATCTCTGAGTGGGAATTAAGTAATATAGAAACACTATGAACTTTTATAAATTTATTTGTATTTGACTTCTCAGCTTAACTTTTACTAATTATAATTTAAAATTGATTTATCTGGGTTTGTAGGTTCAGTCATGGAATCTGCAAATAGGGATAAATATTCCTCTTCAGTTACAATAGTTATACTGCTTATCTATTCCAAATTGTAATATTCTAATATAATATAGAGTAACATAATATTCCATATTATATTGCACTACTCAAACTTTCAGGAGGCAATATATATGTGTATCTGTGTGTGTTTTACTCTTTTCAAGGGAATATTATCTATAATCTGTCTTTACGGTCAATATGATAGTTCAATCATTGGCTAGTTACCATTTCTTTCAATAAGATTATTACTTATCTTGTCTGTCAATCATTACTTAACATCCTTTTCAGTTATTTAGGTTAGATTATAGTTCAATAAACATGGGAAACACTGAAATTAAAGAGTGGTATAAAATTTTACTACTAACAATTTACATTTTTATGGCAATGATAGTATAAAATACCTATTATCTCTATCATTAGTATAAATATATATCTAGCTTCTTATTCAGTCTTCTCATACACACACACACTCTCTCATATGATTTAACCTTTTTTTTTTTATATTATGGCAAGCTATTCTGTATTATAAACCACTGGAGGGGAATAGCAACCTCAAATTAAGAAAGGTCAGGGCAAAATTACTTAGGTTTTATGGAGCAGCCCAACACAGACCATTGAAAGACAGAAGCTACATGCCCAAAGATACGACATGACAGGATAAGAGCTTAGGCAATATGGATACTGAGAATGTATTTTGGATGTTTCTGAAAGCAGAGCATCGTGACTACTTTAAAAACTCTCGGAATGTGTTAATTAAATGAATTAGCCATTTATTTGATTTTCTCATTCTATGTATGCCTGAGAAGGATGGTTTGAAAACAATCAGCATGATGGCTAGCCAACGGTCAACCGGGTAAACTACCATGAAGTTGCAGTTGAGAAATCTACCAACTGACCCTTTCTTGTTTAAGGAGGTTGAAATGTGTCAATCAAGGAATGTGACCAGGGGTTCCTATGCACATGTTGTGCTATTATTTTCAGTCTTCAGTTCAGAACAGAGATTATAATTTGCTTCTTAGTTCTGTTGGGATATTATACATGCAGCTCACTTCTAATGCACGTACACATGTTATACAAAACATGTGTGCTTAATTATTTTTTTCATGTAACTAATATTCTGTTTTACCACAGTCCTTCGGTAAAACATTCACTAATATCACCAAAAAAGGCATTCTGAAGATAAAATGCTTGCATTAGAGGGATTTAATTGATTCCCCAGCTCCTCAGAAAAATATCCCAGCTGTTTAAATCAGGCAAAATCAGCCTTAGTTTACGAATTAGTGCATCATTTAAACCAAACCATTTTTGGTGCTTTTTACTTGGTCAAAGAAAATATTTTTGTTTTCTTGACTTTTTCTTCCCAGCACTAATTCCTTCAGGCTGTTGTTAGTTCACCAAGAAGAAAAACAACATGCTTTAGCAGAAATTTTTATAAAGAATTAGCAGATACTTTAATGTTTAACAATGAAAAGTTCAAGTATCTTATAATGATGTTATACATTATTAAGATCATTTGAGGAAACCCTATATAATGCTTATATAATGAGCATTTAAAATTTTTAATGGGCTTAAGCATTAAGTTTGGGAAACTAGCCTGATATTTGTATCACTTATTCTGTAGAAATAACATTTAAATTCATTTTTTCACAAAACGTTTTGGCTGTATATTAATAAAATATGGACACCTTGCTGTTTAAGGTTCATGCTCATAAATTATGAACTTTCACTATTTGCTTTGAGACTATGTTACTTCCGCTCAGAAACATTATAAATTATCAAGTATTTGGATGTAATAATTTAAAGAAAAAAGGCTTTTTAGAGAGTTATAGTTAGCTAAGTAAAAATGTGTTACCTTTGCTTTTGGATAATATTAAATGAAGTTAAATTTTTGATATTAGGTGCTGATGCTGTAGCATTTGTATATTGAGAGTACACTTATTTCACACTGACAACCTTCTTCATCTTTGAAAATATATTGTTACATTTTAGTAATATGATTTTATTACTCTGCAGTGAGAGAAAAGTAGTTCCTTTAATCACTTTCAAGATAATAAGGGTTTTTATCTGTTTGGATCATATAAAGCAAAGGAAAAAAAAGGGAAGAGAGTTTTTTTTTTTGACCTTGAATTTAAAAATAATTACGGTAATACTTGATAAAAGACAAAAATCTTAGTGTTTCAAAATCTGTCTCACAAATTATACTACGACATGGTTCTTTGTGGACTTCAGCATTTGGATGTAATGTGTGCTCTGGTTGGACTCTGCAGGCTGTTTTTACTTTTGGCTTGTACATTCCACAGAACTTCTGAAAAATCAGCAGGGACAGTGCTAATTAATTTATAATGTTGTTTTGTGTTTCTAAATAAGGTACCTCAGTAATTAAGTGAAATATTTATGATGAATATAAAACAATGCAAATTCATTTGTTTGCCTGAAATCTAACTTGTTATTTATTTAGATTGATCTTGGGAAAGATTCTTTAAATTGAATCATAGCACGAGGAGGAGTGATAGTTAGAACAGAGATGGGTGAGATACTAGGGATGGATGTGTTTGAATATATTATGTTACGTATAAGTCAGACAAAGGGTAGTCATAAAAACTTTGACCAAATTGATAAAGAAGTTCTTAGCTTCCCCGAGGAAGAAAATAAACTATAGTGAGAATGGATCAATAATAAATTGTGAAAGGAAGATGTATAACTCAACTGTACTCTCCAGTGCTTGAATGAATCCCTATTTAAAATCATGTGTGTGTGTGTGTGTGTGTGTGTGTGTATGATAGAAATATAAAAAAGTCATAGTCTTTTTTTTAACTTTTTTTATTGATTTATTAAAAAAGTCATAGTTTTATGTGCTGTTTTTATAATTAATAAATATTGTCATCATTTTTCTTTCTGCAGTAGTGCTTAATCTGAATTTATCTCAGTTTATATTAAATGAAAAGTCTGCTTTACTTTTAATGCCAGCAGCAACACTATACTTATTCCCCCAGAGGAAACTAATAAGGTTTATGGAAGCTTGTACAAATAAAATATACTCACAGGTAGATTTGAAACATTTACTGTCCTTGGGAACAGGCCACATTTTTCTCATCTTTCAAGTAACAATAACGTCAAATGAATACTTGCAAACTTTACAAATTTAGTTAAGGCTACTTTCCTGGTCTTTCTCATGATGATCATCATCAAAGTTATGACTGAAATATTGCAAAAAACCCCATAAAACTTTGATGTAAAACTAACGGAAGACAAAAATGTTTCAACTAATGGCTTGTCTGTTTTCAGAGAAAAAAATCTTCTTCTGAAGTTTCTATGTAGGAAATACAGTAGTTATGCTGGCTACATTATTCTTTGTTTCAGGGTTAAGATTCATTTTATGCACTTATTCACATTAGACTACGTGATACCTGGTACTGAGGAGTATGTGTTCACAAACAGTAACATGGTATTAGAGACTGTAACCACAATTACAGCTAACATTTATCACAATTACTGTGTCTCAGGCTCTAATCCACCCCACAACCCTGTAGGAGTAAGTACTTTTATTTTGCCAATTGGGGAAATGGAGGCAAAGAGACAAAGCACAATTCCCAAGGTCAAGTCACTTGTAAATGAAAAAACTAGATTGGAATCCAAGTAATTTGTCCCTAGAGCTTGATTATTTGTCCTAAGACATCATTTTAAAATCTGTACTATATCAAAGCGAAGTAAAAGAATCAACGTTAGCCCAGGCCTGCGCAGCTCAACGTGTTAGCTGCCAGCCACACACTGCCATTTGCATTTAAATTTGAATTAAATTAAATTAAATTTAAAATTTAGTTCCTCAGTTACACTAGTCACATTTCAAGTGCCCGACAATTCTGTGAGGCTAGTGGCAATCTTTTGGATAGCACAAATACAGAACACTTCTACTGATGCAGAAAGTTCTACTGGACAGCACTAGTCCAGGTTAAGGACTTTGAATTTAACTTTAAAACTCTGTTTCTTTGGTGAGATATAAAAAAAGTATTATACCTTACTCATCAAGAAGACTGTTGGACAATTTGTCAGTCATCCACTGAGATTTATTTTTGCTTGTTAATTGATGAAACAATCCAAGTCGTCAATTCATTTCCATTAAAATTATTTTTAAAAGTCATTGTAAGAAAAAAATGTACTGCTCAAACATAAAGAATATCAAGATAGCAACAGTCTTCCTTTGAGTTAACAATTGAATAGACCATATTGTACTGTACAATATGGAGGTGCCTGTGATGGGCAGTTTCCAATATGGCCCCCCGGTGAGTGCCCCTCCTGACAGTCATGCTTTGTGCAATTCCCTCTCACATTGTTCCAGAAGTGGTCTGTGTGATGAATCCCACGGAAGTGGTGGTATATAACTTTTGAGAGTAAGTTATAAAAGGCATTGAAGTTTCTGCTTTGGTCTTTTTCTCATTCTTTTTTTTTTTTTTTTGGATAAATTACTCTGGTGGTAGTAATTTTCTATGTCATGAGCATTCCTACAGAGAGGCCCATGTGGCAAGTAACTGAAGCCTCCCACTAACAGCCAGTGAGAAACTCAGGCCTCTGTCAGCCGCCGTGTGGGTGAATTGTGAAGCACGCCCTCCTGCTCTGATCATACCTTAGATGACTCCAGGCCTGCTAAGGATCCTCATGAGAGGGTCAGACAGAAACACCTGTTACGTTGCTTCCATACTTCAGGTTCTCAGAAATTGCCTGAGACAGTAAATGTTTGTAGTTTTGAGCCTCTGAGTGTTTGAAGTGATTTGTTACACATCAATAGATATCGAATAGAAGGCCTGATCAGAGGGTACAGTTGAATTTAATAAATTGTTATTATTTGTCAAATAAATCATTTGTAAATTTCCAGAGGGTATGGCAATGAAGGAAAAATAGCCCCGACCATCAAGTTATTTACCATTAACTATAACACAAGTATAGTAAGTAAGGTAATCGAAGGGCAGAATTCTCTGAGTATTCCCATTGTGGGTGTGGGGAAGGGGTTACATCTCAATGGGTGGATAAAGAAAATCATCCATAGGTGGGTGGTAGGAAGCCCTGAAGGACGGGGAGGGACTTTCCAGGCGGAGTAAGAGTACAAGATGCAAGCATTCCTTATGTTGGGGGCAGTGTGTAAAAAGGGGGGAGGCTGAGAAAGTAGGGGTGTGTTTGGTTACAGCACAGGGTCCAGATGGATGAAGAAAAGGAAAATAGGTCTGAAGAAGATAGCTGAGGCCTTTTGGGGGAAGAGTTACATTATTTCGTGAGAAGTCTTTATTTTCTAAGGCCCGTTATGAATTCCAGATTCCTCTAGTAGGATTCGGAGCTTCTGTCCTTAACCGCGGGCAGGCTCCTTTCCCACTTAGGATCCCTCAGGGGTAGCCCGGGATTGGAACCTCTTTCCACATATATATGTTTGTTTGCTTATTTGGATAAATTTATCAGTAGAGCTGTCATGACTGTCAAAAAAATTGCAATTGAAGGCCTGGGGAATCATTGAAGTTTGAGCTTTGCTTGGCACCTGTGCAAAGACTGGATTCGAGGAAGAGAGACGGTGGGGCGGGGGGGGGGGTCAGGTGATCTGTTAGCAGTTGTGCTGGATACCCAGAGATGGTGCACACCTGAACTGGTGCTAGTATTAGCCATACAAAAAAAAAAAAAAAGAGAGAGATCCAATATTAAGGCCATTGCAGAGGAAAGGTAGGGCTTGACACTGTAATAAAATTTAATGGTCTTGGGAGAAAAAAAAAGCAGCCCTAAAACATAGATACAGGCTTATCAAATTTTTACTTAAACTGTTGTCATCGCCTTTAAAAAAGTAAAAATTCCTTTACATTTCCTGCCAGAGCCTTTACCTCCCCTCCTCTATTTTTGGTCTTGTCTCCATTCCCTCTCTGCTCTGAGTATTCCAGGATATTTAACAACTATAGAACTTATCAACCTTTCTCGGGCTCTGCTTTTAGTTCTTCCACTTTGAATCCTTTTCCCTCCTTGTCTGCTTGGCAAACCCCTCCTCTGCTTAAATGCCCACCTCGAGTGTAACCTTCCTTCAAAGTCAAATTTACCACATCTTCATGTGTTTTACAGTTTATCCATACCTTCTCTTCAAGTTTGGCATTGCTTTGCGGTAGTTTTATTAAAGTGTACATGCCTCCCCAGCAGGGCTCAGAGAGACCGTAATGCCTAGCACAAAGTAGCACTCAATTATTTTGCAATTGCACTGAAAAAGGAAAAAAAAATTAACAGGGACTTGAAACCTGAAAACTGAAGATCAAGGTTGAGGATAAATCCCATGGCTGATATTCCCTGGTGCTGACTACCTCGTTCATTGCCTTTCATGAAAAAGCCCTCCCTGAGGGTCCTGTTAATCTCCCTTTGTGTTTTGTTCTGAAGTGCCACACAAGATAACCCAGGGACCACAGGCTTGTCTGAGTTCAAAGCCAGTGTTTGTAACCACCAAACTTCGTCACCATCTCTTTAGCTGCCACGACTTGATTTGAACTTGGTTGGAACTGATCTATTCTGAGTCTGCTCACCAACCTATCAGCTATGCACAGTGAGGGGTGAACACTTGTGATTAAAATGAGGTTACGTTGTGGTTCTGTAACTACTGTTCATTTGTCTTCTGCTTTCTCCCCTGAGATCTTGTATTACCAAAGTCATTTTGTTTAACTTGACAGTAGCCCTTAGTCATAAAAATGACACTGTGCATCTGAAGTATAGTCCCCACGTAGGTGAGGCACTGGGGTGGGTCTGTAACACTGAGAAAAGGAAAATGAGATAAAATATTGAAAAAAGTCCACAAATAAATCATCTTAAAAAGATTGTAGTTCATTTAGAAGACACTTTACAGAGAAGATTTTCTGGAAACATTTTACAGTGTTAGGAAAGAACAATTAGGAAGGTTTATTTTGAAACGCAGGAGTAGATTAATAAATTCGAATATGTTGTCTGTTCAGCAGCCTGCATTTAGTAGTGGAGTAGACGTCTTTGATTTTGCTATTTTTTTTTCTTGTTGTTCTCCTGTCCTATATAGCTAAAGAGAAATTTGGGCGTCCTGATGCAAGTTTGAAAGTAATTTTGCGATTCAGCAGCTTCTTTGAGCACAGCTAGGTACCAATCTCTAGTCCACGTGCTAGTGGGAGGGGGCTACAATAATGAATAAAATTTGATTTTTGCTCTGGCTAAACTTACAGCCTGTGGGGGGAGCAGTTCTTCCCCTGAATCTTAAATAATTAAAATCCGTGAGGGCATGCGTGCAACTCAAATAAAATCAATATTTATTCTTTAACTTTAGTCCTTACCATATGCTAAAATTTTAAAGAGGAGAACATGCTGTGGGGGTGTGGCTAAAATAATTAGAAACAGGACTTAATACTTGTAAGGGCTCTCACCAGAGAAGTGAATGTTGACTTGGAATGCCACAGAATATTCCGTTCTTTTGGTTGTTAACTAAGATATTCTTGCCAGCACTCCACAGGTTTAGATTTAGGAAACAGGTATAAAGATGACTGTGAATTTAGGGATGGCAGTTTTGTACATGCATTGCTCCAAAAATGCTTTTATTCACTTGCTTTATACTTACGGATATGAACGTCCATCAGTTTTCAATTAGTCAACGGGCAATTCTCTGCCAAGTGGCCCAAAGTTCACAGTGTGCTCTGGTGTCATCTCACTCGGCAGGCCGGATTCTGCCCACCATGGGCAGAGGTGCCCAGCATCACAGGAGCCAGAGCAGCAGAGCAACACTGTGTATTCTGGGAAGGGTTGCCGCCTGCTTTGCATTCAGAAAATGAAGATTTGCACTTGGAGTTTAAGGGGGGGGGGGAAATAGATGTGAAGGAAACAAACAGAGTGAAATGGAAGCAAAATGTTGGCAAAACTCAAATTGCATTGGATTTATATTTATTGGATTTCTGAAGTAAGCTGACAAGAAAAATTACCTTCATTGCAAATCACTGAAGGGCTTTTCCATAGAATAAACACACTCAAAGAGAAGAGCTAATTCAAAGGAAGCTTCAGTGTGTTAATACAATAATTAAGGGGCACAGCACAACGGGCAGCCCATTTCCAAGGGCTCCGCATGCCTCGTGAGGTGCAAGGCACGAGGCTGAAGGCTAACCGACTCTGACCACCTGAGACTGGCTATCATCTTCTTAAAATATGATATGAAGTGAATATTGCCCTCATTGGAAGGTGTTCCCCCATACAAATAAGGAGAAAGAACACAAGTATTTTGTGGGCAGTCTTTAAGAGTTGAATTATTGGAATTAGCCTCAAAACTTGGAAACTTCAGTGCTTCTAATTGGAGCCTGTATTTTCCCATGTTCTTGGTGGTCTTTTTCCTTTCCTGACAGTCTCATCTTCCCATCCTTTTATTTGAACCATCTATTAGCCAAATTATTTTTGCCTGAAAAATTCATGTGCCCCATTTGGTTCGTTAGTAATGTGTGTGTGTTTAAGGTGGTTTTGCTAAAGCAGCTAATCAGCCTGGCACCTTCATTTCCCATGAAGCAGATTAGAACAGCGCTTCTCAAACTCTACCTTACGCAAGACTCATCTCAGTTCTTGTGAAAACATAGATTCTGATTCAGTAGGTCTGGGTTGGAGCCTGAGATTCTGCATTTCTGGAAAGCTCCCAGGAGATTACAATATAAACAGCAAAATCTATTAGGTCTTAAATATCAGAGAGCCATCGTGATGTTAGGAAAATAAAGGCTGTACGACAAGAAGGTAAAATGACGAATATTGTCAAGTAGTTGCCTCTCTTTTCTGATGGTTGATAAAGACCAGGTAAGAAAGAAATGGCCGGCCAAGAACCACAGACTTGCTGGGGATCTCAAATAAACAGACGAGTCTAATTTTGAGTCTAGGTGATGTAGCTGAAGACAAGAGAATTTCTTTTGGAAATAGATGACACAGGAAAATCTGATGTCAATGACATATCATTGCTTGGGGCTTTGTTAACAGTTAAAGTTTACTCCGGGCAAGTGAAGGTTAGAAATAGATTGAGAAGAGGCACAGACGCTGGTTTTAACTGAATGGGCAGGATGGGTTTTGTGCATAGTTAGGACCTACAGACCCTGGATGCATTCCTACCCTGTTTTTGACACTCTGTTACACTTGTGGGTTTTTTCGGGCCCTAAAGGTAATATGAACATAAATTCCATAAGTCCGTAGTAAATGAAACTGGTGAGAAAAATAGGACAAATGCAGTTTTCCTGATCTCTCTGTAAATGGAAACAAATGATGTTCGTCTGTTTATTTTGCCTTCTTTTTGTTTTTCCCAACAAGAACTGCCAGGGTGGGGAAGTGCTCCTAAGTATCCTGAGCATTCAGTGTGGAACATCCTGACTTTCCAGCTTCTCATTTGCTGCACTGTTTCTTTCTGAACGTTTATTTTGCATTAACAATGGTTTAGTCAGCATGAAGTCCAAAGAAGAAATGATTCTTTCCTGAAATGCTTTTAAAATTGCACTGTCCTGTATTTTTCCAGTTTGCCCCAAGTTTCTTTAAAGCATCAACAGCTATCTGAGAAACTGAAGACTTGTATGGTTTCTCAAACTTGCTAATTGCCTCTCAGAAATATTTCTTGGTGCTGGTGTCTGGTCTTCATTTTCTTTACATCTGCTTAGTTCAGTTCTTCGTGATCCCTCATCTGGGTTATTGTCCTCGCATGTGGTATAAAACTCCAAGGACTGTTGTTCTTACTGTAGTCTATGTGAGTAACACTGCCCAGGAGCTGTGCAGCCTTACACAAGGACACTTTCCCTGAGAGGACCCTTTACCTCTCTAGGAGTGACCCTTGCACAACTTCCCAAGGCTGTTATTATAAAGACCATTAAAAAATATCAATTCTTAATTAGTTCTCCATTTCCCTTCGGCCAGATACCTTACCGTGGCAGGCAACTCCCCTCCAAACTACACGTGTACTTTTGTCTCCTGTCATCCTACCTAAGTCCAGGGTACTACCTACCTGTCTCCTTTTGCCCACACCTCTTCCTACACATCTTCCTTTACACGTCATTCCTCCTGTTTAGAAATTTACTCAAATATCTCTTCCTTTATGAGCCTTCACTAATGTTTCTGGGCAAAATTAATTTGCCTACTTTTCTTTTGTTGGTACTTTCATAATTGTTTGTTTATATAGATCTATATATTGCTGATTACACTGTATTGTAATTCTATTTTTGTCTATTACCCATACAAAATGTTTCTATCTTCAGTTTTTGGTTTTTATAATGCCTGAAGACAATATGGCTTGAACATCTGACTTCCCTGGGCTAACTCTGCTCATCAGACCAGCAGAGCTGGGGTCCCTGTCCTTACTTGATGCTTTTGCTTGTGACATCTTTTCCTACTGGGTGCTGGGCTGCAGGGTCAGGGTTCTCAGAAAGAGGAAAAGAAGAGGACGTAAGAAGTCTTTGATCCACCTCGGTAACCTTCCTCCAAATCTCTCATGTCCGCAAGTGCCACACGACTTGGTACACACTGGATAATCACTCTTATGGATCACTTTGACAATGAAAATAGTAACACTAACATTCACTGAAGATAAGTTCTTATTATCAGGCATTAAGTATTTCCATGCCACGATCCTGTTTAATCCTCACCCAGCCCCAGATGCAGATGTGCTGTGAAGCTAATGAAGTTTAAGTTTTCAGGGCTATTCACTTCCCAGGGCTTCTTCGAAAGCCCTGCTTTTAAATTTCTTATCAAAAAATCAATAATTCTCTTTCACATTCTAAATAAACATTTTCTTTCATACCTAATATTATATTAATCATTTTGTATATTTTTTCCCCTTAAGCAAAACCTCCAAACTTACGTAAACCTAAAGCCCCACAGAACCTAGACCTGCTTTGCCTTGCCCTATGAGGTAAATACTGTAAAACATCACCATGACACCAAGAGGGTATTCGGAAAATTTAATCACAGAAATTACAGGCTTACATTATTGCAAAGCCAATGGTAAATGATACTTTTAAGGGGGTCTGTTCTGACACAAAAAGCACAAAACTTAAGGACGTGAGACATGCACTGTGAACAAGTGACGATACACTGACCTGAAATAGTCCCAAATGACCACAGTCATTGATGAAGTCCCAGTCCTGTCTGGCCCACCTTCATTTGAGAACAGAGACTGGGTAAAGACTGGCAGCCAGTCACCAGTAGTGTGGTTGAACGTGATTGTTCACTTCATCAGGATTTCACTTAGTCTGTGTATTTCAAATGTGAAAACGAAGGATCAGAGGAGTTAACTAAAGAGCCCCAAATTGTATAGCTCCTAAGTGATTGAGCTGGGTTCCAAACTGACATCTATATGAATGTTTACTGATTTATTTTAATACCTAAAACGCAAGTGAACAGAGAACATAATCATTGACTTCCTTCCAATCCCATTTGCAGCTCTCCCTGGAATCCCCTTATCCCAACCCTCTCCTCACGGCCCCAGGGAGGAGGGAGGTCTATAGAACATCACGATGAAAAAGGTTGACACATGTCCTAGCTCTTTTCTTACTCCCATTATCCTGTTTCAGACTGCCACTCAAACTTTGGAATTGGACTTGCTCGTTTATTAAATTGTTTACTCTAATTTCTAAAATTTCTTGCAAAATAAGACTGTGGTCTATACCTACCCATCTGGTCTCTGACCTCCCCCATTCTTACTCTTGCCACATTGTTTTGCTTGGGGTAGTCAGCTCCTTTGTCTCTCTCTGCTTTTCTTTTTCCTGCTTTGTACCCTGGCCTCATTTTGCAGGCCCTCTCCACATCAAGTTTTGTGATGGTTAATTTTATGTTTCAATCTCACTGGGCTGCAGGGGATCTAATTAAACGTTATTCAGGGTGTGTCTGTGAAGAAGTTTCTGCATGAGATTCACATTTGAATTTGTAGACTGAGTGAAGCAGATTGCCTTCCCCTAAGTGGCTAAGCCTCAACCAAGGTGGCAAAGGCCTGAACAAATCAAAAGTCTGGGTAAGAGAAAATTCACTCTCTTTCTGCCTGACTGCCTTAGAGCTAGGACATGGATCCCCTCTTGCCTTTGGACTTGGACTTAAACATCAGCTCTCCTGTGTCTCTAGGATCTTAAGATTTCTCAGCCTCCATCATCATGTAAGTTAATTCCTTATAATAAATCTCTTTCCATATCTATCTATCTATCTATCTATCTATCTATCTATCTATCTATCTATCCATCCTATTGGTTCTGTTTCCCTGGAGAACCCAGACTAATACCGACTTCTTTGACCTGGGCTTTAGAAATTAGCCAGGTCTTGGCCACACACACACCTCTCTAGCATTCTCATGGGCATCCCTGACCAGGCAGGAGCTGGCAGCATTCATCTTTGGTAAGACCTGCGAGACAAACTAGGCACACATCATAACAGAGTAGGATTTTACCAAGGGATAAGGTGTCCCCTTTCGGGGTAATGTCTCTTTACTGAACTACCATTAAAGAACAGCTGCAAAAAAGGAAAATATTCCAAAGCAACATCATCTTGGAAAATCTAAGCTATATCAACACAAAAACATTTTTTCCACCAATAAACACTAATTAGCCTCAATTTAGGAAAGTTCAATTTTTGATGAAAATCTCCCTCAGATGTGTTGTATCTTCTCTATTTTCTTTGTTGGGGTACACTGAGGAAACTAACCACTTCTTAATGATTCAAGGTCACTGCAGGGAACATAATTTATGTTACTCAGCACTAACTTAGGGATGCTTTCACTGTAGGGCATCTCTGTGCTAAAGCAGCACAAAATATTTGCTATTCATATGTATTGTAGTGTTGGTCATACTTAGTGTAATGATTGAAGTCCCTGCGCTAAGTGACCCCAGGTTGCTGTGCAAAGAGTTGTGATCATTTTGTCTCCTTTCTCAGTCTTTTCTCTCCCTGTCAAGCTGTCAGCTGTTACTCCTCACTTTCTTCAGTTGAGTCTGTCTTTAACGAAGATTATTCGACTCCCTCTCGAACAGCAGGTCTCAGTGGGGCCAATTTTACCCCCAGGGGACATTTGGCGATGTACGGGTGACATTTGTGATTGTTACAATTTAAAGGGGGATGCTACTGGCATCTCTGTCAGGTTACTAAACCACTTACAATGTACAGGGCAGACTTTTAGAACAAAGAATTACCTGGATCAAAATATCAATAGTGGCCGTGTTTAGAAACATTGCTCTAGATTGTGGGAAAGTGAGTAGGCACTGAATGATCCAGAAGATTTGTCTAAGATTAAAAACCAGCGTGTACTGGTTCATGGCTAAGGTAAGGTCAGGGACCAGTTTCATTTACTTCTTAAGAACAAAAATATTCTTGTGGATTGATGTCCTTTGGCCTCAAGCTGAGTGAGGCATTAGTATTTGCCCCTACATTCAGGTATTCAACACCTGTGTGCACACACAAAGCACTCTCCTTCGAGGAAGATTAGCTCGTGATTTTTTCTCTTCTGTAGTTATTTGGCTCAAATGCTATATCTACCTTAAAAAAAAGATCACTGTGGGATAAATATTGTAGTATGTAGTATGTTTCCAAGGGATTTTCAAATTTCTGTTTAAAACCATTTTGTTTAAGTCATAAAACATGACTTTCTGCTGTGATTTGATAGTTTTGGAAAAATTGGTAGCCAACTGACTTCCTACCTGCCACCCCTCCCCCCACTTTTTTTAACATTATTCTTTGGGGACACATGATTTTGACTAACAAAAGGGTAAAATGTCTACCATGGCATAGCTCTTTTTAAAGGAGATTCTATTGAAAGTCAGTTGATTAACCACAGTCTTGGCCTTCTTCACCCTTTTGCATAGTTTTCCAGTTGTTAGAGGTCACGGACACTGAAGGGAGAAATCTCACTGACTAAGTTGTGGCTGTCTGAACTCTACCTATTTCAGAAGTTCTGATCTACTTACTAAATGGTCTCTTCGTAGAAACTAATTTGTTTCAGTTTTAGAATAAAGACCAATTCTATTTTCTGAACTCTAACTCCATGAAAGTTTATTCTGCTTTACTAGATTAGGGAGAGTATTTGCTTAAATAATGTTACATAAAGATAGAAATCACTTTTCTATAATGTATAATATATATTTTACTATATAGCTATGCATAAGATAGGGAAATACGCTTTCTTTAACAATGCTTATTTGGCTGATTTGACTTAATTCCCATGCATTTTACCAATTATGTACATTTATTTAGTGCATAAAAAGTGTAACAATTAGTATTGAAGTGTAAACGAGTAGGCATGTTCTACCACTGTTTTATTCAAATGTGATGTATCAAAATCAATTTGATATGAAATGCAGAGTGATAGATGAGAGTCGTAGACCTAAGGTATGTCCAGGACAGTATGGGATTCTGTCGATCTCTAAGCAGCATTTCGAAAGGAAAAGTATATTATAATCTTTAATACAGGAGTTTCTTGATGCACATTGAATGGATCAGATACTATAAATTCAGAAATTTGACCTATATAATCTGTGCATATAATTAGGTCAGTTTTCTTATTT